>NC_056745.1:327565233-327690233 GCF_019279795.1 Protopterus annectens | reverse complement strand
TACAAAAAGAGAGACTTTTCACGTCATATCTGCAAATGAAGCTGTGATGCATCAAGAAAAGATCTAAAAGGATGAGCAGACATCTAGTGTAATTCTTCTGTTAAATTCTCCAGGTGTGGAAGATTGGTGTGGAAGCCAGATGAATACATGGACTGTTCAAGTGTTAAAAAACAGTTATAGAAATAATAACAAAATGTTTAATTAGTTAAAATGTCTTTTAAAATATTAAATCATTATTTTGCTGTAAATAGCCAGCAAGCCTTAGTTACGTCAATATATTTGGCATCACTCGGTTGCTTTGAGGCTTCATCTGTCCTGGGGATAGGGTATGGGTCTGACTGTGTGACTTATTAGTTTTCTATAGTTTGCACAGATCCTGGCTGCCACCGGTAATACTATTGAAGTTAAGGGACTGGTGACCTGCTGAATTAACACCAGATCCAACATCTCCCTCAATGAATTCAGTAAAGTTTCCTTGAGTTTCTCAGGCACTCTGTAATGAACCTATTTGATTGGCTGTTAGATTCTCTGTGCTCACATGATGCCCACCAGTTTGGTACAGACCACACCCTGGCTTAGCGGTAAACATATTCCCAAACTTAGATTTCCTGAACCTGGGTAGGGGATTGCTACTGTGAAAGTGCTACCTTATCCACTACAGTGCCAGAGTAAGTCTCACTGACTAGGACCCCCCAGATCTCCTGTTAGATTTCTAATTTAGCCTACTGTAAATGCCAAGAGCCAGTGCCTATCTATTATGATGAGGTTTCATCATGTTGATATGGTAAAATTTGTGGGTTTTTTTCTCCTGCCTGGCAGCCATACATCTGAACTGTCTAGATTTTTGCAGAATGTCCAGATTTTCACCTCATATTTTTGGTCTGTTTTCTGGAAAACCATTGGTGACTGAAGTCAATAAATAATGACAGGCATTTGAATTTCAGACTTCATTTCCTTCCAAAAATGCATGCTAATGCAAAACCCTTTATTCTAACAACTTTCTAAGTTTATAAGAGGAATATTTAAAATATTTCCCTATTTCTGGACCTTTGTTCCCCACCCCAACTATTTCTGGCTTTCTCCTGATTTCTTGCTCTAAGAGGTTGAGAGGTATGCTGGCAAACATACTACATAGATAGCATTGCTCTCCTTTCTGAAAGGTGTGAAGGGACCTTCCCACACTGCCTGATGTTTGTGCTGTTGAACAAGAATAAGTACCACCCCTTTTTGTCCAACTGCTTATTCTCAGGGTCTAGTTGTGTAGTTCTACCAGACCTTACATTGCTGCTGTGCGTGTACAAGATACTCTTGTGCCAACACCATAATCTCATGAACCCTTCAGGTCTGATCCACTATAATTCACCATCCACTCATCACAAAGTAAATTAAGGTGCCCTTCACTGTGCATCTTAATGTAACAAATGTTGCAAAACCTTGAAAATCTTGTGGCATCTGTCTGTAAGAAAAGAGGAAACAGAGCAGAAATGTGTCCAACTCCCACTTAAACTGGTCTGAAAATGTTCTCAGTATATTCTTAAGTATAAAGTTAAACCCCTCCACAAGACCATTTTCATTAATTGTAGAAATCAGTCTTTATCTGCATCACCCAAAAGCACTTCCACAAGCAGATCAAGAGATCTGGTAAAATATTAGCAGCTCTGCCTGTCAGTATTTCCCATGAAAAGCTAACCCTGCTAAAAAATTGTAACATAGCATTTGCCTCATTTTTTTCCTCAATAGAAAACAGAGCTACTGCCTCAGGATACATAGTTCACAACCACCAATGGATACCTCTTACCTGTGGAGCTTGGAGTACTAAGAGGCCACAAAATATCCATAGGTATGCTTGGAAATGGTTCTTCAGTAACAGTCAGTCAAGGAGTCAAAGCAGCCTTGGCTTTGTCTTCTGCCTTACTAACACTTTGTCTTGTCTTGCACCACCCTTTCACTTCTTTACCAGTACCTAGCCAATACAAAATTTTTATAAGCCCTCTTTTTGTGTACTTTATGCCTATGTAGCCTGAAAAAAGAAAATCATGAGCTATAATCAGAAGTGCCTGAAGACAGGCCCTTGGGACTTTGAGCTACCATAGCTGGGGCAAGGTCAAATGGGTGCCCTAGGCAGGGTAATGGATCATGGCCCACCAACAGCAGGCCTCCCCCAGTAGCATTTCACCCTCACCTAGCCATTTTAGTGTCCCATTACTTGGCTATTTATCTCCATTTACCACAAGCACTATTCAAACCTGTCAGTCTGGATACTATGTTCTTCTTTACTTCTACAATAATTAGATATATTTAAAACTTTTATTTAAAATTTTATAGCACAAACACTGATAGCTATTTGCTAAACAAAACAATGCAGTCTCACAATGAAAACAGAATTAGCATGAACAGTAAGCTGCTCTGACCTTGAAACTCACATTCATTGAAACAGCATTGAAACCCACATTCAAAGAAAATGCATCTGGCCAGGAGTAGATTAAGTTTACCTTTGGGCTGTTTTCAAATCATAGGCTCCTTTCACACATGTTCTTTGATTCAGCTTCCTGATTCTATTAAATTAAGTTCCTTGTATAACACTGCACCACTTGTTAGAATGTGTTATAAATTTGAAGGTTTGAACATTTTTTTCCAGTAAGCAATGAAACAAAACATATGAACCAATCATGATAAAACTAGCCATTAAATAACATTTCAGCCAGAAAAGGCCACAGATGTCTGGCATTACAATCTACCAATATCAGTCAATATACAAAATCTCTGCAGAAGTGAAAGTCATCTGAATAATTTCGCATTAAATAGATCTATAACTAATGAAGAGGTTGCTGTTGGCAAACAACTGCCCTTTAAGAATAAATTACCCATGTTACATTTACAAGAAAAATGGTAAGCTAGTAATCTTGCAATAGGGAATGGAAGTCACTGGAAACAGGTTTATAGTTACTAGACATCTCATCCAAAGGAGGACACACTCAGGAGTGCAGCACCCCCCATATGCCCTTAAAGGCATATCAGCACTCCATCTGCACCAAAGGCAATTATGCTACCTATTGTGCTACTAACACTGCTTTTAAATTTGATAGCACAAACACTGATTATGGCCATTTGCTAAAAAAACTGTTACACATTGGAAACAGACTTAGCATGAGCAACAGTAAACTTCTCTTCCCTTCAAACTCCATATTCCTTGGAAATGCTCAGAATGTCAACATTCTTTGAAAATGCACTGCAACTCAACATTCCTTGAAAATACCCCTGCTGATGTCAGTTAGGTAGATGGTGTAGAGAATTCAGGCTCTGGTATCTTGTAATGAAGGTACAGGGTTTCAGCTTGAATAAGTTACCAACCTGCCATCCCTAATTGGGGTATTTTACACACACACACACACACACACACACACACACACACACACACACACACACACACACACACACACACACACACACACACACACACACTCTGCTTAAATTCTACTCCTCTTGTTCCATTCTTCACTCACAGAACAGCAAATGAATCATATTCTGCTCGAATGGAAATTATCCATAACCACTCGATGATTAAGTTTGTGTGTTGGACGCATAGATGCTACTAAGGATGCACTCTGTGTGCTTCCTTAAAGACAATATGCAGAGTGTGTTCTTAAAGAAGAAATGTAAGTTGCATCCCCCCCAAGCCAGTGGGCCCTAGGCAACTTCCTATTACTGGATCCAGTTCTGCCAGCTACTGTGTCACGTCTCACTCTTGTCCAGCTTCAGGGGTTAGTTCTCTGTACAGTAAGAAAAAGTTATTTACTCACCATAGTGATGCTTCTGTGTTGTCTGTTTTCTTCCTTCCTCAACTGAGGGTCTCAGATCCGACCTCAGATCTGACTTCAGCTACTTTTCAGACTATGGATCCATAGCTCAAGTTCCTCCCCATAACCATAACCCCCTCCATATCCTGTATTATCTCTGATCAAGTTTGCCCCTTCATCTTAGAATGCTAAAGTACTGAAAAAACATGATATTCTAAAAGGGAATAGAGAGGTTAGTATTAAGGTACCAGAGACGAGAAGGTAGAAGGTCTGGAGTTAAAAGGAGTATAATAGACCAAAGAGGAATATTAGACCAAACTAAAGAACCATATAAAACTTCCATAAATGGAAGAGGTAATGGAAGGAAGGAGGCTGAGGAAAGATGAAAGCAGGGGTCTGTATTATTTTATTGAATGGTCAGTTCCGCGAACCACCATTTGTCGAACTGACAACATTGAACGACAACAAAAGTGAACATCAGCAAGGATGTCAAACAGAGAATGCCATTACTTGGCCAATATTGCCAACATCAGGAAATTGTCCCTTTTCCCCACTGTAGTGTGATGTCAGAGTTGTATATATGGGTGGGGGGGGGTTACATATTGCAGGCTGTGTGACGGTCACAATGTTGGCCAAGTAATGGCATTCAATGCTGATGTTCCTATTCGCTGAAGTGAATGTTTAATGATTTCAGTTCAACAAATGATGGTTCATGGACCTGACCATTTGATAATATGAAATAGACCCTGAACGTAGATGCATTGTTATGGTGAGTACATAGCTTTTGTATATGATATTTTCTTTTTCATGTATTCTTCAACTGATGGGACAGAGTCCCTCACTACTTGAAACCCAGGGTGATCTTCATAGAAAGATGTTCCAGAGGACAGCAGAATGAAATGCCATACTATCCCTTGTAAAAATATCTAGACTGTAATGAGCAATAAAGGTATGAGCAGTAGACCAAGTGGCAGCCACACGAATGTCATCTATATAAGTTCTTGGTAAGAAGGCAGAAGAGGTGGAATTGGATTTTGTGGAATGAGCCCTTGCAGGATTTGGTAAGGTCAGCCCTTTTCTTTGTAGACATGAGAAAAACAATTAGTGAGCCATCTAGCTAAGGTCACTTTGGACAAAGAGTAACACAATTTTGCCTTAGGGACAGAAACAAATAATTGGTCAGCTCTTCTAAAAACTTTAATTCTATGGTGGTAGAACCTGAGCTGTCTATGTATGTTCAATAAATGAAGCACATATTCCCCATTGTTAGAGAATTTTGGAAAGAAAGCAGGCAAATTAATGGACTGATTCTCTGAGACTACCTTTGGCAAAAAGTATGGGTTTGTTTGAAGAGAAATGTTGTCTTTATGAAAAATTAGGTAAGGTGTCTGAGAAGACAGTGTCTGAAGTTTAGATACTTGCCTGGCTGATGTAATAGCAACTAGAAAAATAGTTTTCCAGGATAAATACTTTAAATTTACTTTGGCTGCTGATTCAAGGTGGGATGAGGTGGGGGTTGTGTCAAGGTTTAAAAAAGTACTATACGGTCCCAAGGAGGAGTAGGATCCTTAATAGGTGGTCCAAGAACAAAAGCGCCATTGAAGAATGCTTTTCACAGTTTGAGGGACACCAGGGAAGAATTATTTCTGTCAATATGAAAATTGGAAATAGCTGCTAACTATACCTTGACTGTAGAGCAACTTGTTTCCCCATGGAAGGCTGAAACAATAAAATCTAGAAGAGCTGAAATGGAGGCTTGGAAAGGATTTGGCTGTCTATCCTGAGCCCAAATAAAGAACCTTTTCCATTTGCTCTTGTATATCTCCCTGGTGGAGTTCTTTTGGAAGAAAGAAAGAATGTGTAATACTTAGAAGAAAGCCTGGACTGCCTATCCATCATTGGAAGTGGAGAAACCATGCAGTGAGATTAAGGGCGTGCATGTCCAGAGGCAGTCTGGACAGATGAGGGGACCACTACCCAAGGAGGGTATACTAAGTGAGGTCAAATGAAGGGAAGCCACACTTGTCAAGGCCAAGAAGGGGAAATGAAGACTACCTCGTTCTTCCACTGATGCACTTTCTGTAAAAACTTTGGGATAAGGGGGGTATGTGGTTAAACAAACAGGAGACTGGGGGTGCAGTCATGCATCAGAGCACCTCTCAGTGACTTCTCCTCTGAGGTAATCAGGGCAAAAAAAAACTGCTGCATTTGGTAATGTGGGAAGAGGCAAAAAGATTTCAGCATGGCTCATCCCTTTAATGAAATATCACCTTCACCACTGACAGATTAGGAGACCAGTTGTCAGGCAATAGAATAGAGCTGCTAAATCTGTCTGCCAATATGTTGGATTCCGTCTGGAATGTATGTTGCTATTAGTAAACAATTGGAATAGATTGCCAATTACCATAGTCATTGCTTCTCAACAAAAGTGACAGGAGCAGGCTTCTCCTCTTGTTTGTTGATGACCAGACTCCTGACATGTTTTCTGTCAGTATAGCAATCATCCCCACAGGAAGAACATCTTAGAATGCCTGCAATGCTTGGAGGACTGCTCTTATCTCTAGAACATCGATGTGCAGATTGGCCTCTAAAGGGGATCATGTGCCTTGAACCACCTGTCCCAAGTAGCTCTCCCTACCCCAGCTGGAAAGCATCCATAGTCACCGTTATCTTGGGCAAGGATGGAACAAAGGGTCAACTGTGAGGAACTTCCAGTACATGGATCCACCAGGACACCTGTTCTTTGCAAATCTTGGTGATTTAAATGGGAAAATTCATGGGTTGTCATCTTATCGCACATGGGATAGCCATTGTCCACTGTAGTACCTTCATGTAAAATCTTGCCAGTGGTACCAATGTTATGGAGGCAGCCATAGACCTGAGGAGCTGTAAAAACTAGCCTGGATGAGGTGTGTGAAGAGACGAGAGATGTGCAGCCTGATGTTGTGAAGTGGACAGTTTGGACAGAGGTAGTCATGCTGTCTGAGAAACTATATCCAGGTGACTGCCTATGAACTCCAGGGCTTGAGTGGGAGACAAGTGTGATTTGCTGTAATTCACTGTGATGCCCCAGATCAGTTCATAGATGGAGCAAGTAGTCCCTGCGTTAATCAATAGATGCTTGGCGGGAGCAGTGCAGAGTTAGTCATTGAGGTAGGGAAACACCTAGAATCCTAGCAATCTCAAATGAGCTGCAACCACTGCCATACATTTGGTAAACACCCAGGGAGCTGTGGTGAGGCCCAAGTGCAGGGCTCTGACTGGCCCTCAACTGGAAGCAAAGATATCCTCTGGATTGCCTGTCTATTTTGATATGATAGTACACATCCTGGAGGTCTACTGACCACGTCCAATCATCCTTCCTCAGAGGTGGAAGAATGAACTGAACCATGACCATTTGGAACTTCAAGTGTTTTACAGACAGATTTAGATGGCTTAGGTCTAACATTGTCCAGAGGTCCCTATTTTCCTTTGGCACCAAAAAGAATCTTGAAAAAGTTCCAAACCTGGGTTGGTCTGGTGGAACCTTTTAGATGACTCTTTTTGCTATAAGTTTTTTCACTTCTAAGGCTGCTTCTTTCCTTTGATGGGGTAGCACATTGGAAACTTTCTTTGATTTTGTTGCTAGAGGGAAAGAAAATGTAATAGCCTCTGGCAATTATAACTGGTACTCAGACATCTTTGGTGATAGACATCCAGGCCTGTGAGTGCAGAGATAAACACTTCCCACTGCTTGCAGAGCACAGCAGTTAGGCAATCCTGCAGGAACACAGATAAAGGTCTTGGTGAATGGACCTCTGAAGCCTTGTTTTTTGTATGCCTCCTCTGCCAGGTGGGTGACATCTACCACTGGAACTCCCCCGTCTGCTATGGGTGGAGATCAGTCTCTATAGGAGTCCTGGAAAACCCTTGCTATATTCATAACCACATCTTCCTACCCCCTTTCTGGTTTCTAGAAAGGTCCTCTGAGCGGTAGAAAACCATATTCCTATAGTATACAGGGTTTTTCTATTCTGTTTACCCCTGGAGAGATTCTCTTTAACTTTGGATCCAAACAGACTTGCTCCATCAAAAAAAACATTGATAAAGCATGTCTTGAAAGGATGCACACAATCACATTATCTCATCCAGGCATGCCTCCAAACTGTAATGCCTAAGCCTGCAGTTCTAGATACATCCTCTGTAGCACAAGAGATTAAATGAATGGAGGTGTTTGAATGGACTGATGTGTGGCCAGTTCGGATGACATAGTTTTCTTGTCCACCTCTGACATGGACCTGGAAGGGGACTTGGAAAGCTTTTGGTCAAGTCCCTCTGAAACCCTGTTATGTGTACCAGATAGTTCAGTGGTCAGAGACCGAAGATCACTGATGCATACATTCACTTCCTGAATCTGTACAAGGCCCTAGACTCTTTGTTAGGGTGGAGGGACAGTAGGACTTTCCACAGAAATTTTCTTTTTAGTGATTGCCACCACCACCACTATTGACTGGGGCCCTTATTTTTGGTGAGCATAGTCTTTGGGTGCAACTAGGTAGTTATCTGACTTTTTGGGGATTGGTTCTGCCACATCTGGATTATTTCATGCCTGATGGAAAATCACATCCATCGTTTCATCCACCAGGAGGACACCCAGAAAGTAGTTGAGCTGGTTCTAAAAGTCTCAAGATACATTGAATCCTCCTAGGAAAGGGCTATCGAGGACCAACCACTTTTCTGTCTCAGACATTTCAGGATCTCCTCGAATCAGACATCCTCAAGAGGTGATCTGGTGGACTCCCCTTTGTCGATGTCCGTGTCTTCTGTTAATGGCTCCTGCAGGGAGTCAATGTGCTTCCTCTTTCACTTGTGCTTCCAGGGAGCTTCAACAGGAGAATAATCTGGGAAGATTCAGAAGTCCTCAGGGAGTCCTGTATGAGGACTCTCTCAAGACTGGAATGGCCTAGGTATCCCAATGGAACATACTGAGTAGGCTCAGGACCTAGGGAAAACAGTTGTGGAATGGGATGACCCAAGGTGGGCATGGATGTCCTATCTCCTGAGACTGAGAAAATTCTCCACTGCCTCGAAGATAGAAGCCAAGGGAGAACCCAGAATCACACCAGTAGGAGCTGAAGCCACCTAGGATAGCTGAGACAACCCCTCTGACCTTGTCTCAAAGAAGAAGTTGGAGACAAACTATCTAATGCTGAAGCTCTGAGGGGAAGAGATGGCTCTGAGGTTCTCAGAATTGAGCCCCAGCCCCTGAACCCAGTGTTGTGGCTATGGATGTGAGATCCCTCTGGCTCCAACAGAGTCATTGCCAGCTGGATCAGAGAAGATGCCAGAGTCAAAGAGGACCAAACCTTTTCACATGAACAGACCTGGAAGTCTAGGATCCAAAACATCTGAAGCCAATGGGTGGATTGGAATAGGAGTAACAATAGGGGTTTGGGATAGTGCAAAGCTCATGGGTCCAATGAGAGACAGAACTGAATTTGGGTCCAGAGGAAGTTATGCAGCATTCTATCAACATCTGCTTCAGATAGACTCTCATTTTTAATTTCTGCAAGTCTTTTGGGTTTTTAATACCATGACAGGAATGGACCCCATTCCTAAGTCAAAGTATGATTAAAGTTCATGAAATTAGTATTGTTTCAGTCTTTGATGTAAGCCAGAAGTGCTCTTCGCAGCACCTGCAATGTGACCAGTACTGACTCCTTCTGCAATTCATATGGAGTTACATGTATCTGTAACATATCTAAGTATGATTATAAATTCTTTTTTATAAGACCCATTGCTCTTACTACTATTGGTCTGGGTATCCTTCTTCCACATTGCCCTCATTTCTGCCTCCAAATCCTGGCATTTTATGACTTTGTGTTTCTGTGTATATAAAATACTGTAATCACTGGGTGTAGCAATTTCATGGACTGCTATATCTGGTTTTCTCGCATCTGTTTTTTGAACTGCTGGTAATGGGTGATCCCATGTGATATAAACTTCATCATTTTCTATAATGCTCTGTGGCTCATGTTTCCAATGTTTTTCAGCTACTTTGAGGCCATAATGTTCACACAATACCTATTGCAACAGTCTTGCCACATTATTATGCCTTTCAGTATACAGTCCTTGCCATGAGTATATCACAACCAGCAACAAGATTCCAGTTCTATTTCACAAAACCTACATTCGTCTGTTTCTCTCACATGTTCAATGGACTTTGTAAACCAGCTTGTATGTAGTCCACTATCTTGGGCAGCCAATATTAACCTTTCATCTTTTGGTTTAAATTCACCTCTCCTTAACCATTCCTGCATTCAATCCTGATCAATATGAGGTTGCTCCAAGAGTTTTCTATACTTGCAACTATATTTATGTGTTTTCCACATTTCTTATCTTCTTATCTGGTCCTTCACCTTATATTCTTTCTTTTGTTTTTTGGCACTTTCAGTTGCTGCCTGATTTTTATCTACTTCTGGTTTGATTTCCATTCCTGCTTGACGCCGATATGCTTCTGCTCAACTATTTATTTATTTATTTAAATTTGTTGACTAACTAAGCAAGAAAGTTATCTTAGACTTATTCTCCTCATATTTTAAAACTTTTACTATATTTGGGTCTTGTGAGGTCAGCAGATATATATGCAGTCCTATGACTGCAGATCTATACTTGTAATCGATTTCAGGGAAACACAAACCTCCTTCAGAACGAGGATTATTTAGTCGTAGTATACACTGATTTTTATAAATCATTTGATGAGCATGAAGCATCCTTCTTGTTTTTCTGTCCAACCAATCCAGCACCTTTTTGGGCTAGTCAATCACTACAAAACTGTAAGTTAGGAGAGGAAGAGCAAATTGGTTTATAGCTTGGACTTTGTTCCTAGATGTCAGCGCTGTTTTCAGTATTAATTTTGGTCTTCTAAAATATTCCTTACTAAGTTTTATTTGCATTTGCTCATGTTTTATTGTTGATCCTTCATCAATTCCCAAATATTTATACACTCCCTCCTGTTCAAGTTTTTTTATATCACATCCCTGTCCCAGGCAGATGTTTTCTTGGTGCTGCAGCTTTCCTGCTTTAAAGGTTGCTTTTCTGCATTTATCAAGACCAAATGATATTCTTATATCATCTGAAAAAGTAAAGTTTTGACCACTTACATAGGTTCATAGGTAGGTACTAGGCTATTGACCCTAGGGCCTATGTAAGCCCAGCCAAAAAGGTACCCTGGCTTTCGCCACCCAAGAAAATTATTTTCCTGTGCCCCTGTCGAGCAGATCCCTGGGGTGAATTTCCTATTTCCCATCCAATCATCAAGATTTTTCTTGAAGAGTGCAAATGAGGAGCTTTGTTTGATATAGATAGGTAGTTTGTTCCAGAGTATGGGAAGTCTCTGAGACAGAAATCTATCCCTCCAGCATGTTCTGTTTATTGTGGTGACAAGGTTTAGTTCCTTAGAGCATGTAGCTTAGAGGGATTAGGATTTCCTTAAGTGGAGCATGTCCAACAGCTCTGGGTTTGACATAGCTTTGTATATTAGGCAGAGATCGCCTCTGAGTAGGTGATATGTGACGGAGTAAAGCTGGAGTTATTGGGACGGTCTGCATAGGGCTTCTGTTTGAGGCCAGTAATCCTCTTTGTGAGGTATTTCTGCGGCCTTTCCAGTTGTTGTAGATGTCTTGTGAGGTACGTACCAAAAGAGGCATTATACTCAATAATAGGTCTAATGAGTGATGAGTAGAGGGGGACAATGACCTCTTTTTTCCTGGATGAGAAACCTTTTGTGATGAGGTGTGCCACATAAAAGGATTTCCTGACTACTGTGGCGATGTGATTATCAAAGGAGAGACTACTGTCCACCTTTGTCCCAAGGTCTCTTATCACACTTTCAGTGTTAAGTAGACTACCACCTATGTGGTAGCTCATGGATACAGAGTTTTTACCAAAGGGGATGACAATGCACTTTTTGGCATTGAGCTTGAGGCCATGGCTTTGACACCAGGAATCTGTCTCAGTGAGGCCCTTTTGTAGGATGTCCACATCATTAGGAGTTTCAATTATGGCTCCTAGTTTGCAGTCATCCATGAACTTCATTAGCCAAAGACTTTCTGTGTTAGCCTATACTTCAGAAAAGTAGATAACAAACAGGAGAGGAAACCCTGTGGTACTCTACCTGTCACTGGTCTGTAGTCGGATTTGGAGTCTGCTACTTTCACAGTGTGGCTTCTATCAGTGAGCCAGTTGGCAACCCATCTTGTGACATAGGGATTTATACCTAGTTTAGTGAGTTTATCTATAATTTCAGAGTGGGGGATTGCTTGAAAGAAGTCTATCAAATTTAGGAGACATGATCTGCCTTTTACAAACCTGAACTGGGTGGGGTCCAGAGTTTGGAGATTACCAATGTCTTTGTTTATAAGTTCCATGATGATATGTTCCATGGCCTTGCAGACCAGGCCCATTAAGCTAAAGGGGCAGTATTTCCCAGGGTCTGTGGTGGCTCCCACTTTGTGGAGTGGGATAACCATCACTGCGCCATTCAGTGGGCACACAGCCTGAGGTGAGGCTATGATTGAACATGATGCTTAGGTGGGGTGCCACTTCATTCTGTAGTTCATGTAGAATGCAGACTGGGATGTTGTCAGGTCCCATGGATGCTGTGTTCTTGGCTTTGGAGAGTGTGGTTTTTACCTGTGCAGCCGTGATTACAGGAACTTTGCATTCTTCTGGTATAGAGATGGGCCCTTTAGGGGTGAGAGGAGGGTAAAGTTAGCACTGAACCTATCTGCCAGGATGTTGGCAATATCAGTTGGTTCTGTATATTTAGTGCCATTGTGCTGTAACTCAAAGCAGATCTGAGTGTTGCCATTGAGATTCTTGATATAGCTATGGAATGCTTTGTGGTTGTCTTTAGAATCAGTGGTGATTTTGTTTTCTTAGCCTAGCTTTGGAGGATTTTATGAGGGATCTCAGCTTCTTACTGAGGCTGACCAGGGAGTTCCTCCAATCATGGGATTTTACTCTTTTTTGCAACAGTTTCTTTCTTCTGTTGTAGAGTTTGTTTATGGCAGGGAACCACCAGATTGGCTTCCTTTTTTTGGAGGATAGCATCTTGGTTCTGTTAGGGATAGCACGATCCATGCACTCATGTAAGTGATTAGTACAGTTATGCTTTCAATTCCTCACCTGATGTATACTGTTTTAAATCATCCACAAAAAGAAGATGAAAAGCCTTTACACTTTGTTGTTTTCTGTGAGCCAAATTGTAACCATGACCTAATCTGTTAAGTAGACAGCTTAATGGGTGAAGGGCAAGACAAAAGAGCAGCGGTGACAAAGAGCCACCCTGGAATATCCCCTTTGAATTTTTATCCTTGAATAATAATCTGTCCTTTGTCATGGCTTACCTGAAAAGTTGCTTGCCACTATTTCATGGTCACTGCAATGTAATTGATCAGTGTAGGGTGTATCTTATACATCTTAAGCACTCTTTTTATCCATGTGAAATATTGTCAAATGCTTTTTTATAGTCTATCCATGCAATCCTTAAATTCTTCCCCTTTTTACAGTTCTCCATTATGACTTTATTTAACAACAAATGATCCTTTGTTCAATATGACTTTCTTTTGTTATCCTTTTGTTCTATTGCCATGATTTAGTTTTCTTCTAAATGACTACCAACTCTGTCAGCATCAATTTCAGTGTATAGTTTATAAGTTGTCGGAAGGCAAGGTATTGGTCTATAGCTTTAGGAAACCTTGCAGGTTCATTCTTAAGTAGGGGTATTGTTTTTCCTGTTGTTAACCAGGTTGGTATCTGTTCGGGGTGCACATATAAATAGTTCTTACTCATGGCTAAATCTTCATGTAAAGATCTTAATAATTTTAGCCAGAAATTAGGTACTGCATCTGGGCCTGGGGTTTTCCAATTAGGAGCTTTTCTTAACTTTGTTTCAATCTATCCATTACTTCATCCCATTTCATATCCTGTATATTTGAACTTCTCATTCTTTCTTTTAGTTCTTCTATCCATTCAGCATAGGTGGTATTTCTATTCCTTTTGCCTTGTTTCCCAATTCTTTATAAAACTTTTTTGGGTCATCAATACATTGCTTATTTTGTACTTTCCTTAATATTTATCTGCATATCTTTTACGTTTTTCTGCCTGTGCTAATATTTTTAGTTTATTATTTGAGATAGTGCACAATAGGTCCTGACCTGTTTTGATAGTGTGCCTTGCTTTTATCACGTCTATCTTTCTGAGTATTTTTGTTGATCTGTTCTAACAGTAACACTTCTTGTCTTAATTGTTTTATAGTTTTCTCTAGCTGATGGGAGGCAGAACTGAATTTGGGTCCAGAGCAATTTACTCATTATTCTGTCAACATTTAATTCAGATAGACTCCTAGCAGGCCTGAAGGATGATGAAGTAGATGGGGGTCTTGAAGCCCTATAGACTTTTCTTGCAGAAAAGGGGAGTGTAGTCTTCACAGTATCAGCTCCAGAGAGAAACCAGATTGTCTTCTCAAGGATGACTTGGAAGAGGAATGAGTCAAATCCGAGGAAGTAGTTAAATCTGTGATCGTCAAAACATTAGCAGGTGGAGCCAAAGTCAGAGCCGAGTGAGGACCATGATCATGGATCACTTCCTTGGCTCCTTAGACATATCAACTATCTTTTTCAGGTGCCTTTTCCTCTTTGTCTTCTTTAGATTTAGCAGAGGGCTTCTTTATGAAAAGGGAAGCTCTAGACACAGAAGAAAAAGAAGTAGACCGTTAAAAACACCAATTTATTTTTATGCTCGACCAAGGCTCTGTGATTGAACTCTGAGCAAATGTCACAATCTTCATCAATGTGAACAGCCCCCTAGACAATAAATACACTCCAAATGGACATCAGAGTTGGGGATCTTATGGTTCAGTAAGTGCACTTTCTGAAGCCAGTGGGCTTGTCTGACATAACTGCAGAAAACAACAAGCAAAATGATAAAACAGCTGTACAGAGCTACAGAAGTCAGATACCAGCAATGGTAACAAGAATATCCCACTAAGGGGATAAAGGATAGGAAATACAAACAACAGTAACAAGGATACTAGAATACTATTAAGAAGGAAGGTAGAAGGTTCAAGGCTGGTGCATAAATGTACTTTTTTTTACTATCAAGGGAGGAGAAACAAATAGAAACAAGAATGACTCCAAGAGGATTAGAAAGACAACTGAAAAAGGCCAAAAAGAATAAAAAATTCACTTATCTAAACTTGAACTACTTCAACCATATCTGCCTCTATGAGTATCAAATGAGATCTGAGGTAATACAGGGTTTTGATGGGATTATGGGGAAAGGGGAGGATCTTGAACTTGGTTCCTAAGTCTGAAAATGGCTGAAGTTGGATCCCGGGTTGGATACAAGATCTATCAGTTGAGGAATGGATGAAAAAGACATCACATCCTCTTTTGCCAGTCTACAAATCTCTCCTGAACCTGAGAATCAGGAGACTTCTTGACTTCCTTCCCTAAGATCTGCAAAGTAGAATCTGAGATCTGAGCCTGTCTCAACTATTTCTTTGCTATTATTTCCACTTTTCCTTCTAAATGAAGGTTAGTAACTTTATCTGTGGCTCAGATTCAGTCTTGCTACTACTATTCAGCTCATACACAAACATAGCCCTTCCAGAGGATGTGCAGTTCTAAATGAGAGTTGGGGCTCATAGGTTTTTAGGTAGCCATTTTAAGCCTAGCCAAACTTACCCCATATTTATCAAAATATTGCTGACATATGTCAGTACCCCAAAGAATGTTATGATTACAATATAAGCTTGTACACATCATACATTACAGGCTGCCCCTGTCCCATTGGGACATATACCATACCAGCCAAGCAAATTTTCTTTACTTATTTTTTGGTCCGTTAATTTGATTTAATTACAGAGAAGGGAAATCTTTGAGACAAATACCTGTCCTTCCAATATTTCCTGTATTACAGAGATTTTTACATTATAGTCATTCCATGCATATGCATAAGTGGGGAACTTCCACAGACCCAGGCAATTACAAACCCATAAGTCTGACCAGCCTTATATGCAAAGCCATGGAAAGACTTAGCATCAACTTAATCAATCTGAACATAGGGGACCTCCAAACACTAGACCCATCTCAGTTTGGATTCATCAGGCATCATGTCACTCAACAAATATCACCAAAGCAATGGATGAAGGCAAAATGGTACACACTACATACCTTGATCCTCCAAAGTTTTTAACACAATTCCCCACTCAGGCATAGTAGAAAAAAAAAAATAAATTGGGAATCCACTGGATTGCCAAATGGCTCACAGATAGATACAGATAAGCCAAAATCATGGTCTAAAACTAAATACCAAAAATGATTATTTGCTTTCCTTTGAGTCATCTACCCCCAGAGAACTACTTACATTGACATATGCCTAAGAGCTGACCCAGTTGTTCAGGATGAACTTATGTAAAAGAAAAACCTTTTTGACCAACATGTGTCATATGTTTGTAGAAAGACCGTATATATTGCACAGCTTATAAACAAAGGATCGTGTCAAGATCTAGGATTGTCATGCTTCTTTTTTGCAGTCCTCCTCAGGCCAGTCATTGAATCATTTAATATTTGGCTTATCCCATGAATGTGTCTCTTCAAGTTATCTGTGGTATGATCCTAATTTTTCTCATTAGGGGGAAATATATAATTATCAACCATCGGATGACTAAGGCCAATTTATACCTATGAACCTATGACGCTATGAGGTTTAGCTGCTTAGAATGAGTATTTATGATGCCATTTGTTTCGAGAATCTGCAACAAATCCATCAGTGTGGGATCAGTGATGCCCTGTAGGCTAGGTATAGATTGCCATGCAGCAGTTTACAATGACATCTTGGTCCTGGATGACACATAGTGGTCAATGGCCAGGTTACTGTCGACATGCTTTCCCAGATCCCTGGCCACTGGGTCTACTTTTAGGGGTGTATTATTAATCTGGTAATTTTCAGGGGTGGCTCTCTTTCCTAATGGTATTATTATGCATTTTTGTTGCATTGAGCTTTAGTTCATGGCTCTCAAATCAGTTGTTTGTCTGTGTCAAGCCATCCTAAAGGGTATTTGTGTCTTTAGGGGATTCACTGATCATGCCTAGTCTGCAGTCTCTTCCAGACTTGGTCATACAGAAACCCTTGATGTTCGTCTTGACTGCAGAGTAGTAGATGTCAAAAAGGAAAGGCCCTGACACTGATCTCTGTGGGACTCCATTGGTGACTGCCCTCTTTGTGGAGGTGGATTCCCCTCTCCTAATTTCTTGTGTCCTGCCAATGTGCCAACTATATATCCATTGGGTGATTCATGGATTTATGCCTAATTCTGTATGTTTATGTACATTGCTTGAGTGAGATATTATGTCAAATGCCTTGGCTAGGTCAAGGTAGGCAGTGTGCACTGTTTCGCCTTCATCCATAGTGACCTTCTTGAACATGTCCACCAGGTTAAGTAGGCACAACCTGCTTGTGACAAAACCCAGGGTAGGCTTTAGTGTCTGTAGTTTTTTTTATTTCATTTTTATCAGATCCATGATAATTCTTTCTGTAGCCTTGCATATGAGACTAGTCAGACTTATGGACCTGTAGTTCCCTGGGTTCTTTGTGTAGAGGGATAACCATTGCAGTCCTCCATTTATTTGGCACTGAGGCTGTCTAGAGGCTATGGTTAGAGATTCCAACAAATTCAGATTCTGTCTCAGATTCAGGCTTGCTGCTATATAGTGTTTTAGTTTCTTTTTTGTAAATAACACCTTTTAAACTCTCATGCCACAAGTGGAAATGCAAGCATTATAATGCATGGTTATATTACCTCATGTATACTGTAGTGTTTGTAAACATTTTTATGGTGTGTGTAATACTTTGTGGAGCTTTTCTCCCCGGGCCTCTGCTGAAAAAGGGCACAAGCTCAGTCCGACATTCCCGGTCAGCAAATGTCAAACAAACAAACACAAACAAACAAACAAAGAAACAAATAAATAAATAAATGCATACATACATACATAAATATTACCTAGTTCTTCCTCTAAAGTAGCGATGTCATCATTCTAAATTGAATGGCTGAGTCTCGCCTCTGTTGTCTTCCCCATGTGATTGTCTCTTTACCTGACTATGCACATTTCCATGTACATAAGGTCCTTTGCTGTTAAAAACATTGTCTAATAACATATTTGCAGGAATGTACAGGACAAAAATATGGATACATTAAACTCTCAGTTAACGGGCACCCATGGGGATTGGTAGATGCCGGATAAAAAGTTTCTGGTTGCTTGAGAGTTACTATTAAAAATAGGCTTGACTAATACTGTACCTTATACCATTTGTTTGGTTTTACTTGTTCTCAGGTTGGGGAGAAAAATAATTTATTCCTATCTTCCTTTTTAAAACTCTGAAACTCTAAAAATGTAAGGTATGTTTCTGCGGGGGGGGGGGGGGGTGCAACACATAAAAATTGTACTGTATTTCTTCGATATTTTTTTGCCGGGTACTTGAGAGTGCTGGTTGCTTGAGTTCCACTTAACTGAGAGTTTACTGTATCACACTGGAATCACCACAGAACATGGAACCTTTATTGCACACAGACTCACGTTAAGTGCTTTCATCATCAAAACTTCATCAGACTGTGAGGGTTCAAATGGAGAATAGTGTTTACATAATTCAAAACTTGACACGTAACTCATGTCCACAAGTGAGTGCACTGATGATGATAGTCCTGTGCATATTTGATTGGCATCAAGAGAAAAATCTTACAGACTGTGTGGATATAAAATTCAAGTTTTCATAAAATATATGATGCTAAAATAAAATGAAGCAGTCAAAAATAATCAACGAAGAGCCTGCTGGCATAAGAAAGATACTGCCCGAGAGCTAGTTGGTACAACCATTTCCATTAAGTGAGGATAAATGGTAGTTATGTACTTATGGATCTGTTAATCCTGGTCAGTCTAATACAACTGATAGGATATCCTCTAAAACTTTTCCCTCCTGTAAACCCCCTGTGTAGACAGCCCCCCTCAGACTGAATGTGCTGCCTACTGCAATAATAATGGCTTGGTGGGATATAAAAAGTAGAGAAGAAAAACTTCAGGACAGTCTTTCAGGCCCTTAGGAGATGACAATCTGGAAAGGGAATGGAGGGAGAGATATCATATTGGATGGACCAGGATGAAAGGATCCAGCATTATCATTAACACATAACTTTCATATCCTATTCATCTAGTTCATCTGATCTGAATGATGGATCAGGAGAAGTGTAGCTAGGGTGGGGTAAAGGGGCAGCTGCTCCAGGTGCAAGGTGTTCATTTCTGTATCAGCTGTTTTGCTGTTGTGTGTGATATTTATTTTGCTGACAACAGTCAACATGAGGTGCATCAGATGGGAGAAAGAAGTTTTTGTTTCACTCCAATCTTCATGGGGTTGCTGCAAATATACCAATATGGAAGGACAGCTCTTGTTGCCCTTAGTGGCTACGTTGTAGAACTGGCCTTTGTTTTTGCTTTTTTTTTGAGTTCAGGGACACCAGATCATAGAGTGAATCAAGGTATTACATGAGCCAGTTATGGCACCATGGTTAGACTCACAAGCTAATTAGTGCCCTGAATGGCATCATGACAAGAAACCATTGAGAACTGTGTCTTCAAAGGAAGTTCTGGCCCTAGATATTATGTCCAAGTCATAATGTTTGACCAAAGTATGGAACATGGACCAAGTTGTTGTAGCACAAATTTCACCCACAGAAGAGCTTTTGAAAAATGCTGTGGAAGTTGACACAGATCTGGTGGTATGAGCCTTTGGTTCGACAGGAAAGTCATGTTGTGAACTGTGTCACAAAGGAGATGCAGTCAGATTTGCCAACCATATAAGGACATTTTAGAAACTTTCCTTATTAGTCTGTTGGGGAAAAAAAAGATAAGCAGTTGAGCAAATTTCCTGAATAACTAGTTCTGTGAAGGCAGAATCTCAACTGTTTAGGGTATAAGGAATATCCTGCCCACCCTGTTGGTTGTTGTTGTCTTTTGACTTTTCCCAATTAGGGGCCGCCACAGCGGAACTCCGGTCCGCTAATGATTGGCAGTAGATTTTAACGAACGCCGAGGTGCCAGCTCGACGTTCAACCTTCAATGAAGGCACCCCATTTACGCATGTCTTTCGAATGCCCACCCAACCGCAGGGAGAATATGCAGACTCCACACAGAAGGCACTCCCTACACTCCAGCCAAGAATCGAACGGGAGAACCTCTTGCTGTTAGGTAACAACGCTACCGCTGCACCACCATGGATGTAACCTGCCCACCCTGTTGGTATGGTTTGTAAATAAAACAGGAAAATGTATATGATGATGATTCAAACTAGATTCTGAAGCAACCTTCGGGATGAATGTAGGGTTAGACTAGAAGGATACTATGCCCTTATGGAAAATTAAATAGGGTGTAGTGGAAGAAAAGGCTTGTAATTCTGAAATTCTTCTTGCATAAGTGACTGCTGCTATGAAAAAGAAGCTCTGACTCTAAGGGACTTTATGTTAAGGCTTCTAAAACAAAATTAAGGTCCCAAGGAGGCACTGTTTCTTTGATGGGCACATTTGAAAGGTGTATTTTAAAAAGGCTGTGCACAATTTATGAGAAGCCATGGAATGTTAATCAAAGCCATTAAGGTAGCTGGATATGGATGTCAATTGTCCTTTGATGCTAGTGTAACTGGTGTCCAAATCAAATAAATATGAAAAGAAATTGGAGGATCTCAGGAACAGAGACAGAAAAAGAGTCAAAGCAATGACCAGCTGCCTAAACTGAAAAACATTCCATTTGCTTCTGTATGCTCTTTGAGTTGGTTCTTTTTGGGATGATGAAAGTATGCATATGACGCTCTTGAGATAATGAAGGGGTTTTGGCCATTACTGAAAAAGAAGATACCAAGCAGGCAACCTGACCTTGGGTAAGTCTGGATGAGGCTAACTGGTAAGATAGCAGATTTGGATGAAGATCTAGAAGCTCTGGGTGTTTCATCAGGTGAGGCCTTAACAAGGGAAACCAAATTTGCTGTGGTCAACATGGGGCAATGAGGATCACAGTGCATTTGCATGCTATGACTCTGTAAAAATTTGGATATCATTGAAAGAGGTTGAAAGGCCTGACTGAGTAGAGCATCTCTTGGGGACTGTCCCTCCTTGGCGGGTCAAGATGAAGTAGCTGCTGCATTTGTTGTAACTTGGGAATGCAAGTAGATTGTAACAAGTCTGGCTCTAGTGGCTGACTATCTGATGTGCTACCAATGTATTGAGAGACTACTTGTGAAGGACTAAAGATGGATCTGCAGAGCCTGTCTGCTAGGTAGTTGGCCCTTCCCAGAATATGATTTATAATCAGAAAATGGTGCAAAGTGATCACCCACTGCCAAACTCACATGGCCTCTCAGCAAATAGGATATAATATGGTTCTGCCATGCCTGTTCAAATACCAGACTATAGACGTGTCTGTCTGTACTGAAATCACTCCTAGAGTTAGAAGATCCTGAAATTACTGCAATTCTAGGTGGACCACTGTCACCACCAAGGCATTCAACACAGACAATCATCAAATTTTCCTACTAACTCTCTTCCTGTTGCCTATCACCCTCACTTAACTGGTTTCATAGTTACCCCATGAATAGATTCCAAGCAGTGAAAAGCAAGACAATTTCTTCTCTTTCCTTCCTATATCCACCAGAGTCCCACAAGACTCCATACTACGACCACTACTGTTTAACTTATTTATCAATGACCTAAACACAGCAGCCAAAGAGACCACCATAGCTAATGACTCCACTCTAATATGTGCTGCTAGGACACTACCCATGCGCCAAACACCCAAAAAAATTATTCTCCTCCATAGACGCTTGCAAAACAAACAAAAAAAAAACTTAACTACAACTGTTAACATCCATCTCTCTCTCTCTCTCCTCCCCAAAAATACCTTTAATATACTGTCATCCACCAAGACCAATATGAAACTGGTGTCCCACAACAAATTACTAGGTGCGATTATAGACGACCACCTGAAATTGATTTCCATCTTCAGCAAGCCATAAAGAAGACACACCAAAAGATAGGCTGCCGCCACATAATAAAACACTACCTTACTGACTCTGTTAGACAAAGCATAGCCACTTCCTTTGTACTCCAGTCCTCACCCTATTGTATGCCTCTTCATCCTAACAAATCTCAACTCCTCTCTATCAGCTAAACTTGAACAATGTTACAATAAGCAGCCAAATTCACAACCAGCCAGTGATATAGATCACATCACTGCCGATCTTTAAAACAAATAAACTATCTCAAACTAAAGAATTCTCTATTGTACTCACCATTAATTACAGCCTTCAAACTACTGCACAACCCTGAAAAATTCCCATCTCTTCACTCCACCACTTAACCTTACACTACTAAGAGACCTCTACTCTCCACTGATAAATAATTTCTCTCTATAACTAAACCTAAGAACAATGCAGGATACTCCCTGTCAACACACTGTGTTGCTAATAGATGGAATACATTCTCACTCTTCTTAAGGACACCCTGTGGCCTGAAAGACTTTAAATGCCAGTGAAGCAACACCTATCAGATAAATGGCTCTGCAGATGAACCACCCCTGGTTAAACTGATGCTAATATAACTGTATGAATTTGGGCCATAACTCTCTACTGTACAAAACGTAATGTACTCTCATCACAACTATACCCTCCTCCATATATCCTTTATCTTCCTTGTGCCTCCTCCCTCCCTTCCTTTCTTTTGGTTGCTCTAACTCTTTATCTTAACAATTTTTATTCATATACACTCAATGTAATGGTTATTTTTAATCAAAACTGTTTGTAAATGATCTAACTAATGTCAAGGATATTTGAACAATAAAATTATTGCTCATGAATGAAACTGACTGTAAATGATGAAACAATGCAAATGATGTTCATGATGTCTGCTATTCTCCCTGGTCATCTGCTGAAAAGGGTACTGCTCAGTCAGACTATCTCAGAAAACAAATGCCAATACATAAAAAATACTCATGTAAAAATTGGCCTCTGTCTGATTCCAAACCCCCACAAATGCCCAACCCCCACCCATAGAGCAGGCATCTGTGGTGACTGTCAATCTCAGTGGAGGAATAATGAAGGGTCTTCCTGTGTGAATTTACCTTGTGCTGCTGAGTGATGATGATGAGGATAGGGGTCGAAGGATAGTCCGAAATCTGTAATCATTGGGCCTTGTGCAACCTCTAGAGAATATGCATATACAAATGAGCCAACTCTACTATAACTATGGAGAAGGCCATCAGTACTATGGTGGCCCAAAGTACCAACATTGCAGGCAGAGATGAATGATTCAGAATAGTCTGGACAGAAAGTCTGAAAGACTGAATTTGTTTGGATAGGAGACCCACTATGCACTTTGTGGTGCTAGATGACATCCAACAAACAGAATGGATTGAATTTGTAGGATCATAGGAGGTTAGTAGGCTAATGGCCCTAGGGCCCTTATAAGTCTAGCCAAATTCAACCCCTGTTCCTAAGAGTGTCCGTTTAAAGCGGACACTAAAATCAGCACCTATTGCCCCTGTCGAAGAAGGACATGTGGAACCCCTGGGGTGAATTTCAGATTATCCATCCAATCGTCCAAAGTCTGCTTAAATATGGTCAATGAAGGGCTCTGTTTAACATGAATTCAAAGCCTGTTCCAAAGGTGAGGCAACCTTTAGGAAACAAATCTGTCCCTCCAACAGGTTCTGTTGATGTTGCATACCAGGTTAAGGTCCTTAGAGTGAGTGACCCGCATGCCATTTGACTTGCGAATGTGCAGCATTCCCATTAAAGCAGGGTCAGAGATTGCCTTATATATACAAGGCACTGGTCGCCTCAGAGTAGTCTGTATGATGCAGAGTAAAGTGACACTGATTTCAGTCTGTCCATGTATGACAGATGCTGGAGACCCTGAATTTTCTTTGTAAGGATCCTTTGTGGTCTTTCCAATTGCTGCAGGTGCTAGAAAAGGTACATTCCAAAGGGAGCATTGTACTCTATTATTGGCCTTATGAGGGAAGAGTATAGGGGAGTTATAACCTCTTTTCTTTCTGGAGGCAATGCCCTTACTTATGAAATAAGCAATATAAAATGCCCTTCTTTCCACGGTGGAGACATGGTGACCAAAGGTAAGGTTGCTGTCAAACAGTGTGCTCAGGTCTCTCACCACTGAATGGGTGCTGAGGGTATTGCTATTGATGTGGTAGTTTGCAGGAACAGTGCCCTTGCCAAAGGGGATGATAATGCATTTTTTTTTGCATTTAGTGTAAGACCATGATTTTGGCACCAGTCATTACACTGACTGAGTCCCTCTTGCAGGATGTTGACATTGTTAAAGGGCTCAATGACCACTTCCAGTTTGCAGTCATCAGCAAACTTTGTCAGCCACAAACCTTTAGATTTTGCTTGGACTTTGGAGAAGTAGATTTCAAATAGTAGGGATCCCAGAACTGATCTCTGTGGAACACCACTGGTTCTGGGTCTGTTGGAGGAGGTGGAATCCCCTATTTTGACTGTATGACTGTATGAGTTCTATCAATGAGCCACTTTGCAACCCACCTGAGAATATATGGCTTGATACCCAACTGGGTGAGTTTATCAATGATACCTGAGTGGGGAATTGTGTCAAAGGCCTTGGCTAAGTCAAGGTAGATATAGGGCTTTGGTAACTGTCTCGAAGATGTCCACCAAGTTTAACAGGCATGATCTCCCCTTGACAAAGCAAAACTGGGTGGGATCAAGTGTTTGGAGATTTGCTATATCTTTGTTGATAAAGTCCATGATGATTTACTCCATGGCCTTACAGATAAGGTTGGTCAGTTCCTGGGGTCTGTGGATATGCTCCCTTTGTGCAACGGGATGACAGTAGCTGTTTTCCATTTCTATGGGATGAAGCCAGTGCTTAAGCTGTGATTGAAAAGAGTACCCAGTGATGTTGCTAATTCCTGTTTTAACCCATGTAGAACACAGCCTGAGATGCTATCTGGTCCCATAGAGGCTGTGTTTTTGGCCTTGGCGAGGGCGTTTAAGATCTGCTCGTTAGAGATACTAGGTGGTGCACAGATGGTGGAGATGCTTTGGAGTATGTGTGGCAGGGACAGGGGGGTGAAGTTTTCACTGAACCTGTCAGTCAGCAGGTTTGCTATATCCACCGGTTCTGCATATGTAGTCAAATAGACCACCCAATCAGAACTACAATTACCAAAAATATAAATATCAAATAAATGAGATGTGTTTATGGAGGTAAACTGTTTGGTTCTGCAAACATATTTATAAAAAAGGAAGACTAGTTATCGTAACACTCCCAAATCCCAATTTTTGAGACTTTGTAGAATTTGTTTATCCAACAATGAGCTTGTTCAGCATTACAGAGATATAGTTGACAGATTTTGCAAAAGGGGTTATGAGTATCACAAAGTATCAGATGCCTTACAATCAGTGGGAAATATGGAGAGGTCAGAATTGTTGCAATATAAACAAAAAGCTAAAGATGGCCCTATTATGTTTTTTTTTTACCAATTATGGTAATAATATTCTTTTTTTTACCATTATAGTACAGAAATATTGGGGAACTTTGTTATCAGATAACACTTTAAGTGAACTATTACCATCCAGGTGCCTCTACTCTTTTTGAAAAGGAGAAACCTTGGATAATTGGTTTAATCACTACAAAAAAACATTATTTGGTTGGCTTACATCAAACTACCATATAGGGTAATTTTTTTGAAGGGTTGCCAACCATGTAGTCATTGCTCGTTTTGTAAATTTGTTGGTAAAACCAAACAGTTTGCCTCCATAAATGCATCTAGGGTATTTGATATTTATATTTTTGGCAATTGTAGCTCTGATTGGGTGGTTTATTTGGCAACTTATACCTGTTCAGCATTTTATATAGGCCAGATATCGCGTCCATTGAAAGCATGTATATCTGATCATGAGTGATATCAAATGTGGACGTATATCTAATGACTTGTTCAAACACACCAAAAAACATCCTACAGCCCAATTTAGGTTTACAGTCATTGATAAGATTACTTATAATAGGAACAATAAATTAGGATGACACAATATTTTAAATAACAAAGAAATGTCTTGGATTATTAGACTGAGGGGTTTGTTTTTACCAGGCCTGAAGGAGCAGTTTTGATTAACCAATGGGTGAGGGCAATTTAATTATTTATATCCATGGCTATTGTTGTTTTGTATTACACTGATGAAGGCACTTCAGTGCCAAAACCGGTCTGTTTTTATTATTCATCTTTTGATGAGAAAGGGTTTATATTGGCATATAATTTGAATAAAGGAGATGATTTTATTGGTGACCATTGTGTGCTGGCCTCCTGTTTTTTTGGCTTGTTATTGGGTTTTTTTTGGCCCTGAACTATACCATACTTGTGTGGAGCTTGCTTTGTTCTATATATGTAGTATATGGTTGATTTATTGCTTTAGTTCAGTGCAGATCTGGGACATTCCTTTGAGGTTACAGATGTAGCTAAAGAACGCCTTATGGTGTCCTTAGTTGTGGAAACTAATTTGGATTCATAGTTAGCTTTGGAGGACTTTACAAGGAGTCTTATTTGCTTGTTTAAGTTGAGGAGAGAGTGTTTCCAGTTCTGAGTCCATTTCTTCCTACTCTTAGACAGCAATTTGTTTCCCTTATTGTATAGCCTGCTATGTCAGATGTCTACCAGGCAGGTTTGTTCTTTCTTGAAGATCTTACTTTGGCTCTTTCAGGTATGGCAGAGTCAATACAATTGTACAGATGTTCATATAAAACATTAATGTAATCCCAACATAGATTTCCATTCTCTCTGAGGGGGAGGGGCTATGACGCTATTTATACCGTCTCATAAGAGGTTGTAATTGGCCTTAAAGATGTTTTTTAGTCTAGTTGCTGCTAAGGAGGGGATCCTGGTGTTACAGTTACTTCTAATGAGATTGATTTGTGGTCAGATCTCACCAGGGAGGGCAGCACACTGTGGGTTGTGCAACAGTCCCCCATGTTGGTGAACACCAGATCTAGGATATTTGAGCCCCTTGTGGTGGTATCACCCAGCTGATCCAGGCTGATCCAGGGCATTGGACTTAATGAAATCCAGGAACCTTTGGGAAAGTGAGTTAGAACATGCATAAGTTACCTAGTCAATGGATGGGTAATTAAAGTTGCCCAAAACCAGGGTGTTCAGTTGTATCTTGATTGACTCAAGTAGATCCAAGTAGGCTGAGTGGATGTCCTGTTTCATGAAGGGGGTCCTATAGTGGACAATGACTTGAAGAAGGGTCTTACTAGCAGTCAACTGCACCTGCAGTAAATCCAGAGAATTGTGCTGTGTAACCAATTTATTTATCTTTAATGAATAATGATACACCACCTCCTTTAGTTCTCACACCTTCAGTTTGTGGTCTCAACGTGTGGAAGGAAATGTAACCTGGTATGGCTGGGGTGCTCTCTGCAGCCTTAAACCAGGTCTCTGTGACTGCAAAAATGTAAGCATATTCCAAGGTAAGGACTGCTTCCAGTAAGTGCAGTTTCAGGTTTAGACTCCTAGAGTTAGCAGCATGACCTTCTGGATGTTTTTAGAGGGTATTTTTATGTCAGGAAGTTTGTTCTTGTGACATTGCCTAAAAAGGCACTATGGGGGTGGCAAGAAACTTAGCCAGTAGCAGAAATCCCAGGGGTGACAGATAAAGACCATCTCTGGCAAAGCATTGAAGTCTGTTGACCATATCATCCCAGGCTGACATATACTGGACCCCCTTAGAATGACACCAGAAACTGAGCCAATTGTTGAAGTCAATCATTTTTTTGTTTGGATTGTGGCATCATCCTAGGTAAAGGTAAAGTGCTGCTCAAGGTTAGGGAATACTTGCCTGGGAGACATAATCAGAGAGCTTAGTCATATCTCTCTTCATGTTGTCCAGTGAGGTACATCTCGAGTCATTCACACCAACATGAACTGTGACGGAATGATAACAGTACCTGTTGTTGAGAGGCTGAAGTGCATGTGTGAGGTGGTAGATCTTGGCACCTGACACACAGCTGACAGTGACTTTTTCCTTATCCAACCTGTTGAGAGGGACATCTGTGTATCTCACAATGGAGTTGCCTATGACTAAGATGTTTGGTTTTGTGTTATGCCTTAGGGGCTTGTCTGATGAGACACAGAGGTCATGTGTACTGTGTTCTGCAGTGGATGTATTACGTGAAGCTTACCTGTGTTTGGGGGGGGGGGTCTCTGGTGTTTAGGTAAGCTTTTGGTAAGGACTTCCACATATGTAGTTTTATGCATTGTTGATTTGGTTGGTATAGGAGGTGAGGTGTGCATGCTGACAACCTGCTTAGTGTCAGAGGTACTGACTGGTGAGTGAGAGAGCCTGGATTCTAGGTTCTTAATATAGATGCATCCCTCACATATTGAATTTGTGTGAACGAAAAGAAAAGAGTGGGAAGAAGGTGGGAAAAGAGAATTATATAACCACTGGATATTATCCCTCTTATTCAAAATTCCCATATCATGACCATCCACAAGGTTGAGTAGAGGGATAAATAGCCCCTGACTGCTTCCAGAGGGGAAAAGTCAGGCAAACCTTCAGGGATGTTGTTAGTATTTGTCTGAAAAGGGACCCCTATATCCCTGTTTCCATGGAAGACTTCAACCTCTAGCTTGGCATCCAATAGAGACCACCTCTGCCATGTCCATCCCTGTCTGAAGTGGCGTCAAATAGTTGACACCAGAGTTTTTTAAAACCATTAGGATTTGGACACCTTTTGAGTCATACAGTGGGATCTCTAAGGGGTCTTGAAATATAGCAATAATGTAAGGTGGTGCACATAGCTGCACAAGATCTGTTCGTACATGAGGGAAGCAAATGAGATCTGAGGAGGGTTGGCTACAAAAGGAGATTAATGGAGGGAAAAATGTATTTCAGTAAAAAACAACATATTAACATATAACAGTATATTAATTATTTCAGTAAAAAACAACATATTAACATACAACAGTATATTAATTCTAACTCCACGATCATACCACCTTAGAGAAAGGGTTAAAATAAAAATCCAAAAAGTCTTTTTTTTTCATATCTTTGCCCTTACTGTCTTACTACCTGCTAAACATTAGTCCCCTTTAGTTCATTGGGCCATTTGTTCCCTATCATGGGGGTGAGGGTCAACTGGGGAGGGCCATCAATTAGGCAACCATCACAGGTAATTTGAAGTTTTTCCATTATGCCCTGTGTTTCTTCATGAACCCTCAGTTCACAAAGGAAGCAGTGCAATGGGCTGGTCCTGCTGTTCTTCATGCACTTTTGCAAGGGGTGTCACTAGTAAGCAGCCCTGCCCTTTTATGCTTAAGCATGGGTAGTGATTTCCCCACTCTCTGCCAGGGAAATTGCACCACCTTGTATGCTCACAGAGTTTCTGCACCCCCTCACATCCTTTCATCCATTGTGAGTTACACATTGGTACTTGCCTTTTTCTAGCTTAGAACTACATTTTTAAACTTTTTGAATATGGAACCCCTTATTATATTTAATAAGGCAGTCACTTCTGGTCTGGTGCTGTTGTCACTTACAATGGATTGGGTACAAGTTATATGCACACAAAGATATTTCACTTTTTTACCGTTGCTATATTTTGTTTTATTTTGTATTTCCCCTGAAGCATTCTGTATAAATGACCTACTGTATATTTTCTTCAAGTGTTTGTGCCTCTTACACATTTATTTATCATTTGTACACATCATTTACTTAGCAGGACACTGTCCTTTGTACTGGAGACATTCTAAGCAGTACGTGTAGACTTATTTATTGCTTTCTTTCATTTGTAATTTTTCACATGTATAGCTTATGATATACTCACTGTTATATGTTCATCATTTCAATCTGTTGACATCTTTCTTTGTAATGTTATTTAGACTTTGACCTAGACAGCCTTCTACCATCTTTGCCTATATGTTTGACATTTGTAGTGAGCTGGCAAAAATCATGATGTGTTTATCTTCCTGAACTGCAGTTTTTGGTATGTCTTTATTCCTTTTCAAAAAGAGATGATATCTAATAATTTCTTGGTAGTGCCCTTGGTCTTTTGTAATAAATGTGTCTGCTTCAGTTCTTCATCTAATGCACTTACAAACTTTAACATTTCAAACTGATAATTTTCTTTATCTGAAAATGTTTTACAATTCATTTCTGTACATATGTAAATTTGTCATTTAGCCTGAGATGGTCTTGTGTATCTGTTAAACCTTGTTTTCAGCCCCAGGTTGTAATAATACTTTTATATTTCCATTTGTACTTATGGTTAATGTAAAACCTTGTTTTCAGCCACAGGCTGTAACAATAATACTTTTACATTTCAGTCTGTATTTATGGTTAATGTACTGGCACAATTACTAAACCTTGCCATATAGTTTCTCCAGTGTGGACATATGCTGTATGTGTCACTGCATAAACCGGTTAGGCTTGGCATCTATAGAGATTTATTGCTTAGTTTAGTATTCAGTTGTTGGAGACTGTCTGCCTGCTTCTTTTCTGCTCCGTGACCATATAATATATTGGTTACCTCTTCTGTTCTTTTGTTTGGCTTTGAACTATTTTTTTTAAATATACAGCAATTTATCTTTTATTATTACTTGTATGAAGTTTATTTTTCTGGCTTCAGGAACAACGTAATGGATTTTAAAAAGCATTTCACTGGCTCTACACTATAAAATAAGTTTAGATTTTTAATCATATCATAGGTTTCATGCTATGTTCATACCTCAAAACCTCCTTGAACAAAAAATCTGGAAAAAGACATAAATAATTGGGAGACAAAGGCAGAAAAATAGGGATACTTTTTAAATATTATTCTTACAAACTTAGAAAGTTGATAGAACAACAGGTTTTGCATTGGCATTAATTTTTTGAAAGGTATGACGTATGAAACTTAATTGTCTCTCATTATTTTCTGACTTCATTCCTCAATGATCTAAAATGATTTGCCAGAAAACTACAATTTTATGAGAAACAGACTAAAAATGAGGCAAAATCTGTACATTCTGCGAAACTCTGTACAGTTGAGAGGTATGGCTGTGTTGTCTGTGGATGAGTCTTCTTCAGTATGACAAAATTAACCTTATGTGCTGCATACTGGATATAGCAGGCAAACACACTAATCAACAACAAACAAATGAAGCCATAAATACTGCAGAAAATTTAATGGCGTTCTGGTACCTCGGCTAAATGCCTTCAGAGGAGTAACATGAAGGATCATATGGGGATGTATAAATGTGGGAAATGCAAAGTATGTGTGAGGGTGAAAATATTTCTGGTATTAGAATTAATGGTATTAGGTATATATATCTAATGATAAGTTTGATTGTCGCTCTTGTGGGGTTGTTTATATAGTGGGCTGTGGGTGTTCACCCCTCAAATGGTATATTGGTCAGACCAAGTGGATGGGTAAAGTGTGCATTTTGGAGCACTTGGGGATGTTAGAAATAAGAAGTTAGATAGCCCTATTGCAGATCATTTTCGTAAGGTAGATGGGGGACATGATGACACTTTATTTTTTACTGTGTTGGCCACACCTCAATATGAGAGTGGGAGCAACTTTGCACAAAAGCTATTAGAATTGGAAAGGAGATTTATTTTAAACTATAGGACATTTGCACCTAGAGGCTTAAATTTGGATATCAATTTGAATATTTAACTATTTTTATATGTATGTTTTTTTTGTGCTGGATGGTTATGGGTTGTTGTTCTTTAAAGGTTGTGGAATCACTTAATTGTTTATTTAATTATTTAATTATATTAATTAAGAATTTGTATAAATGGACTGCTTGATGTTTGAAATGTTATTCCTCTGAAGGCATTTAGCCGAGGTACCAGAATTCCATTAAATTTTCTGCAGTATCTGTGGCTCTGTTTGTTTGTTGTGTTTTTTTGCCTTTGTATATCAATTTCGAAACACACTAATCAAATCGGGTGCACAGAACAGCATAATTTAGTGAGTAAAATACATCACATTACTGTGTGACTACTCAGGTTCACTTCTTGGCTGATGCTTTCTGTGCAAAGTCCATAAGTTCTTCCTATGTTCACATGTTTTTCTCTGGGTGGTACAGTTTCCTCCCATATTCTGATGACATGCAGTGTGTCAGTTGACAATCACATAACTGATGATCACAATGTCAAATCTGGCAATCTTGAACACATTGCACCAAAAACTGACTTAACCAAAACTTACAGTATCAAACTCCCTGACAAACTCCGCTGCTACACTCATGTTAGCGCTTGTCCCTGAGTCTGGAGGAGTTGGGAGTTTCTGGATTTTGTATTTTTCTTGTTTCTAGACATCCAATATTCAGATATTCTGTGTAATATGTTCAGAATGGCCAGGTTAGAAGTTGCAGGTCAACTGGCTGCTTGTAGCTGTGCCTACTTGTAAGCATGTGTGCCGCAGCACAAAGGCCTGATTTACTTTCATTTCCCATCTTGCCCAGTTAACTCAAATGATGGTGGTGGCTGATGACAGGGTCTCTATAGGCGTAGGCTATGACTCGTGAGCTATAAATGAGAAACAGTATATTAAATAGTCTGAAAAAAATCAAAGAGATAATATTTTTGTTTTATTTTTGAAGATTGAAGATTGTATAATTAGTATATATCTGACTTTCTGGATTGCTGCACCAATTAGCTACTGCTGCCTCCTTAACTGACCAGTTGCATCACTTCAGTGTAAGCAAGTGGGAAATCTGAAGCCATACTTTCATCATCCATTTCTGGGAGTTTGACTATGGATTAAGCCTTTAATCAATCATTAGGCACACCTTCACATCACTGAATCACTTTTAATGAGTTCAGGTAGTGGAATCAAAGTGACCACATCATTAAGTATTTAACCAGTCAGCTTCATGACACCACATTGATGTCAAAGGGGTTGCACACACACAGGTAAAGCGGTTTATATATATGGAATGGCTAATAAGTACTAACACTATTGTGTAATGCTCTTTGATCTGGCAGTTAATGGAGCAGATTAAGTTTATGAGTTATTAGTGAGCTGCTTTCTGTAGTTTAGGGTTTTATTCTCTTTCAGCTTACATTTACAGTCACAGTCATAATAAGTAAGTTACTTAACCAGACAGTGCTAGTGGGTCACCCCTGAAAATGGACACTTGTGTACTCTGTGGACTTACCCTATTAGCAAATGAATAAAACAGAATGTGTGAAGTACAGGTAGGTCTAGATGGAGCTGTTTATCTGCTGTCTCTATAATGATACCAAGAGAAGATAATATGGCTAGCCAGCAAAATGAGAAATGTTCTTCATATTGATCACTGCTGCAGTAGCCTTAACTATATGGGTTATATCCTGCTAAGGATATAACAGCTCATTAGCTTCCAAAGCTTCAGGACACCTACAATCTGCCCAAAGTGTCAGGCAGCTTAAGCTGAAATGACTAAAAGACAAGTTTGAAAGCAAAGCCCTTCAGACCTTTACTGCCACCAAAGACTACACTTCTCGGAGGCATTCGAGGATCGATGGTCAACTTCTGCTTTCCTTTGCTGGGGCGATAAGTTCTCTTTGAGGAAAAGAAATCCTTCCATTTACTTACATTTACTGTAGTTTTATTACTTTTCTCTTCAGGAAAGTTATTTTAAATCTAGGAGTGTCATGTTTTAAGGGACTGTCTTGATCATAGGATCAAAGAGTCATAGGAAGTTACTAGACTATTAGCCCTGAGGCCCTTACAAGCCTAGCCAAGAATTTAGCCCATGTTCTGACAAGTCAGCACCTGATGCCCCTGTCCAGGAGGGATACGGGTGGAATTACAGGGGTGTATTTTCTGTTCCCCATCCAGTTATCCAGGTTGAGCTTAAAAAGGGTTAATGAGGAACTCTGCTTGATGTGGACAGGAAGTCTATTCCACAGAAGGGGGAGTCTCTGGGAGACAAATCTGTCCCGCCAACAAGTTCTATTGATGTCACAGACCAGGTTGAGGTCGCTCATACAGGCTACTCGAGTGGAGCTTGACTTGCCGATATACAGCAGTCCCATCAAGGCAGGGTCTGAGATTGCTTTGTATGCCAGACACAGGTTACCTTTCAGGAGTCTGTATGAGACTGAGTAGAGGGACAGGGCCTTTAGCCTATCTGTGTATGGTAGATGTTTGAGGCTCTGGATTCTCCTGGTGAGGAATCTCTGTGATCGCTCCAGCTGGTGCATGTGCTTTGTGAGGTACATGCTGAAAGGGGCATTGTACTCAATAACAGGTCTTAAAAGGGAAGAATACAGGGATGTTATGACCTCCTTGCTCCTGGATGAGGTACCCTTACTAATGAGGTGGGCTATGTAGAAAGCTTTCCATACAACAATGGCAATATGGTAGTCAAAACTCAGATTGCTATCAATCTGGGTGCCCAAGTCCCTCATGACTGATTGCATGCTTAGGACCTAGTTATTAATGTGATAATTTGTGAGGACATCACTCTCCCCAAAGGGGATGATGATTGTATTTTTTGGCATTCAATTTGGGGCTATATTTCTGGCACCAGTCATTTGTCTGGGTGAGACCCTCTTGGAGTATGTCCACATCAGTAGGGGAATTGATGACAGTGTCCATCCTGCAGTCATCTGCAAACTTGGTCAGCCATAGCCCACTGGTTTTGGCCTGCACCTCAGGAAAGTATATCCCAAACAACAGAGGCTCCAAGACTGATCCCTGGGGTACACTGCTTCATTATGGGTCTAATGCTTGAGATGGTTTCCCCTATTTTGACTTGGTGGGTTCTGTCAGTTAGCCAGTTTGCTACTCATCTGGTAACATATGGATTGATGCCTAGTTGAGAGAGTTTATCTATTATACCCGAGTGGGGAATAGTATTGAAGGCTTTGGCCATGTCAAGGTAGGTGGTGTGCACCATCTTCCCCTCGTCCATGGCTTTGGTGACTGTCTCAAAGAAGTTGACCAAATTTAACAGGCATGACCTCCCTTTGACAAAACCAAACTGTGTGGGATCGAGTGTGTGGAGTTTGCCAATATCGTTGTTATTGAGGTCCATGATAATCTGCAACATGGCCTTGCAGATCAGGCTAGTGAGGTTGATGGGTCTATAATTTCCTGGATCAGTGGACACTCCATCTTTGTGCAAAGGGAGGGATGACAGTGTCTGTCCTCCACTCCGCTGGGACAAAGCTGGTACTCAGGCTTTGGTTGAATAGGGTGCCTAATGGTGCTGCAAGTTCCTGCCTGAGTTCATGTAGGATGCAGCCTGGGATGTTATCAGGTCACATGGAGGCTGTATTTTTTGCCTTTGGGAGGGCAGTGATGACTTGCTCCCTAGAGATAAGGCATAGGGGCAGGTGCTGGGGATGTGGGACAGAGAGGTGAAGTTTTCACTGAACCTGTTTGCCAGCAGTTTGGCTATAACTATGGCATTTGTGTATGTAGTGTCCTTGACCACCAGTTCTAAGCAGATCTGAGTGCTTCCTTTGAGATTGTGGACATATGTGAAGAAAGTCTTATGATTGTCTTTAGTAGATGTGGTCAGTTTGGACTCGAAGTTTGCTTTGGAGGATTTCACTAGTGCTCTTATTTGCTTGTTCAGGTTAAGGAGGAATTGCTTCCAATTAGGCACCTGCTCCTTCTTGGTCCAGGACAGCAATTTTTTCCTTTTATTATGGAGTTAATTTATTGCAGATGTCCACCAGATAGGTTTACTCTTCCTTGAGGAGGATGATTTTGTCCTGTCAGGTATTCCTGATTATTTCAGCTATATAAATGCTTGTATAGTACTTTAGTGTAGGTTTGGACATATGTGCCAGTTCCTATGGAGGGGGAGGGGGCTGTGAAGCTGTTATGCCTTCCCACAAAATGGTTGTAATCAGCTTTGGAGAAGTTTTTTTGTTTGGCCCTAGCTTGTGGGGGGGGGGGGGTCGGGGGAGATGGTGACTTCGAAAGTGACTGCCTTGTGGTCGGATCTTACCAGGGAGGATGACACTATAGGGATTCTGCAGTGTTTGCTCATGTTGGTTAATACCAAGTCCAAGATATTTTCACCTCTTTTGGGGGTGTCAACCAGTTGGTCCAAGGCATTTGTATTGATAAAATCAAGGAATCCCTGGAAATTTGTGGTTTGGCAGGAGTAGTTCTTCCAATATATGGGTGGATAGTTAAAGTCACCCAGAATCAGAGTAAAGGGTTGAATCTTGATAGATTTGAAGAGGTCCAGATAGGTGGTGTGGGCATCTTGAGTCAAAGTTGGGGGCCCGTAGCTAGCTATGATTTGAATAGGGGTCTTGACAATAGTTAACTGCACCTGGAGTGTCTCCTGTGTGTGATACTGTTTAACCAGCCTGGAGGTATATTGTAACTCCACCTCCTTTTGATTTGCTGCCCATGGTTAGGAGTCTGAATGTATGATAGGATGAGTAACCTGGTATGGCTGGGGTGCTCTTCGCAGCTTTGAACCAGGTTTCTGAGACTGCACAAATATCAGCATCTTCCAGTGTTAAGAATGCTTGCAATGAGTGCAGTTTCATGTTTAGACTCCTAGCGTTTAGCAGGATGATGTTCAATTTGCATTTTGATGAAATTTTCATGTTGGTAGTTTTGACCTCATGGCATCGCCTAAAAAAGGCACTATGTGATACCTTAAACCTCTTGAATTGTATGACTACCCTGTGTTTCCAAAAGTCAAACATTCCTCTTATGCTTTGCTGATGATGTCATAAGAAGGCAGAATATGCATGTCCACAGCTAGAGGGGTTTGGCCTGAAATTGTCCATAAAAAGACTTAAAAGTAAAAGTAAAAGAAAAAAGTCATGGACAGTCAGAATTGCCATTTAGGTGAAACGCCTGATATCCTTAAAGGGTAATTTGCATATATCCCATGTTGCCTCTGATTCAAGAGGTTTAATGTATCACACAGTAGAAATTCTAGCTTTGCTAGATTTTTCTTTTTGTGTTTTTAACCAATTGGTTTTCCTGTGTGACCCTTTTAAACATTGTTTTAGTTAGGGAGAGAGGTCAGAGAGAGCTAAGAGGGTAAGGGGTGGAAGGTCTAAGAATAGTACTACTAGGTGATCACACAAGTGCTATTAAAGGAAAATTTGTAGGTGGAATATCTCACATAGAGTTAAAAACAGTGCAGCTGTGATGCGTGATGTGCAAACAAGCCCAAACCATCTCAATACAGCAAAAAATAGAAGATTCTAGTAACACAGAAGTCTAGCTAATCCTGCTAGTCCCTGCTTTCTTTACCAATCAGCTTGTGCCTGACAAGGTCCAGACAGCCCTGCTACTCTCACTAGCAGAGGAGATAGGCCTCTACCAACACAAGATAGCTGCCAGAAGCACAGAAGACAAACACGAGATGGCTGCCAGAAACACAGAAGGCAAAAAAAAAAAAAAAAAAAACTCTGGTTGCAGCAAACCTGTATCCAGACTATGCTACTCAATTTAAGGGTTAAGAACACAGTAAATCTCACAAGAAAGCACAGATTAGCCACTTACAGACAAAAAACAAACTCACAGTATGAAAAAATACAGTTAAACAGTAATGAAATGCAGTAAAATGCAGTTAAACAGTTAAACAGTAATGAATTGCAGTAAATAGCAATGAAATACAGTTAAACAGTAATGAAATGCAGTTAATCAGTAAACTGATTTAAAAGAGTGCAAATGTGATAAGTTAGCTCACAATCACAACAGTAAAAAACATCTCCAATAAAGCAGCATTTCAGTAAAATATTGTCATCAATTTAATAAGGCTACCGACAAGAAGTAACAAATGTGGCAAGCTACTGACAAGCAGGAACAAATGTTGCAAACTAAATGCAGTTGAACACCTAATCACAAACAGCAAAATAAAGTAGGAAGAGGCACAATATTTTTTTTGTTAAGTAGAAAGTGAGGAGACAGAAGATAATTCAAGGTTAAGAAGCTAAAGGGATGGGCCTTCATAACTGATCTCACTGTACTCAATAGAATGAGCTGATGCAATGGGACTGGGAGGAGTGTCCAATATTAAATTGATAGTAGAGGCAGATAGAAACATTCTTTTAAACAGAACACTACTTTTTCTGTCAGATTAGAAATAGTGTAAACTAATAAACTAGTAAACTAATAGAAAACATATTTACTGTGGAGAAACGTTTATTTTTCTGCTGTGGGGCTGCTATAGTGCTATAAAGTGCTTTTTACTGTGTTTTTTTTCTGTAAAAAAAGTAACTTTTGTTGATTGGCAGTTTTACCTGCCTTTGATGCTTGTCTTCCACAGGAAAGAGGTACCATTTTCTTCTTGACTGTGGAACAGATTTCCAGTCCCACTTCTTCCAGTCACAAAAAGAAAATGTTAAGCAAACAGACTTTGTCACCACAGCACGCTAGCAATTTGCCTCATCCACAAGTGGGAGACTGTGCTGTGGGCATTTGTTGTACGTCACTCTACTCATCTTTTACCTGGATCCCTCTGGTATAGTACCTACAGCCACTATAGACTGGGGGTTAGCCATGTACTCTGTAAATGTTGGAGTCTCCTCAGAGGGCAAGGGAAAGCCACTCTCACTGGTCTTGGGAGAAGGAACAGGGAAAGTTTCTCTATTGTGGTAGGTAGGGACGACACGGCAAGTGAAGAGCAAAAAAAAAAAAAAAAAAAAAGGTCTCTCTAAACACGGAGATACTAGTGTTTAATGCATTGCATTTCTGCATTCAACATAAGTAGCTCCGTGTTTAGTGATTTTTTGATTGGCCCGTATACCAGCATACGGACCAATCAAAAATCGTTAAACACGGAGCTACTTCTGTTTAATGCGGAACACAGGAAGCTCCATGTTTAGCGATTTTTGATTGGCCTCTATGCCAGGTATATGGGCCAATCAAAAAAAAAAAAAAAAACAAAGCGGAGGCTGGCCGGGATTTAAACTGGCAGGGCGGAACTCGGGATCAGGCTGCTGATCTCGGGACAGTCCCGCACAAATAGGGACGTCTGGCAACCCTGTTCCCATCCCTGAGAAAGTAGTGTTTCCAATTAGTAACACAGCCCCATTTTTTCCTGTCAAAAAAAAAAACAAAAAAAAACAAAACAGAAAACCAAGCATGTATCTACTGCTCCTTAAATTTCTTTGGATAGGAGTAGAATACTGGTACTGGCTCAGAGTTTAATTCTTAAACTGATCCTTCTTGTAAAGTAGCTTCTGTTATAAGAGTCCTCTTTTATAGGTTCATAGGTGTTTACTAGGCTAACGACCACAAGGGCCTTTTTAACCATAGTCATGCAAACAAAATCTCTGACAAGTTCTGGTACCTTAATAAGTGTAAGCAGGGGCTTGGGACGTGAACAATTTAGAAGCAGGGGCCTGAAAGATGAATCATTTACAGGCTGCCTGTATCCATTAAAGACATAGGTGCCAAACTAGGGATGAATTTCCTGTTTCCCATCCAATTGTCCAAGCTACACTTGAATTGGGTTAGGGAAGAACTCTGCTTTACATGGATGGGGAGCCTGGTCAGGAGAAGGAGTAGTCTCTGGGATACATACCTGTCTCTCCAGCAGGCCCTATTTATATCAAAGGTAAGGTTTAAGTCTTTAGAATGGATAAGTATGGTGCTGTTTGGCTTGCAGATATACAGGAGGCCCATCAGAGTGGGGTCTGACAATGCCTTGTATGCCAGGCATAGATCTTCCATCAGCTGCCTGTAAGAGACAGAATACAGAGATAGGGCCCTGAGGCAGCCTGCATAGGACATAACACTTATGCCCTTTGTTCTTTTAGTGAGGAACCTCTGTGGATGTTCCAGTTGTTGGATATGCCTGGTTAGGTACATACTAAAGGGGGCATTGTACTCAATGATAGGTCTAATGAATGCTGAATACAGTGGAACAGTGACTTCCTTGGATCTAGATGCCAAACCTTTGGTTATAAGCTGCACAGTGTAGAAGGATTTCCTCACCACTGAAGACATGTGACGGTCAAAGGCTAGATTACTGTCTATGTGTGTCCTCAAGTCCCTGATTACTGGGTCAACTCTTAGGGGTGTGTTGTCAATATGATAGTTACCAGGGGTGAATGACTTCCTGAAGGATACTATTATGTTTCTTGGCATTTAGTTTTAGTCCATGGGTCTGGCACCATTTGTTTGTCTGTGTCAGCCCTTCCTGGAGAACGTTTGTGTTGGTGGGCGATTCAATGACAGCTCCTAATTTGCAATCATCTGCAAATTTAGTCAGCCAGAGGCCACTGACCTTTTCTGGAAGAGATTCAAGATTCTGAATCTGAACAGGAAGATGCAGGGATGGATTTAGGATTTTGTCCTGAGATTTCTAATTCAGACTCAGAGGAGAGCTCAGTTTCTGGTTGTCCATGTGAGGGTTTCTGTTTGTCTGAAACTATTGCTAAAATGTCCCAGTGTTTTCAGTGGGAGAACACTAAGGTTTCTCAGTACCTCAGAAAATAATATGAGTTGTTACAGAAGAATTTTCCAGAACCTACACCCATTCCTCCTGTCTGCTTTAGAGGATGTGTATCTTACTGCCTGCAATGTTCCCAATAGTCAGCCAGTTGTCCCAAAAAAGGTATAAAGTTCCACAATCTTTTAAATTTTTATACACTATTCCCAAACATGACCCAGCAGCCTTAGTTGACTCCACTGCTGCTAAGCACTTAGATAATTCCAATCCTACTCTTTGTAATAAGGATGGGAAAATTACTGATAGGTATGGGATAAAAGTACATACTTCTGCAACTTTGATTTTCAGAATTTTAAATTGTTAGGCTCTAACAGATTGTGAAATTACGAGGAATGTTTTATCTACACTTTCTTCTTGTAAAGAAAAATCTGATTTAATTACCTTAGTTTCTTCTGTAGTACATGTCACTCCTCAGTGTATGTATAACTCTGGTCATACTTCTTCCAGGGGTATGGCCACCAATACTGTTTTGAGAAGGTCTGCATGGCTGCTTTCTGAGAACCTCCTAAATGATGTAAAATAAGATTTTAAATTCTCTCTTGGATAGAGATTTAGTATTTGGCCTCTCTGCTGCATAGGTGATGAAAAAGTGTGACTAAAGGGGCAAGCTGATTCTAGGGATTTCTAAGATTTTTCAGCACTCATTTTCCAAATTCTCCTAGGGATTTTCTTTTTCCTTATCCAATTTTAGCAAAAAAATAAAAAAATAAAAAATAAATAAATAAACAGTCTCAATAGAATTCAGATAAACAGGTGTTTAAGAAGAAGTGGCAATAAAAAGTGTCAGACCTCCCAAAACCAATTGCAGTCCAAACGAGTTTGAATGACTCTTCAAGAGATCTTGTGATCTTGTGATCCCCACCTGCCTGGCCCATTTTCTTTTCCAGAATCTCAAATTTTCTCTTTGGCAACAGATTTTTTCCAGACAAATGGGTTCTAAAAATCATTCATCATTCATCAGGGTTACAGATGGCAGTGAGAGGAAATTCTTCCTTTCTAGGTGGTCATTCCTCATCCTGTAGATCAGACTCTTGTTACCACCTATTCTTCACTGCATGCTGTCCCAAGGAGTGATAGAATCAGTTCCCCAAACCAAGTGGGGAAGGGGTTTTATTCAAGGATGTTCCTAGTGCCAAAGAAAGAAAGAATGCTTGGAGAACAGTTCTGCATCTCACTTTCCTAAACCTGTTTGTGATAGTACCCAAATTCAAAATGATGCCACTTCACAACCTGTTAACGTTTACCCAGACTTAAAAAAAGATATGTATCATCACATACCTATTGATCTAGACTTCAGATGTTTAATAAGGTTTTGTGCATCTGGATTGAATTATCAGTTATCTGCCTTACCCTTTGGACTATCCACTGCACCAAGACTGTTCACAAAGTGTATAGCTCCACTATAGTTCATTGCAGGCTACAGGATGTCTACATGTATTCATATTTGGACAGCTTGCTTATCTTTCCAGAATATTTTTCAAATTGTCAGGAATCTCTCTTTTGGCTAAGCGATCTGTTGCACAAACTGGAATTCAAAGAGAACATTCAAAAGTCTTTCTTGACTCCTTTACACAGGAGTGTGTTCCTGGAATGTCACCTCATTTCAAAAAGCTTTTCTTCCACAGGAAAAAAATAGATCTTTATTTATCTCTATTTCTATGGTTTTTCACTCAGACTTCAGTCACAGTGAAGGAATACCTCAGCATTTTGGATCTCATGGCATATATGATTCTCATTTTACCCCTAGCAAGACTACACAGATACAGTCGTTTCTGAAGTCTCTTTGATCCCAGCATCCATACCCTTTATTTTTTCAGATCCCAATACTGGTGTTTGTCAGAAGAGAAATCTTTTGGTGGAGACAACAGATATCCTTAAATCCAAGTCTCCCCTTCTCTCTCTCTCTGCTCCATAGCAATCAGTCACCACAGATGCTTTGGACTTTGTTTGGCGAGCAGTTTCAGGAGGGAAAACAGTGCAGGGGGTGTGGGACACCAAGGACAGATGTAAGCACATAAATATCAAGGAGATGCTTGCCCTGATCAAGGCACTCAACTCTCTGAACCATCTTTTGTCCTCAGGATGTCTTCAAGTAGCTACAGACAATAACACAGTCATGTGGTACATCAACAAGCAAAGGGAAAGCAGGTCATACCCCTTCTGCAGACTAGCCTTGTAAGTGTGAATGTAACTTCACAGCACAATATCACTGTACAGGCATCCTACATTCTGTCAGAGCAAAACTGAGCAGGATCAGGGCAGACCTTCAAGAATGGAAACTAGATCAGGGGGTCTTCCAAGATTTGGTCCATATGTTGGGAGATCCTCAAGTAGACCTCTTTGCTTTCTCTCTGAACAATCAACTGGCAAATCCTGCTCCAAGACTCTATGCAAGAAGGCCTGGAAGGCAGATGCCTTTTCTTTTATTTTCTTTGGATAAGAATGTTCCTGTTTGCCTTTCCACCCTTTCCACTAACATCCAGAACACTTCTGAAGGTTCAGAAGAAATCCCCCAAGGTAGTGACTATCATCTCGCCCAGGCAACCATGGTTCTCCCGTCATTTGGATATGACCAGGGACAATTGCCACAAGCTTCCTCACAGAATGGATCTACTCACACAAGACCAGGGGTGTTTGATACACCACAACATCATTCATCTTCATTTGACTGCCTGGATGACAGGGTCTTAATTCCTTTTAGTTACTTGTTTTCTGAGAATGCGCAGCAAGTACTAATGGAGGCAGGAACGCCTACTATTAGAAAATCCATCAATCCATCCATCCATCCATCCAAAACCCCTTTTTCCCATTTTTCCACATGAGGTTGGGGTGCCACTTCAACAGTGACAATCATCTAGAGCCAAGGTTTACACTGTCACGTGGCTAGCCCTGTTGTAGCAGTTCTTCCACACCACACACTCGTATTTACACTCACACTCACACCCATGGTCAATTTAGAGTGTCCAGTCCACTTATTGCATGTCTTTGGAATGTGGGAGGAAACCAGAGCACCCAGAGGAAACCCATGCAAACACAGGGAGGACATGCAAACTTTGCACTGAAGACACTGCAGCCGAGAATCGAACCAGAGAACCTCTTGCTGTGAGGCAACAACAGTATCCACTGTGCCACTGTGCCATCTATTACATCATCAAATGGAAAAGGTTTTCTAGTTGGTGCCATTAACAAACAGAGGGCTAGTTATTCTCAGGTTTTAAAACATTTGTGTGAGTTACTACCCTTCCTATGGCCTTTATTATTCCTCTATCCAGGCTCATTTATTGGCCATTTCAGCATGGCTGTCCATGGATCCTCCTATTTCAAGGCAGCCTCATGTTAAAATGTTCTTGGTAGGGGTTTTGCATAAGAAGTATCCAAGTAAACTGGTGGCCCCTCCTTGGAATCTTAATTTTGTGTTAGAGAAGCTAAAACTTGCTCCATTTGAACCAGCTAATCTGGCTGACTTGAGATTCTTGACATGGAAAACAGTTTTTCTGATTGCTGTGACCTCTGCAAGAAGGCTATCTGAGTTTCAAGCAGTTATGGTCAGTCAGCGCTATCTCATTTTCCATAGGGACAAGGTTTCTTTGAGAACTAAACCTTATTTATGCCTAAAGTAGTATCTGAGTTTATTTTAAGCCAAACTATCCATCTCCCTGCTTTCTTTCCCAAAACAAAACATGAGGAAGAAAGGATACTCCATATGTTGGATGTCCACAGACAGCTCAGGTACTCTCTTGACAGAACTAAATCTTTTGGATATTTGGATCAATTTTTCATTTCTTGTGAAAGTTAAAAGAGGGAGCAACCTGTCAAAACAGACTATTTCTGAATGGTTATCAAGGGCTATTACCTTTTTGTTATACTCACTCTGATAAACCTATTCCAGACAGGGTCAAGACTATCAGGGCTTTGACTTCATCAATGGCTGTTTGAAAAGGGTTGTATTCTAGAAGTATTCTAGAAGTTGCTACTTGGTGTTCTCTACCTACTTTTACAAAGTACTATAAGCTTGATTCATTGTCTATGTCTAGGTCAAGCTTTGCTAAGTTCTTTCTCTAGGGGTTTCTGGACCCTTCTCCTTCCACTTCCCAAGGATAGTTAGCAATGGTAATCTACCCATACAGCTAAGGCTGCTGTAGCAGTGATCACTCTGAAGAACTTAACATTATGGTAGATGTTTGAATGATCACTGCTGCAGTTACCCCCTTCCCTCCACCCCCCTTGCTTTTTGGTATAATTTTTATGCCAGGGTTTGGACATTTAGTTTTTGTTATTTTTATCATTGTACTTTTAGGGCTCAGTCACTCTCTCTCTCTCTGTGGTCTGGAGATCTCTGAAGGTCTTTACCACCCAAGCTTGTCTTTTAGTCAGTTCAGCTCAAGCTGCCTGACATTTTGGGCATGTAGAAAGTGCCATGAAGCTTTGGAAGCTGACTGGGTGTTATATCCTTACACAACTGTACTTTACCTTTGCTGTCTTCATGCTAAACATGTGGTGCATCTCTTGTATTGTGATGTGTTTAGTTGACAAAGTGGGTAGGGTGCCACCTGTTATATATGCACGTGTATGTGTGCACAACTGTATACTGTCATAGTATTGTGGCTGGGCAAGCAATGCTTCTCTGGATCAACAGCCTAGTATTAAGTGCAAAGGTATAAACCTGTGAACTGGGCTAGTGAAGCAGATGTCTATGAGTAGAAATGTACAACGTATAAGTTTTGGTCCCTTTCTGTGTATTAATGTATCACTATGACTGTATGCTTAAGGTAAATAATCACAAATTGTGATGAGGCCAGCTGTTGTATGCAAGAGTAGCATAAATTCAAAACCTAGTAGAAATAAGTGACGCACGTAACAAAACGTACATCATAGAAGAAGGTGAGAAAAAATAAAATATTGTGCTAATGAAAATAATAACCTAGGCATTTGTACAAGCAAAATACTGACAAAAAGGTGGTAAAATTGTGTATAGTCAAAAGGATTTTCAAAAAATATATGGTAGGATTTTTGAATAAGAGTATGCTTATATTTCTACAGTTTAATGATTACAAAGCAGCAGGGGCAGCCACGGTGGTGCAGCAGTTAGCATTGTCACCTCACATCAAGAGGTTTTCCAGTTTGATTCTCGGCTGGGGTGCCTTCTGTGCGGAGTCTGCATGTCCTCCCTGTGGTCGCGTGGGTTTCCTCCAGGTGCTCTGGTTTCCTCCCACATCCCAAAGACATGCTGTAGGTGGATTGGACACTCTAAACTGGCCCTAGGTGTGAGTGTGCACATGTGTGTGCCTTCTGTGGAAGGTTGGGTGCCAGGCTAGCAACTCCACACCATAAAACTCCACTGCCAGTCATGAGCAGACAGATGATCCACTGTGGCGACCCCTAAACGGGAAAAGCCGAAAGAAGAAGAAGAATGATTACAAAGCAGCAATTGTAATATTTCAGTGTCAGCTATTGCAGTGATTAATGTAGTTAGTTTATTTACTTGTTATGTAACTTATTAAACAAAATAGAGTGAACTCACATGTAAAAGAAATTGTGTTAAGCAATTGTTAGAGCAGGTAAGCAAGAGACTGATAGCATAACGTCTTTGTATGTTAATGAAAATATGTGAATTATTGGTTAAATATGAAAAAAGAACATAACTTATAGAACATAACCTATGGTACAAGTAAAACCAAACATCTTTCACATAAGCTGAATACAACAATTGCATACAAGAATTATATGTGCATTGTGGCTGTTAATAAAATCGGTCAACATTTTAAGCATACTAGACTTTATTAGCTGTGAAAAGGTAAGCTGATTTTTTTTTACATATCAAACAGATAAAAAATCATGTTGATAATTTGATTGGTGGCTACTGAAGTAAAAATATATAAGAAGTAATTCAAAGTATAAAGTTAATGGGGGTATTTGTAAATAAGTAGCACCGTACAAAGCACTAGTCAATGTGATTGGCTGTTTGTTTAAATTTCCTTAGTTCATGGCATGGGATTAATCGGATTGAAGTGCAAAAAAAAAAATTAGATGCATATCTATCCTCATACTGTGAACCAATGATTTCCCATATGAAGGAGCAATGGATGACACAGGATGAAACTGAAGAGAATATAGCACAGGAAGATGCTCTGGAACCTTTTGTAGAATGGCTGTATGAAATGTGACCTCAGTTTAAAGGAAAATTATCTAGGGGAAGAGTTGCTTGATTTAATAGAGATGACAACACACAAGATTAATGAAAGAAATAGACTATGGAAAGTTAATAAGACCCAAAATGATAGAAGTTTGGTAAAACAAACAAACACAGTAATCAGGAATTCATAGAATTTCATGCGATATAACAGAAGTAAACAGGTTATATTACCGTGCACCTAAATTAATAACAGGTACCACAAAAACATAGGGAAGGAATGGAAAGGAAGGGTAGAAATCAAATGCCATCATGAAAATATTGAACAGAGAAAACTATAGAATAATTAAGCAATAATGACAAGAACAGCCACTGTTAGAAGAGTATATAAGAGGGAACAGATCAATAAAAATACTCATTAAGACAGACGTGATAAAAGCAATGTGCAGTATCAGAACAGATCAGGATCTATTGTACACTATTGTAAATAATAAACTGAAGATATCAGCACAGCAGAAAAACTTAGAAAATATGCAGATAAATATAAATGAAAAGTACAAAATAAGCACTTTATTGATGACTCAGAAAAGTTTTAAAGCAAATTGGGAAGCAAGGCAAAAGGGAACTGAAACATCACCAAAAAAAGAAGAAATAGACACATTTTGGAGAAATATCTATGAAGATCCTGTGGAACATAACAAAGATGCTGAACGCATAGAAGACATAAAAGGAAGAATAAGAAGTTCAAATGTACAGGATATATAATAGGATGAAGTAACGCCCAAAGAAATTAAAACAAAATTAAGAAAAGCTCCTATGTAGAAAACCCCAAGCCTCGATGTAGTACCTAACTTCTGGCTAAAGTATTAACATCTTTACATGAAGATTTAGCCATGAGTAAACATTATTTATATATGCACCCCAAACAGACACCAACTTGGTTAACAACAAGAAAAACAATATTCCTCCTTAAGAGCAAATCTACAAGCTATTCTAAAAACTATAGACCAATAACTTGCTCTTGCCTTCCAATGATATATAAAGTATACACTGGAACTGATGCTGACAGAGTTTATAGTCATTCAGAAGAAAAAATCAATCATGGCAATAGAACAAATATCGAGAATTATAAAAAGGGGAAGAATGTAAGTAAGGCATGGACAGACTACAAAAAAGCATTTAACAGCGTTCCATATTCATGGATAAAAGAGTTCTTAAAAATGTATAAGATACACCCTACACTGATTGATTACATTACAGCAACCATGAAACAGTGGCAAACCACTTTGCAGTTAAGCCAATATAAAGGACAAATTATTATTCCAGGGATAAAAATTCAAAGGGGGATATTTCAGGGTGACTCTCTGTCACTTCTTCTCTTTTGTCTTGCCCTAAACCCATTAAACTACTTAAAAGATTAGGCCATAGTTGCAATTTGGCTCCCAGAAAGCAACAGTGTGTAAAGACGTCTCATCTTCTTTTTGCTGATGATTTAAAACTGTATAGTTCATCAGATGAGAAACTGAGAGCACAACTGTAAGTAGTCAAAATTTTCTCAGATATATAAGAATGTCATTTGGTCTGGATAAATGTACAAAAGCAACCTTTAAAGCAGGAAAGCTGCAACACCAAAAAAATATCAGTCTGGGACAGGAATGTGATATAAAAAAACTTAAGCAGGAGGGAGTGTATGTATATTTGGAAATTGATGACAAATAAAAACAGTAAAACATGAACACATGCAAATAAAGCTTAGTAAGGAACATTTTAGATGACTAATATTAATACTGAAAGCAGCACGGATATCTAGGAACAAAGTCCAAGCTATCAACCAATTTGCTCTTCCTCTCCTGACTTACAGTTTTGTAGTGACTGACTGGCCCCAAAGGGTATTGGATCAGTTGGACAAGAAAACAAGAAAATTGCTTCATGCTTATCAAATGATTCATAAAAATCAGTGTATACCAAGGCTATATATTCTCCATTCTTAAGGAAGTATGGCCCCCCCCTCGAAATTGATTACATGTACATCTGCAATCGTAAAACTGCATACGTATATGTGAACCTCACAAGATCTATACATAATGAAAGTTTTAAAAAGTGAGGAGAATAAGTGTAAGGTGACTTCCCTATTTAGTTTAGCAGAAGCATATAGGTGTTAAGTGGGAATGGAAATCAAACCAGAAGTAGGAAACAAATCAGGCAGCAACTAAATGTGCCAAAAAACAAAAGAAAGAATATAAGGTGAAGGATCAGATGAGAAGGCAAAAAAAAATGTGGACAATGCATAAATATAATTGCAAGTACATAAAACTCTTGGAACGACCCTGTGTTGATCAGGATCAAATGCAGAAATGTTTAAGGAGAGGTGACTTTAAACCAAAAGACGAAAGGTTACTATTGGTTGTCCAGGATAGTGGACTACATATGTATTTGTTTACAAAGTCCATTGAACATGTGGGAAAAGCAGACAAATGCAGATTTTGTAAAACAGAATTGGAAACAGTCACACATCTTGTAGCTGGGTGTGTTACACTAATGGCAGAAGGACTGTATACTGAAAGGCATAATAATGCGTCAAGACTGTTGCATTGGGGATTGTGCAAACATTCTAATATTGAAGTAGCTGAGAAGTATTGGAAGCATAAGCCACAAAGCATTAAAGATAAAATTTATATCACATTGGATTACCCATTATCAACAGTTCAAAAAGCAGATGCTAGAAAACCAGATATAGTAGTCCACGAAAAGAACACGAAAGTATCACTGATCATTGAAACTGCTACACCCAGTAACTACAGTGTCTTATGTACAGAGAGACATAAACTCATAAAATACCAGGATTTACTGGCAGAAATGAGGGCATTGTGGAAGAAGGATACCCAGACAGTTCCAATAGGAGTAGGAGCACTGGGTCTTATAAAAAATAATTAACAGTCGTACTTAGATATGTTACCGATGCATGAAACTCCATATGAAATGCAGAAGGTGTCAGCTCTGGGCGCATTGCGAATGCTGCAAAGAGCACTTCTGACTAACATCAAAGATTGAAACTATACTAATTTCATGAACTTTAATCATACTCTGACTTAGGAATGGGGTCCATTCCAGTCATGGTATTAGAAACCCAAAATACTTGGAGAAATTAAACCAAAATGAACCAAAGAAAGTAAAAAAAAAAAAAAATCAGTTGATCATGTTAAGTAGTGTTTCACATAGTGCTACTCCTTTGTGTAACAAAACATGTTGGTACAATGCAGCAATTATTGTGAAACTGCTATATGAACAACACGTTGAATAGGAGTTAGAGTGTAGCATGGAACCTGAACAATAAAATACATGAATGTGGACACATTTTTAAAATGACTGAACACATGGGACATATTAATATTTCTGATGCTATCAGGTAAGTGGATAACCTATACTGAAAGAGTATAATTACAATATTTAGAAAATATTTCAGTGGATAGAAGTACTGAGCAGGACTAGCGATGCGGCTGTGTAAACCTTGGCTCTAGATGATTGTCACTAGTGAAGTGACACCCCGACCCCATATGCAAAAATGGGAAAAGGGGTTGTGGATGTATGGATGGATTCCAGTGCATAAGAATGTGTTAGTGTTGGTAAATGTAATGGGTTCCACATCTTCAGGCATTACTACTACTTAGTTTGGTAACATACTTCCTCTGCTAAACCACAAGTAACAAAATGCAGTAGAGCTAACAAAAAACAGAAACAAATACCCAAAGTCAAAAGATTTCAGAGTTATTACCAAGTTAATGTTAAAGACCATGAAGTTTTTTTTTTTTTTTTGCAAAAAAATACATTTTAAGTGTTGGGTGGATATAGAGCAGTTCTCAAAAATTATCATTTTAGAATGCACTCACCTACACAATTGTTAATAGAAGAGACACTTAAAAGTCTCTTAAGAATTAATGGGCATAAAAGATTATTAATTTATAATTGACTTTTGGAATGGTGTCTTTGCTTGCTAATTGGCTACAGAGACAAAATCAGGTGATCCAAGAAACTGCAAATATGAATTGTTGCCAAGATACTACCCTGGAAGTGCAGTGTTGCCAAGATTTTAACTTGATGATAGTGGAAAATATTAATGGGACCTCACATAATTTACTGAAGGTCCTAGGCAGGCTAAACGAGTGAGGGCTTACTGTAAACTGAGACAAATATGATTTTTTTTCAGATATTAATTGTCATATTGCAGGCATACAGGTGACAAAAACAGAGTGCACAAGTCACAAGAGAGGGTAAAGGTTATTTTATAGGAACCTACCTCAGAACATGTTGTAAATGAGATTGTATCTGGCATTGGGTAATAATTACTAGAATATTTCTACAAATTGTTTTGAAAGTAGTTCACAAACTATAAATGTTGTCTAAGGTCAAGTCTAAATGAAATGGATAGAGGACTTTGAATGTGTCTTCAGTGAGTCATAAGAAATTATTATGATAAACAGTATTCTTAAACACTCTGATTCTTTTTTGTCTATTAAATTGGTATGTGACATTTCTTTGTATGAAACTGGCATTGTCCTGACTCTAGAACTCCTATATGGCCCAGAGACACATAGAATTTGGATTAAAACAGTTGACTGAAAACAAATATGAAATATGCCCAGATAAAAAAGAATTTAGCCTGTTTGGAGAGTATATATGTTAAATCAGTATCTATATGGAAGGTGGCTTATGCTAAGGATGATTCATGTGTAACTGTTAACAATTCTTAACCCATTAAACATGTACATGTTGACTGCCACTAGGTTGCAATGTTGGTTCTTGTTTCTAGGGAGATACTTGAATGAAACTGAATACGAAGAGAAGTACTAATGGACTGCCATGGTTGCCATCTGAAGAGACTGAGGAATGGACATCCATGATAGACTACATGTTTACTACATTTTCTGTTTTTTTTTCCCCAAACACTTTGCCCCTGCTGCTTTCTAATCATTATCCCTCTCCTGGCCAATTAGCCCATTCATTCCCCCATCACCATGGTGAAGGTCATCTGCAAGGGGTCATTGTTAAGGCAGCCATCAGGGGTGATTTAGGATTTTTGTTCCTTATGCTGTAGTCCCTGTACCTACCAGCTAACAACCTATGGGCTGGATGTGCAATGGGCATCAGTGCTGTACCACTACTCACCTCTGTAAGGGGTAGACATCATCAGGACACCCACTCTACTCACAGCATATACCACATGGCAGCTTCCATGGTCTTTATCATGGGAATATGGCAAACAAACATCTGCCTCTGTGCATTCACATTTCCTCACCCTCAGGATGGGTACACCCAACCTCCCCTGCCTGTGCCATGAAATACCTATTCCATTAATTGTCTTCAGATCAACTGGGCTGTAGTCAGGACTCTGTCTCTCTCTCTCATTAGTGCAGGCCAAACAGATGTGCACTATATACTGTATAATGCTGTTGTTGCACAAAGCGATACCAAGGATAACTGAGTACAGTTACACATGCATGAATTACTCATAAAAGGATGGCCAAGGGGCAATAAATTATGGAACCCTGACTTGTTGATAAAGGGCAAAGTATAGTTGTATAAGTAAACTTACCATAACAGTAGATGTTCGACTGATCATTGCTGCAGTAGTCTTAGGTATATGACTTATATCCTGCATAAGATATAACAGCTAGTCAGCTTTCAAAGCTTCAGGGCATCTTCCACACACCCAAACTGTCAGTCACATTGAGCTGAGCTGACTGAAAAGACAGGTTTGGGCAACAAGTCCTTCAGAGCTTTCATGCCAATAGAAAAATGGAGGCTGAGTCATGGAAAGACAAGCTAAGAAAAATATGCCCACACCTGGTATAAACAACACAGTAGAAAATAAGGGAGTGGAGGGAGAGAGAGGCTACTGCAGCAGTGATCATTCGAACATCTACTGTTGTGGTAAGTTTACTTACATAACTGTACTATGTTCATTATATTGATCGCTGCTGCAGTAGCCTTAGCTATATGGGTAGATTACCCTAGTTTATTACATCTGGGGGGCTGAAGGAGGAAGGTACAGGAGCACCTGGAGAATGGTCCAAACAAAGCCTGACCAAGACCTAGAGAAGGACTCAAGCTTGTAATGCTTTATAAAAGTATGTACAGAGAACCACTTGCTGCTTCTAGAATACTTCTAGAATCCAACCCTTCCCAAAAAGCCATAGACAAAGCAAAGTCCCTGGTAAAGGGAACCTTGACCCTGCATGGAATAGTTTGGTTATGGTGAGTATACCAAAAGATAATAGCCTGAGACAACCATTTGGAAATAGCCTGTTTTGGCAAAGGTTGTCTCTTTCACTTACATTCACAAGAAATGAACAACTGATCTGAAGATCTGCAAGATTAAGTTCTATCATGATCGTACCTGAGTTGTCTGTGGACATGCAAGGTATGGAGTATCTTTTCCCCCTCATTTTTAGATTCATTGGTACATACTAGGCTAATGATCACCAGTTTCTATAAGCCTAACCATGCGACTCAACCAAGGTATGTTCCTATGTATCATGGGCATGTATTATAAGGGAGATATGTTAGTTAGGAAGTTTCTACATGTTGTGAAGGGGGAGGGGTATGTTAGTTTGGGCAGTAGTGTGTGCCTCTGTCTGGGGACCAGACTCAGAGTGAATTTCTGATTTCCCATCCATTGGTCAAGGTTATGCTTAAATAAGGTTAGGGATGTACTCTGCTTCACATGGATGGGGAGCCTGTTCCAGAGCATGGGGATCCTGTGAGACACATATCTGTCTCATCAATATGCCTTATTTATGTCACAAGCAAAATTTAAATTGTTGGATCTAGTGATTCTGATGTTGTTCATTTTGTGGATGTGCAAAAGGTCCATCAGAGATGGATCCAAGGATGCCTTGTATGCCAAGCAGAGATCGTATCTCAGTAACCTATAGGAGACAGAGTACAGACATAGGCTTTAAGGCACTCCATATAGGACAATGTGTTTATACCTTAGATATTCCTGGTAAGGACCTTTTGTGGGCATTCCAACTGTTGCATATGTCTGGTCAGGTACATGCTGAAGGGGGCATTATACATAATGATGGGACTGATAAGGGATGAATAAAGTGTCACTATGACCTGGACGCCATGCCTTTACTTATGAGGTGGGTGACGTAGAAGGATTTTCTTACTACCTTGGACAAAGGCCAGATTGCTGTCTACATATACTCCCAGAATCCTGACTACTTGGTCAACTCTTAGGGGTGTTTTATTGATAGAGCTATTAGCCTGGGTGGCAGTTTTCCCAAAAGACAGTATAATGCATTTCTTAGCATTTAGTTTTAATCCATGACTTTGGGACCAGTTGTTTGTCTGTGTTAGACCCTCTTGTAAGATGTTTGTGTCATGATAGCTCCCAATTTGCAGTCACCTGTGAACTTGGTCAGCCAAAGGCCCTTGACATTAGCTTTTACCTCTGAGATGTAGAAGCAATTTCCATAATTATACAGGATTGTGAATAATTTTGCATAGGGTGCTGTGAACTTAGGGTTGGGAGGGGCATTGCATTTTTACAAACTATCGCTTAACAAAATATAGTTTGCCTTGGAATAGTTCTTAACTGTTATAGGGTTTGCTGGAGTTAATGAGTTGATTTTTATTTCAAAGGAGACAGCTTTGTGGTTCGATCTCACCACTGATGATGTGACATTGGAGGGGTGCAGTGTTCTCCCATATTTGTGAGTACCATGTAGTATGTTTAAACCTCTGGTAGGTGCACACACTTTCTGGTCAAGGGTACTTGTGTTAATGAAGTCCAAGAATCATTGTGCCTGTGAGTTCTTAGATTCATATAAGAAAACAGAGAGATGGATACTTTAGCTTAATGGAAGCTCAGATACCACTTCAGGCATAAAAGACAGAGTTGTTCTCAAAAAAAGCCTCTTTCTGTGGAAAATGAGATAGGGCCAACTCACCAGAAGAGCTTGCAATTTATTTCTCTTTCTTGCTGAGGTCAGAAAAATCAGTAAAACTGTTTTCCATATTAAGAACCTCAAGTCAGCCAGTTTAGCTGGTATAAATAGAACAAATGGTTGCTTCTGTGATACAAAATTACGATCCCATGGAGGGATCATCAGTTTCCTCTGAGGCCTCTTATGGAAACCCCTTTCAAAAACATTTTGACATGGCAATACAAAGAATGAGGTAGATAGATCCATGGGTAGACATGCTGAAATGGCCAATAAATGAACCTTGCTAGAGGAATAAGAAAGGCCATAAAGATAATAACTCACACAAATATTGTAAAACCAGAGTATAACTAGCCTTGAATGGATTATATTGTTGGCAGCAACTAGAAAACATTTTCCAATTGCCATTATATAATTTTCTAGTAGCTGGCTTTCTTGCCTTCATTAGAACCTGATATACATCCCCAGTAAATAGGTGCCTAAAGAAAGTCTCATCCAGGCAGCCATTTGAGGTTGATTGGGGTTGGGGTATATCAAACACCCCGATCGTATGTGAGTAGATTCATTCTGTGAGGAAGCTTGTGGTAATTGCCTCTGGCCATTTCCAAAAGAAGGGAGAACCACTGTTTCCTGGGCCAGAAAGGAGCCACCACAATGATCCTGGGGATTTTATCTGAATCTTCAGAAGTGCCCTGGATATCAGTGGAAAAGATGGAAAAACATACAGAAATATTCCCATCCAGGGAAAATAAAAGACATCTGTTTTTCAGGCCTTCTTGCTTGGAGTCCTGGAGTGGAATCGTGTTAGATGATTGTTCAGAGAGGAGGCAGAGAGGTCTACTTAAGGATCTCTCCACAGATGGATCTAATCACCGAACCCCCCCCCCCCCCGATTTATTTTCCATTTGTGAGGGTCTGCCCTTTGTCCTGCTTAGATTGTCTGCCATACAATTTTGCTGTGAAAGAATGCAGGATACTTGTAAATTGAGACTGTGCTGTGAAGCTACATCCCAAGCTAACATGGCTAGTCTGCAAAGAGGGTATGATCTGTTCCCCTCTTGCTTGTTGATGTGGTATTGTCTGTAAGAGTTCCCTTGTGATGATTCAAAGAGTTGAGTACCTTGATCAGAGCAAGCATCTGTTTTATATTTATGTGCTTGCATCTTTCCTTGGAGTCCCACACACGTTGCATTTTTCTCTCTCCTGAAGCTGCTCCCAGAGCAAGGTCCGAGGCATTTGTGGTGACTGAGTGATTTGAAACAGGGAGGGAGAAGGGAAGATCTGAAATTAAGGATATCTGCTGTCTCTATCAAGTGATTTTTCTTCTGATAAACTCCAGCACTGGGATTTGAAAAAAACAAAAGATGGTGGTGGTGGGACCAAAGACACTTCAGATACCACTGAATTTTTCTCTTGTGGAGTGTTGCCAGGGGTATCATGAGAATCATATCTACCATGAGACTGAAAATTACGAGGAACTCCCAGCAGTGACCAAAGTCTGAGTGGAGAGCCTCAGAAATAGATCTAGATCTATTTTTCCTGTGGAAGAAAAGCTCTTTGAACTGAGGCTTCTCACTGAAAACTCCAGGAACACAATCGTGTGAAGGAGTCAAAAAACTTTTGGATGTTCTTTTGGAACCCCAAGTAGTATAAGAAATCTCTCACTGAAGGGACAGATTCCTGACACTTTGAAAGAGGACCATGCAAAGATAAGCAAGTTGCCTAAATATAGAAAAATGTGGATACCCTGTAGCCTGCAATGAGCAATAACTGGAACTCTCTTGGTGCAGTGAATAGAACAAAGGATAAGTAGAGAATGGAAAATGTAATCCAGACACATGAAATCTTAAGGAGGGGGTAGTAACAACGTCTCCTGACTAGCCATTTGGACTTGTTGGAGTGACTTTGTTTTTTGGGGTCAAGAAATCTCTTTGGAACTCCTTTGCCTTTTCTTCTTCAAATTCACCTGCTTTTAGTTGAGACTATTTATTTTGTTTTATTTTTTTTTCATAAAACTGGATGAGAGGTTAGAGCATCCCTTAGAAAATGTGGAAAAAGATTCAGTGCATCAACTTACTCTTTTCATCACACCTTTTTATGATCATCTCTGCAGGAGGGGGAACAAAAATTAAAACTTTATCCAAAGGGGAATTTAAAATCACACTTTTTACATGTATTTATTTATATTTGTTTACTGGGGTAGAATCATTATCTGGGAAATTCTGAGAAAGCAGCCAGACAAACTTTCTCATAACAGTACTAGTGGCTATAGCCCAGGAAGAATTATCAGCTGAGTAATGACTTGTACATTTGAAGAAACTAGATTATTTAAAGCATATTTTTCCTCCGCAGACAAAACATTCCTCATACTTTCACAATTAGTCAGAATAAACATTAAAATGTGAGACAGACAATTCAAATTTTTGAAAATCAAAGTTGCAGAAGCTTACACTTTTTTCCCCATACTTATCAATAGTCTTCCCATCCTTATCAGAAAAGCAGAATAAAAACACAGGTACAAAGGCTCTAAAGGTCTGCAGTAGTAAAAAACAGGAACAAACCAACAAAAAAACTCCACAGACCACCTCATTGGTTACAACAGGGCATTGCAACTTAAACAAATGTTTGGTAATTTTACAGGCATGGATGTTAATATGGGCAACCTGAGAAAGCCTAGTATGTATATTCCACCCATGAATCTTGTGATAGAGACTTTTATTAGGACTTGTGAGGACCAGTTAAGACAGCTTAAAAACTTGGACAATAATAAATGGTTCTATAATTTGTCTGTAAGTGAGAGAGAAGCATTGAGATCTTTGACAGTCAACACAGAGATTATGATAAGACCCACGGACAAGGGTGGGGTGATTGTTTTAATGGATTCAGTATATTCAGTATATTCAGTATATTATGTTAATAAAATTAAATGCAAGCTTGAGCAGGAAGACACATGTGCAAATTACACCATTGGAGGTGAAGAATATCATTACACGAGTTAACAGTGTTTTTTCAGAATTAAGGGATTGTGATGTTATAACCAATGAGGTTTTTACTTTTATTTCAGTAGAGCATCCAGTTCTGCCAATATTTAAATTGCTGCCTAAGATACATAAGGATGCATCAGATCCTCCCCTAAGACCTATTGTCTCAGGTAGGGGTGGATCACTGAATGTTGTTCTTTTTGGGTTGAATCCAAGTTGAGAGCGGTAGTTTCTTCTGTACCAAGGATTTTAAAGGATAGTGGCCATTTTTTGACAACTTTGTACAAATTTTTATCAAGCAAAAGTTTTAATAACCATTTTTTGTTAGTTACTCTAGATGTACAGAATTTGTTCACGTCATACCCAATGGGTATAACTTACTTCCAGGGCTCAACAGAGTAGTTCCTATTAAACCTATTTTGAAAGAGAGAAGCCTAGAATGAAAATGAGGAGGGGGGGGGAATCAGGCGTGCATCTGTATGATGTGATTGGTTGGTTGAGCAATTTATTATTTAACAGCAGTAAGTCAGGTCTACACTACTAGGATCTGAAGAGTTTTTTTTTGAAAGCTTATCCTGTTTGACTTACAAAAATGAAATTGAACAATTTGTTTTTTTTTTTTTATTTTTATCAAAATCTATTATATTTTAAGAACTTCTCAGTGAACTTTTACTTGGTGGTGGAACTTTTTTTTTTTTTTTTTTTTTTTTTTGCCTATTAATCTCTGGAGGTGGTTTTTGGTTTGGTTGTTTGGGTATAGCTTACAGGTTATTAAGCCTTTTTGGTTAAGTGGATTGAACTCAACCAAAAAGTGGATATACAATATGTGAAATGCTGCTAAACTTGACTAGACTAAAAGTTAATGAGTTAACAGCTGAAATCAAAACAGCGTTTCTTCATCTAAAAGCCAACATCTCAGCTACAAATTTTGATTCAAGATTCTGTGTAATTTAGGAGAAGTTATTAAAAGAAAATGAGATTTTTAAAAAAGGAAAATCCGAAAATTTAATAGGATAGATCAGACTATGAAAGGGGAATAACTTATGCATATGCAATCAATGATGAAATTCCCCTGACCTATTGTGAGTCGGATAGACTTGAAGGAAATGATGTTACAGAAGTCGTAACGTCTCCTGAGCAGCAAGTGTGGAGATCAGACTGCCTAGCACGCAAAACCAATGGTCATGCTAATGACGTTGTGAATAATGGCAAAAAAGAAAGGGGAAACAACAGTAAAAACACTACTAATGCCTCTGGTGCTGCATCTGGTGCCACATCTGAAACTTTCAATCAAAACTTTCACCAATATCCGAACAATCAAAACATTCGGATATATCAGAAAGATGGCACAGGCAGCAAAACTTAGGGGGAAGTAACAGGGACTCGGAAAAAATAATATACTGGCAACCAGTGGCAGTGGGGAAAGAAAAATCAAAAGAATTTCCAAAAGAGGAGAAAGTAAGTGATTGTTTCTCTGACTTTATGCTGATTAATCTATCATTGTATTCACTCTCTGATACAGCATGCAAAGTACTAAGTAAAAGATGGAACTTTGTGCCAGCAGCAAGAGCAGATAAATCAGATGTTACTAACTGTTTAAGAAACTATGTTCTAAAACTTAAAGACTTTGTTTTCTAATGACAGTAGGGATGTTAATTTATTTCATCCTGCAAGTGTATTTAATCCACCCTTGAAGAGAGAACTAGAGTTGTTTTTATATATGACTGAGTTGCAGATTGTTGAACTACTAAACAACAAGACCGAGTATAAATATTATAATATGTCTGCCCAAGAGAGGTCAGTTTTTTTTAAATAACGAAGAATGAAGAGTTATTGATTTTTAAAGCTGATAAAGGAAATGCTCTTGTTTTAATGAATAGATGTATGTATAATGACAAAATATTGGATTTATTGGCTGATGTGCCATTTTACCACAATGTTTCATTTTCAGATATTAAGAAGGCATAGTTACTAATTGATTCATTAATAGAAGAATGTTTTTTAAGTGGTAGGATAATAGATTCCTTGAGAAAGTATTTTAAAGTGTGTAACCCTAATCTTAGTCATTTTTTTGGTCTCCCCATAGTTCATAAAGATTTGAATAATCCTCCTCTTAGGCCAATAGTAACTAGTGCTGGTAGTAAAACTGAAGCTATGGCCATTTTTATTGATAAACATCTCAAAAAGGTAGTGGAAAAGAATGCTACATATATTAAAGACGCTTTTGACTTTATAAATAAAATAAAGGAGATTGAAGTTCTCAAATCAGATTTGTTAGTAGCTTTGGACATTAAATCTCTCTACACTGTCATACCCAACAAAGAGGGGTTAGAAACAGTGTGTTTTGAGTTAATCAATTCTAGAATATTTTCCAGAGACATGGTCATGTTATTGATGGAAATTTTAGATGTAATACTTAGTTATAATTTTTTGAGTATAATGGAAAATTATACCATTATATTAATGGTGTGGCTATGGGGACAGTTATGGCTCCTAGGTATACCAATTTATACGTGGCCAGATGGGAAAGAGTGAATATTTTAGAAAGTGTCTATGCAGAGAATATAATAGTATTCAAAAGATTTATTTATGATGTGTTTTTAATTTGGAGAGGGGGAAGAAATTAATGTTATTGAGTTTGTGAACTATTTAAATACTGTTAGTTCATTTTTGAAATTCACTAGTAATCACGGTTAGAAAATATACATTATTAGATGTCACTGTTTACAAAGAACATACTTCTTTATATACTAGAATTTATAAGAAATCTGTTCAAAATAATTCCTGTTTGCATTACACTAGTATGCATTCTAAGAAGATAAACAATATTGTCAAAGGCCAGTTGTTAAGAGCCAACACACTTACTAAAAAGGATGATGATTTTTTTTTCTATGAGGGTGTTAATATCATCAATAACTTTGCGAGAAGAGGTTATCCTGAAAAGGTATTGACTGAGACCTTTAATGAAGTGTCTAAAATGAGAGAAGGAATATTAAATTCCAATGCTAAATCAGGTAGTAAGGATTTCAGAACTTCTATGTTGGTCAGTAAAACTGTTGATGCAATGGCGATAAGAAGAATTATTTTAAACTGAAAAATTTTTGACCACAACCTTGATCTTAAGGAAATTCTAGCAGATTGCCCTCTCTTTGTTCAAAAGAGAGGGAGAAGTTTTAATTTTTTTTTCAAGTGAAATTAAGACCCCCTAATTTGACTAATAGCAACAGAATGGGGATGTATAAATGTTTAAGTTGTAATCATTGTGATTTTCTTTACACAGGAGTGAAAGAGTTTTGATTAATAATATTAACATCAGTATAAAGGGTTGTTATACATGTAAATCTAAGATTGTAGTTTACTTAGTGAAGTGTATGTAATGTTCTGCTTTTTATGTAGGTTGTACTTCTAGAGAATTATTTAGACGTATATATGAACATAAACATGCAGTGAATACTGGTGATAAAAATGCATTGGCTAAACATTATAAAAGAGGGAGATGTAAAGTGAATTTCAAATTTCTTGTATTAGATGAAATACTGGGATATGATAAGTTATTTAATGCTGAAGATGAACTAGGATGGGCAGAATATTCTTGGCAAGTAAAATTAAATGCATGCCATCCACCAGGACTTAATAACAGGGAAGACTTTGTTGCTTATCTAAAAAAGAAAAAGTTAAAGCATTAATGTTTCCAGTTATGTGTTTTTGTTAGGTCCGGTGATGTTTTATTCATTATGTCATGTGATGGTTTTGTGATTTAAAAAGCTGGGATAAAGAAATATATGTCAAGTTGAGAAAGTATTTTATGGACAAAATCACTTACTGGTTTATTATATTGCTTTGATTTGCTCTTTTATACGCCTTTTATTTTGTACTTTACAGTTTATAGTGCGTTTTTTACCTTTGGATTATTATTCTCTTTAATTGATGGCAGGTGTGTACCCAAGACATCTGAATGCTGTAATTAAATCAAAAGGTGCTTCAACTAAGTATTAGTTTAAGGGTGTGCACACAAAACAAAGTATTAGTTTAAGGGTGTGCACACTTATGCAACCAGCGTATTGTATGGTTTTTATTTTTTATATTTTTTCCCCTAACAGATTTGTTTCTCAATTGAATTGTACACGTTCTAGGTCCCATTAAAGGTGGGAAGAGTTATGAAATAATTTATTGTGGTCTCATTTTTTATATCACAAAAATCTGGCATTTTAACAGGGGTGTGTAAATGTTTTATATCCACTGTAACCCATATAGTTAAGGCTACTGCAGCAACGATCACTAGGATGGATATCTACTGTCATGTAAAGGAATTTCACAATGCAAATCTAGAAGTTCTTGTTGAAATTCTGAGAAATGCAGTTGGGATCCTTGGAGCTGCAAGACAAAAAAAGCAAAAAATGGAATATTTACTAATTCCAAAATATTCAATTTACTTTATGGTACAGCAGTCTCAGAATTAGTATATGTAAGCAGCCACTACAAGAAGGTCACTACCTTCCACACATGGGAAGAAGGAGGGGTGTGTATGTATGCAAACATGCTTTAAATGGTGTTGCAATATGTTTTGAGATAACTGCAATGCTAAATCATTGCCCCTTTACTTTTTGTATTCGCAGGATTTGAAATCATGGATGTTACATTTTCAGCAGTGAGCCAGTCTCCAGAATGGAAATTCCTGCCATGTTATGGTCAGGAATGAGAATGCTGGACATGATAGATCTGGGATCCTGGGAACAGCAAAAATGAAGTTCCTTCCATAAAGTTTTGCTTGGTGAGGTGGCATTAAGAACAAAAATAGAAAACATGGCCATTAAGTGCAGCAGAGGTCAAGTGTTCAAAAATGCACTACCAAGAGCACCCTTGCATCTGTGCAAATAACAATCTCTACTGTAGCAATATGTTTGTGTTGACAGTCTGAAGCCCTTCAAAGACTAATGTTGTTCCTAATTCTCGAAGATGCACACTAACTGGCCAGAACTCATCAACATAGTATCTACGAATTGAGGAGGGAGAATCTGAGTTCAAAAACAATACCCACAAAAACATTTCTTCACTTTCAAATCAAAGGAAAGTACTGATGTGTAAGTAACCTAATTACATCAGTATATGCTCTAATAGATTACTGTTGTGATAGCCTGAGCTATATGAATTATATGCTAACAAGGATATAACCACTGACCAGCTTTCAAAGCACCAGTGTACCTTCCATGCATTTTAACCACCATGGGGCTCAAGGAGAGATACATAAAAGCATAAGTTAGGGCACCAAAAGATTCAGTGCTTTCTTGCCTCTAAAAGGGGTGGCAGGTAAATGATAGGAAACTGCACCTTGATAATATGCCTAAAACAGAACAAGGAGGCTGGTAGGAAGGGCCAGCTAATGCAACAGTGAGTGATCTGTTAGGACATCTACTGTTGTGGTAAGTTTTCTTGCACAACAGTATTATGTACAGCATAAGATCACTGTTGCAGTAGCCTAAGCTATATGGGTAGATTTCCAAAGCTTAGGATTACATGGGGAGGTTGAAGGAATGTAAGAATCCAGGATCCAGTGAAGAATGAGCTTAACATAGCCTGTTCTGGACATGGAAAAGAAATCCAGTTTGTAATTTACTGCGAAACTATGTATAGATGACCAAGTTACTATCTTTAGAATACTTCAGAGTCTATCCCTTTCCAAGGAGAAGCCAAAGCCCTGGTAGAGTGTGAGGCTTGACCTTGTCTGGAAGTGACTTGTTAGGATATGAATAGCAGAAAGAAATATCATCAGACAATCATCTAGCAACTATCCACTTTGACACTGGTTGTTCTTTTTTCTTACCTTCATAGAAAAATAGCTGATTGACCTTCTTGAAGGATTTTGTTCTTTCCAAGTAGTAGCTGAGCTGCCTGTGGACATCCAGAGTATATAACATTATTTCTCCCTTGTTTTAAGGTTCTGGAAAGAATACAAGGAGATTAATTGATTGATTCAAAGTAAACTCTGAAACCACTTTGGTTATAAATGAAGGATTTTTTCCTCAAAGAAACCCTGTCCTTGTGGAAAAAGAGGTAGGGTTGACTCATAATAAGGACTTGTAACCCGGATGCTCTTCTTGCAGAGATTACAGCAATGAGTAACACAGACTTCCAAGTCAGTTAAGCAGGATTTAAAACACCGAAGGCAGAAAGTGATCTATTGTCAAAGCCCAGAAAGTCTTCCCTGTCCATGGTTAAAGAAATAGAGGAAGTGACATTTTTAACTTTTTTGATTTCTTTTCCTGGGAAACCCCCTGGAAAAATACTGACCCAAGTCAGGGTCACTAGCCCAGGAGTTAGGCACCTTAGATAAACTGTGCAGTAAGACGTCATACACTCCTTCCCCCAAGATTGACAAGAGTGGTTCTCCCTTGTCCATTGAGGACATCCTTACAACCACAGAAGCAATGTGTCTAACTATCGGCCCTTACTGGCTTAATAAGGTGCTACACTAGAGGGAAAAAAAGAGAGAATGACAAGCAGTCTGAAGAACCAGGTTTGGCCACAGCACAGTCACCCATCAGTACCTGAGGCAGTAAGGAAGCCAGGCTGACACCCAAAGACTCTCAAGAAATGTTATTCTTGTACATGGAAGAAGGAAGAACCAAGGAGGACAATAACTTGTCGTGGTTAAGTCAAGAAGAGTCCCTGAAAGGCAGGTAGCATAGTCTGGGTGAGTCAGTAAACTTCTTAACAGAAAATTTTAGATATTGAGGTAAACGATTTAATGATAATCTTCCCATAGCACAGATGGATAAATCCCTTACTGTGGCCCGGATGATCAATGTTCAGTTAGTGAGCCTGGGAAATGGAAGGAGAGGAGTGGCAGGATGGAAATGGAGTGGCACACGGCTCACCCATCCTGGGGAGAGGAGGGAAGCAACTCAACTTGCCACTTGGTTGAAATTTAGTAGAAGTCTGGGTGGTACAGCTCATGTAGTGCAAAGCAGAGGGACATGCTGTAGTTCCATAGCAGTGTAGGTCAGTAGAGAGTCATGTGGGAAGCTCAAGCAGGCCTCCCTCAGAGTGACTGGCAGCTTAAGCATTCCTCAGAGTTACCATGAGGGGATTAGGAGCACCAGGGAGTGGGGAAGGGAACTCCCTAGGTCTGCACAGATCACATCTGTGGCCGACTCTCACCTCATGAGGGTGGGATACAAAAGGATGGTTGATGCTTGTGCCCACATGCAGGTATGAATAAGTCAATTTGTAATCAGGCTGATGGTTGTCAGATACAAGGGGACATTTAAAAAAATAATGACAGTCTCTAAATATACAGTATTCTGCCCCTCACATAAGAATTCTACATGAAAATGAAGAAAAGTACAGTAAAAAGGATTTTTATACATTTCTTCATACGAGCATTCCCCAAGTAAAAATCCCTTTACATAACATGAGAGTTCATTAGAATAACATTTCCTAACATAAAATGTAAACATTTCACAGAAAAAAGCAGTTGTTATCAGAAAATTTATTAGTGGAAGGTTCTCCCCAGAAGGGTACATGTGTGCCCTGCCTTGAAAGATTGTTATCTCCTGTCAGTTCCATAAAGGCAGCAGAGGCAGCTCCCTTCAGAGGTAAGAAAGTTCTGAAGTTTTTGGTGTGTCCCAATCTCTGCTTTTTTTCAGCTCTCCTCAAGTCCCATAGCAGTTAGGGTTTGTGGAATGTGCCCTGAAACTTTGAAGGCTGGCTGCCAGTCAGATCCTTGGCAGGATATAGGCCATGCAGTTTAGGCTTCTGCAATAGTGATCTTATGCTGAACATCTTAATACATTTATGAAATAAAATGCTATTATTTTCATCTGGCCACCCAGTTGCAGATGAACTGAATGGAAAGTTTGTATGAAGATTAATGAAAATTGCTAAACAAGGAGCCCATTTGTCATCTCCTGCAGGCTGCAATACAGGACAGATAGTTTTCTATTTGCTTGTTATGAAGTTGTGAACATAACCACCAATACCATATGGTAGTATTGTTTTTCAGTAGAAAACTATGTTACACATGGGAGCTGTTGAAACTAAATGAGAACTGAAAGGTTTTATCACAGGTCAGAAAATGCTGACTATAGACTTTAAGAATGGCAAATGACAAGTGTGTCAGATGGTCTGGTGGTCTGAAACCGAAGAAAGCACTTGTGACATAAAACAGGGTAGCTAAAGAAGATGTGAATCATCTAAGGAATGCTCAGCAAACAGACGATGTACTGTCAGTTTGAAGACAGCTGATTTTGAAAGAGGTTTTTGATACTCTGCAGATACCATGGTCTTGATGCCCACTACCACCTATCTACCAATGGCATCCTCCAAACTTCTGACCCCTAGACATGTGTGTAACTGGACCAGCAACAGAAGAAAGATTGATGAGCACAACTATATTCAGATAACTATAGCTTACCAGAACCATATCTTAGAAGAGATGGAAGCCAAGACTGTTGATAATGATGAGTGATTAATGCTGCATTCTAAGAAGGATGACAGACCAGACCATAGACTACAGATGATAACCAAAATGAAGCAACACCCGGATGTGATGTTGATATCACAGCATTTCCAGGAAAAGACAGCTCCAAAGGACCTAAGGAGGTCACTGTTCCAAGCTCAGTAGAATCAGGGAGATAGTATCATGAGGGCCTATCCCTCAGAGACTAAATCGCAAGAGAAAGAAGTATATTTTTGGTAAAAAAAATCAGTATTGGTTTACTAAAATAACTACGGAAACTCCTGCTTTCAACATAAATAAGAATAATGCAGCATGACAGAATTTACTATTTCTTAGGTAGAAGTTACAAGTACTCTGTCATGAACAAATATGAAAAAAAAAACTAATGAGAAACATTGCACTGAAAAATTGTTGAATCAACTCATTACTGCTGAGAGATATTACAAAAGTTTTAGGAAAACAGAATATAAATATTAGATTTTTGTGATTTTCTACACATCCTCTTAGTAACTTAAATAGCATTTCTTTACTTTATATAAGCAATCATTCTTGTAGTCACGTTGTCTGTTACTTGCGTCTCTCTGATGTAGTGGTATTCATTGCTTTTTATTCTGTTTGATTTGTATTGCACCTTTATTTTAAAATTTGTATCTTTGTATGCATCTGGGTTGTGCCTGAAATTGTTCATTTGTGACTAACGTCCTACCCTGGTAAATAAATAAACAGAATCATGCAGTTTAAGTCTGTAGCTTCAGAAATCATCAACTTAAAGAATATGATTTCAAACACAGGTAGAAAAATGTACAGAAATTTGTTATAAAACAAGTGTATAACCTGTTTTTGTATGTTCCTGCTTACTTTCACTACTGCTATACTAAATGGGAGGTCAATTATGAAGAAGAAGCCTGTGAATAAAGACACACTACATAGCAACTCCTTTCTCCATGTCAATAACGTCATCACGAATGTAGGGTTAAAGCAAAATAATAGTCAGATAATTAAAAACACAATGCGTACAGCTAATGAAAGTGACGGTAAACCAACAGATAATTATAATATCCAGTACATACAACTAAAGATGTAGAAATCACAAAAAAATTGTGTTTGTGTAAGAAACCAGCTAAACCTGTTTTTCACATTTCTTTGATTCTTTGCAACGATGTCACACCTTCCCAAGCTTGAGAAAGAATTGAAATACAGAATAAAGGCTCTGACCTTATGCTGTTCCTTGTGTGAATACAAATCACATGACTTCTTTTTTCTATAAATGTTATGCTGAAAAAAGGAAATGGAAATCGGGCACAGGGGCAGCCTTTAAATTGTGGCATATTATACAGGCTATAGAAACTATTAAACAATGCACAATGACATTAGAGCCAGTGAAGTTTATCTCAGAAGATACCTGTGTTTCAATATCCATCTTTTTCAGAATAATAAGAATTACATCTGAATAAGTAACTAAGGTAAAGAAATGCTGTTTAATATTACATTTAATTATTACATTCAAGAGTACACTATTTGCACAAGTGTGTCTGCATTTGTCACTGAAACAAGTCAAGAAAGCTGTCTTAAAATGAATACTTTTCTATGTATTTTTTAAATTTTATTATTTGCAAGTTTTATAATTGTTAGGTTAATGGAAGGCACAACAGTTATATCCCAGAAAGGGAAATAGCCAGAGGCGATAAAGGCAGCACATCTATTGATAATAAAGATACAGGGTTCTAACACAGATCTTGTGGGAAGCTTGTGGCACCTGCTTTTCATGTGCATGTGGGACCATTCATGGTCATGGTAGCATTCCTGCATGTTTACCAGGGCTGGTCTTAGCAACAGTGGGACCCAATTTGGGCCATTTTGGTTTTTCACCATCAACATGAATGACATCCCCAGCATCCTGGACATATTTCAACATTCTGAATCTCATCTGTGGTAAAAAATATAATTTATCTAAGTTATCCATAATAACTTTACTTTCTTCACCAAGCAAATGTCTTTGTTGAATGTTGCACATATTTATGCCTCATTCAAGATACTAGGCCAGATCAGACTATAACTTACTGCATCACCAGGGAGGCTGGACTGACTCTGTCTCAGTGAAACACAATATGGCATTACATAAAAAAGTGGATAGCAAACCATTCCCCAAAACCATAAATCAGCCCTGTGGTACAAAAACAACGAGAATATATATAAAGGTGAAAGCTTAATATTAGTAATAAAATACTAGTAATATTTCTGAACAGAGGGTTAAAAGCTGTAATTAAATCAAAAGGTGCTTCAACAAAGTATTAGTTTAAGGGTGTGCACACTTATGCAATCAGCTTATTGTATGTTTTTTTATTTTTTATACTTTTTCCCAGATTTGTTTGTTTTTCAATTGAATTGTACAGGTTATAGGTCACATTAAAGGTGGGAAAAGCTTTGAAATGATTTATTGTGGTCTCAGTTTTTATATCACAAAAACCTAGCATTTTAACAGGGGTGTGTAAACTTTTTTATATCCACTGTAACCTCAATCACTATACTTTGAAATCAATCTGTAATAACTTATTTATCCTTTTCCATTGGAAGAATGTAAACATGTCCAAAATACTCCAATTTTCCTAATACTACAGAATGTAATAAATACAGTTTTCTTGAAAGACAACATACAATCCCATTGCTCAGAAATATTTTGCTTATCAAACCTCATACCTAGCACTGTAAATTCTGTCACAGAGTCACAGAGAAATATAGTCATTGTATTTTTACCATCTCTCAGAAATCTGTGTTTTTTTTCTTATTTAAACTTAACTGTACCTTCTGTAACAAACGTTCAACGTCCCTTATTAAATCTTTTGTTTAAATTTTGAGTTTTAGCTAACAGAAGTGTATCATCTGCATATACAATAAACAATGGTACCTTGGTTTTATCTCCCCAAAAAAGTCTTGCATCTTCTAATTTATTTGTTGCACTGTTAGCAGCACTATTTATAACTAATAATAACACAATACTCATGGGGCACCCCTGTCTCACTCCTCTTCCTGTCATAATATCTCTACTCTGATTTTCATTCACCAGAAATTTCACAGTTTTTCTATCATACACCATTTTTAAAAACTTAACAACCTTTTCACTTATTCCATAAGCTAGTAAAATGTACCTTAACTGTCAATGTATGATACACGCTAGCAATATTCTATCTCATCCATATATGTCAGTCATGTCTCTTATCAAAATAAATGTTTCTTTCCTGTCTTTTTAACTCCATACAATGCAGCAACAGACACCTTTTGCAGTACTACTTCAAACATTTTTGATACATTTTCATGACAGTTTTATAATCTGCATTTTAACTGGGCTCCAATTTTCCAGTTTAATATATCTGTCTTTAAAACAAAGTTACATCTGGTGCCCCTTTAGCTCAAAAATGAGAACAAAAATGTCTTTTTCAAAACTCTTCTCTTCTTATTTGTATTTATTTATGAAGCTGCTCTTCTCTTTTTATAGGGGATTGGGAGGGTGGCCTAATGGTTAAGGTGTTTGCCTTACAAACACAAGGTGCATGGTTCAATTCTCACAAGGAATAATTGGCTAGGCAATGCGCAATGGCTGCATAGGACAGTAGCCTAGTACTAACCTATGAACCTATACCTATAACCATAACAAGTTTGCTACTGTCACTACAACACACAAAAATGCACAGGTAAACACAAATACATTATTTGTATTTACTTATGAAGCTGTAATATCCTCACATTTTCATAAATCAAAGCTGTTATTACATTAGCACAGCATCAGTACCTGTTAACCATTCCTCCATGCAGCTTGTACCAAGGGCAGCTGCACCTTTGCCCTACTAAAGATATGGTTCTGTCTTTCTTATCATCCTTGTTGAATTTAAATCTCAACACACCTTAGTATCTTCTTTATCCCACACCCTTCCCTTTCCATTCATTTAAATCTTTTATAAATATACACTAAGAACCAAAACCAACCGCAAGGAAATTTGAACACCAAGAACACCAAAAACCTCATATATGAATTATCAAAGAACTCCAAACCACACTCCATGAGGAAATTTGAACACCAAGAACACCAAAAACCTCATATGTAAATCACCACGAGGAAATTCGAACACCAGTGTGGTTTGGAGTTCTTTGTTGATTCACATACAAGGTTTTTTGGTGTTTTTATAAATATACAGTTTTTTGTGGTCACATAATTTTTTAACACTTTTATTGAATTAACACTTAAGACATAGGCAAGCACATATTAATAAAAGAAAACAAGCCATGTTAACATGTACAGAATTACAAACATTATACATCACATATATTCTTTTATGCAAATTCAGATCCTGTATCGCAGTCCAAAAAATAATTTTCTTGTTACACCCATTTGTTCATTAAAATATTTAGGACAGAGTACTGCATAGGGAATGTTTAAAGTCTGTCAACTCATTATACTCCCAAAACACATGTTAACAGTTATGTCTTTCTTCTCCATCACACCTCCTGTATTTGCCATCTAGAAGAGGAAAAATTCTTTGGGTATGCTTGGGGTATAAAATACCTATGTAAATACTTCCATGCAAAATCTTAAATCTTCTAGACTCTGTTGCATATTTGGAAGCCATGCATATGTCCTCCCATTATTTATTTCCTTGTGAATTGCTTATCCATTCTCACTTCCTAATCCTTTCTAACCTCTTCTGATTGATTCCTATAATTATCGTGCAACATTTTTTATGCCCTACTAATTATACCTTTTTTTAACAGCAGCTTCTATTCTAGATTCATCTAAAAACTCTGCCAGGACAAGTCTTTCAGTTAGGATTCCCCTATCCATTCCTCCTTGCCTACACACTGATATCAATCCTTGATAGATAAGGCATTCTATAGTCGGCAGTCCAAATATCTTCTTGGTCTCTTTCCGTTCTATTATTTTTCCCTCTCTAGTTATTTGTCCCACTTACTTAGTTCCTTTGCCAGTTTTCTCCTGTAAATACCAGCCCCCACTTGTCATTTCTCTGTACCCCTAATTGCAATCATCCCTGTTGGCAGCATCTCCTTTTTTCACTCTCATGTTGGCTTAATTCTTAGAATACTTTCTGCTACTTTATGAATATAATATTCTGTATGTCTATTGTTATTCTACATTCTACTTAAGGATCTGCATCCAAAATCCCACTCTATCCTTATTTCTAGAATTCCCCCTGCTTCACCATAATCTCTTTTCACTTCAAATTATAGCTTTCTCCTTGGATTACATATATGAGCCTTAACAGTAAAGCTCAAATGTATCCCTTCAAATCAGATAATCCTAAACCACCTCATTCTACTGGAAGGATCAACTTATCCCACTTGACCCCTACCCTCTTCCCCTCCTAGAAAAATCCTTAAAATCTTTATTATCTACAACTTCTCCTCTGGTAGATAAAATATGCCTGACATGTATATAAAACTAAAGGGACTAATAAACATTTTCACTGTTTGTATCTTGCTAGCCATATCCATAAAGAAAGAGCTTCCAGTTTCTCATTTTTTATCTTTTGTTTATCCTCTTCCCACATATCCTTATCTACCATAACAGAATCCTTTTTAACCCATACTCCTAAATACTTAATTTTATTGTGTACCCAAAAATATGGGTATTGCTGAACTAATGCATGCATGGGTACATAGTTTGCAGCTATAGCCTTTGTTTTATCTTCATTAATTTTATATCATAGAAAGACTTGAAACTGTCTTTGAATGTTCCGCAGCACTGAAATCCTTTTCCGGTTTTATCAGATACAAAATAATACCATCTGCAAATAAAGCAAACTTTTATTGATTACCATGCCAATTATATCCTTGAATTACTGAGTCCCTTATTTTCTTTGCCAAAGGCTCTAAGTATTATGCAAATAACAAAGGGGAAAAGGATACATCTGCCTGGTTTCTCTGTTCAGACACAATGTATCAGAGAGTAACCCACCAACTTTAATTTTTACCTCTGATCTCTCATATATCCTTCTAATTAATCTTATTATTGCATTAGGGAATACAAATGCTTGCATTGTCCACCCTACTAAAAAAATCCCAGCTTACTCTGTTAAATGCTTTGTCTGTATCAAACCCCACCAACAACAGAAGTGTTTTCTTACATTCTGGTTCCCTATGGATCATCATTGTTCTATTAATGTTGTCAGATGTTTTCCTCTACAAAACCACTTTGATCCATATCTGTCAATTTTGTCAATACCTTTGCCATTCTTTTAGCTGTTATAGACACAAACAGTTTATAATCATGGTTTAAAATTCAAATGGGCCTATATGAACCTGGGTCTGTGGGTCTGTACTGTCTTTAGGTATTACAGCCACCAAAACTTTCTTCCAGGAGGTTGGTGCTTCTCATCCTTTTATAATACTGTTAAACATAACCTTCCAGATCTTTATCACTTTCTTTCCCCCAGCTTCTAAATTTCCACAATGATACAATCTATTCCTGTAGACTTTCCTGCATATTGATTATATGTCATCATTTTTATCTAATCTCTTCCTGTATTGACTATTAATTGTTGATCATCATCTACCTCTAACTTTGGCATTCTTAAGTCTTCCATAAATATTTTCATTTGTGCTTTTTCTTAATTTCTACATTCCTCTACTTAATACAAATTTTCATAAAATTTCCAAAATATCTTCTACATAATCTCTGATTAATTTTCTTGTTATAGGCTCCCTAGGTCTGGCAACAACCCTTTATACTTTGTATTGCCTAAGTCACTATGCTTAACAGTAATCTTTCTAAACCCATGCATATTATTCAGATATTCTCCTTTATTTTCTTTTTAGCACTCTGCATTTGCTCCTCTTCTTATTCTGTTTCTATAATACTTTAACCTTTGTCAGCACCTCTACATAATTCCTGTTACTTCTTAATTGTATCTCTTTTTATTTTATTTCTACCCTGTTTTTAAACTCCACTTTCAATTTATCCAACTCATTAGCGATAACTTTTCAAGAAATTTCTATTTTCCCCAATAACCCTTGAATAATTTGCAGTAACCATTCCTTAAATTCCTCTGTTTTTAACAGGTAGGTAGGTACCTAATGTTTTATTTGTACTTCATTATCCTGCATTTTTATCTTAGCTGTTATTGGCACATGATCTGAAATAGTTATTGGATATGGGTCAAAGCTTTCAATTAAATGCACATATTCATGTGAAATATAATTTGTGTATAGTCTAGCCCAGTTATTGTACCTTTAGGAATAATATGTAAATTATGTCTGAGTTCCTACTACTAAATTCATGTCTTCCATACCAAATATTTTCATAACTTTCTTCAGAATCCTACCCTTTTTAATTATATTTTCCCTTCTAGGTTCCCCAGATACATTATCACTGTTGTAAATCAAGTTCCAGTCCCTACTGTAAGTAATATTCACTGCTGAAAGTTGATTATTTCCCTCCCAATTTTTTAAAGCTCCATAATAGGAGTTTTAGGTGGAATACAAATACATGCTAGCATAATCTTCCTCCCTTGCCAGTAGTCCCTCACTACCATAAGTCTACCATTACTATCCTTTTTCATCTTCTATCACTATTGGAGCTCCTCTAGCAATTAGTATAATTACTCCCCTTTTTCTTTCTCACTGATATTCTGCCGAATATCCATCATGAAACCCTGTCTTTATCAAATTCGCATACTCACTTCTTTCCAAATGTGTCTCCTAAAACATTGCTATTTGCAGTTTGCATTTCATAATGTAATTCATTAATCTTAACTTTTTGGCTATACCTGTGAGGCCATTCATGTTCCAAAATAATATATTCAGTGCAACCATTATGGTAAGAAATTATTGTTCCCGCCTATTATATATAACAGCTTTTTTAAATGTCTGTTTTCAGATTTTCTATTACATTTACCTGCTAATGTTTGGCAAGTTGATCCTTCATACAACTGTTTCATGTAATCTCCATTTGAACCTATATCACATTTTACTTTTTGTTTTAATGAAAACCTTTAAACAAAAAGACAAACACACCTCTAGAACACCAACATATGCTATTAACTTAAAACAAACACACAAAACTATGTACATTTTCAAATTATGAAGTTTAATCATCCTCATAGGAACAATTTTCCCAAATTCACAGTTGCTTTCACAGGTATTATGTAACCTAAAATTAAGGTTATCCATGCTAAAGTGGATTTTACAGTCTGTGCTCCCACTTTCACTAATTGATGTCTATACTTGTCTTATCTTTATTACCCTCCCAGATGTGAAAACAGTTTGTATGCTTACAGAAAACATTATTTTGGCCTTAAGGAAAAAGTGCACTATCTTTAAATAACACAGAATTATACACTGTTTTAGTAAATTAATTCAAGTATTCATTTGCCAGAAAAGTGGTGATTTCTTATTCACTTCCAATAATTTCAAACTTTATTAGTTACTGAGTTGCTTGCTCTTGTACATTTTCATTTTACATTTCTCTTAGTAAACACTTTCCTGACCTCTTGATTTACTGCCTTCACCTTAAGTCAGCTTGTTTCCACAAAAACATATGAAAAGAATTAACTTTTCAACTCACACTGAACCTTTACTTATAAAAGGATAACTATGCAGTACATTGTGGTATCTTGTTTTTAAAACCCACTTGCTTACACAAAAAAACTTTGGAATTAGGTTAAGCCAAGGACATTAAGCCAGACATTTACCTATGCAAAAGTAAAAGTAAACATTTCATCTCTACATATATTATAATCAGCCCACATTAACACTGTCCCCCACCACCACTGTCCAAGATTACAGCCTATTAATTTAAACATCCTTTTATCCAGCCTTTCTTCTCCTGTTACACTGTAATGCCTACATTTTTAAAACTGAAAAAAGTACTTGATTACTTTAGTATCTTTATCGCATACTATACTCATTGAAAATGCTTTAGTATGTAACATGCAATTGATATAATGGAATGTTTTATACAAATACTGTTAAGAACAAAAATTATTTTGCTTTCAATTGCTTTTTTTTATTTTTTCTTTCTTTTTTTATTTTAATGTCTTTTCAAACATTAATGACAGTGTGGTATATTTCCGCCAGTGATACAACTAGTTTAAAAAAGTCAACAAAAATCCAGTCTTTCTCAGCCAATTTTCTTGTAAAGTCATATTTCACAAATTTGATTGATGCTTAATAGTCTTACATTTGTTCACTGATTTCAGTGTTGCTGGTCTTCTTCCTGTTCATCTTCATCTACCAACTTCATACTCCCTTTCAAGTCAAAGGTACTTCCAATTCTTTTAGTCAATCTCTGTATTTTTTCTGTTTCTTGACAATTTTTTCTTTGGTACATTGGAAAAGATTTCACTGGCAAAGTCTCTCTATGAGCTTTATTATCAGAAGAATGAGAAGCAGAGTCTCCTTCTCTTTGATGGCTCACTTTTTTGTTGAACAAACGTTTGTATTTCCTCCTTAGTCTGCTCTGAATCAAAAAATGACTTTGATCCTCATGGAAAAATATAATGAAGACAGCTATATACAGTACCTTGATTCTCACACCTGCCTCTCAACATTTCCTGATTACTGGGATAAATTTGTTTCTCTTCTGCTGGATGTACAGTGAAGAATCATTTCCCACAAACACTACTGTCATCAATTTTTAATACTTTGTCCTTCTGCCACAGTTTTGCCAGGATCAATTCTTTCTGCTGGTATGATTGCAACTTTACTAATGCATGCCTTAGCTGCTTTCTTATGGCAAGTTTAGAGCATACACATGTTGTGCCCTTTCAATTAAAAAATCCAGCTGTGAAATACCCATCCAGCTACTTATTTGTGCTTTTTTAAAATTAATACAGCATGTTTCTTCCAGTTTCTTTGATAAAGCAAAAAATCTCAGGTGTTATCTGTGTGGTCTGCCCTCTAACTCTACCCTTTTTTGAAAAAAACTTTTCCTCAGTAGTCTCATTCTCAGTCAGCCTTTTCTTCATTTCAACCTGTGATTTTTGCAGTTTTATCAATTTATTTGAATAGCTGTTTAAAGCCTTTTTCATTTTTCAAACCTTTTGTTATTTGAGTTGATATACTCCTTCAGTAATTCATTTTAATCAGCTCTGAACACATTTGACTTACTTTTTCCTCTAAATTACTGAAATCCATCTCTTGTAGCATAGGTGGAGCTTGGACTGCTGTTTACTGAACAGCTGCAGGATTCTTCCCAGTCAGTGTTTTCTCTTCATCTTTTATGTTTATAGGTTCATAGGTTAATACTAGGCTAATGTTCACCAAGTCTTTAGAAACCTAGGCTGCAACCTAATCCAGTTTTGTCCCAGACTCCCTTAGATGCCTATATGTAAGGAATGTCTTAGGAAAGAGGTAGCTAAGAGTTATGTGGGAGGGATATGTTAGTTGGGGATTAATTTACTTACTTTTGACCTCTGTCCATCAGAGACATGGGGACCAGGCTGTGGGTGAATTTGTGATTTCCCATCCAATGTTCAAGGTTTCTTTTGAACAGGGCCAGGGATGAACTCCACTTCACATACATGTGGAGCTTATTCCACAGTGTAGGAATCCTTTGAGACACTTATCAGCTCCTCCAGCAGGTTCCACTTATGTTACAGACAAAATTCAGGTCCTTGGTGTGATGATATGCGCTAGTGCCAGCATAGCCAGGTGGAGTTCTGTAAAGAATGATATGTTCTTTGAATATCAGACTGACTTATACAATGTGGTTGTGTTAAAATGTATTAGAACTGTATGGCATTTGAATATCAAACTGATTCACACAAATGCTTATGTCATAAATGTATTACAAGTGTATGGTATTTGATATCAAACTGATTTGTCCAGATCCTTATGTTACAAATGTATTAGAATTATATGGCATTTGAAAATCAAAATGTGTTTGTAAAGTTCCCAGTGTTAAAAATGTATCGACAGTAGGTCCTGCTGGACAGAGATGGAATATACATGTGAGACTGTATGTATATAGTTTATAGGTTCATAGGCTCATAGGTAGGTACTAGGCTATCAGCCCTGGGGCCTATATAAGCCTAGCCAAAAAGTTTCTTGGCTTTCGCCACCCAAGAAAGTTATTTTCCTGTGCCCCTGTCTAGCAGAGCCACAGAAGTGATCCTGGGGTGAATTTCCTATTTCCCATCCAATTGTCGAGATTTTTCTTAAAGAGGGCTAATGGGGAGCTTTGCTTGACATGAATGGATAGTCTGTTCCAGACCATGGGAAGTCTCTGGGTCAGGAATCTATCCCTCCAGCATGTTCTGTTTATTGTGGTGGCAAGGTTTAGGTCCTTGGAGCGTGTGGCTCGGAGGGATTGGGGTTTCTTTAAGTGTAGCATTTCCAACAGATCTAGGTTTAGGACACTAGAAGAGAATGGGTTAACCAGCTAGCTTACTTCTTACTTTAAAAAAAATAATGTTAACTGGACCACCTATTGGGCCATGGAAGTGCTTATTTCACAGCTCTGAATAGGACCAGAGACAGCATGTCTGGAAGAAACCTTTGTTCATTAGCTCAGTAAAAAGAGGGAAAGACCCAGGCACTCCCATAAACATTAGCAAAACTTTAGATATGCATCTTATCATATCTCTGCTAACATCTTGTCTCAAGCTTAAAAGGAGAATTGTGTGAGAACCTAGAGTCAGGTGACCAGTGACCAGATGAGGTCATTCTGCCAGCCATCTTGGAAATTTTAAATTTTTACAAAGAGAAATCTCATAGTATTCAGTATTCTGTCCTGGGCCTGACAACAAGCAACACGTCATCTGCCTTGCTCTGTTAAGTAAGTAGGGAATGGTAATTCTCCTAGATTCAGTCATAGTCAGGAAAATATAGTGAAGCTTAGTTTAGATATTAGTAAAACACAACAACCACCAAACTGTACCAGAACTTGGGTTCATTAAAAAAATTGTAGAACACAAGAAGTAAACAAAAAGATCCAAGGACAACCAAAGAACTCCAGTATAAATTCATCTTTAATCCGTATAGAATAAGAACATAAGCACTTTTGTAGCAAAACTACTTCATCAGATGCATGTAACAAACCAAAATTCAGCTCATTAAATACTCTAATTAACATATCATATGACTAGAATTCATGCATTCTTAAAGGCATAAACCATTATAAAAGACTCCTATAAAAACTATCTAAATAAGAAAAAATATAAACATATGTATATATATATATATATATATATATATATATATATATATATATATATATATATATATATATATATATATATATATATATATATATATATATATATATATATATATATATATAAATATATATATATCACAAGACATCTATATCAATATACAAGAACAAAGTTAGAGTATGAAAAAAACTGTAGCCATGAGAACATCTAAAATGAATTAAAAATAGACTATCTCCTGTACAATGGTCTAGCTTTAAGACCTTAACTTAACTTAGCTTTGTCATTCAGGCCATGTCCATAATCTCCACGTAATCTAACTATCCATTTGGCTTCTAACTGCTCAGTTAGGTTCCTGATGTCACCCTTTCTAATGTTCTCAAAAATACACCCTATCACCATGAGCTTAAAAAAGTGTGTGGCATCTGTGTCTAAAATATGCTTAGATAGTGCACTGACCATGCTACCTTTGTCAATATGGTAGTAGTGTTCCTTAATCCTGTCTCTGAGTGCTCTATCAGTTTTGCCAATATAAAATTTCGAACAAACTGAACAGTAGGCTAAATAAACCACATGAGCATTACTGCATGTCGCAAATACATTAAATCGATATGTTCTATTTTGATCAGGATGTTTAAACACACCAGTACTATCAATATGCTTGCAACTTGACAGTGTCCACATGCAATAGTGTATTTGGTGTCAGTGTCAGGTAGCTTGTTCTTTGGATAACACAAACGTCTCCTCAATGATGTCATATTCTTGTACACAAATCTTGGTCTAGTGTCTATCACTTTAATGTCATCATCTGTTGTCAAAAAGACTTGAAACTATCTCAAAATTTTCCATAGCACATTCCATAATATGTTCCATAGCACCAAAATGTCCCTTTCTGGATTTATCACATACAAAAATAATATCCCTTTTTAAAATATTGTTTAACAAAACCTTCCTGACCTTTATCACTTTTTATCCTGACATCCAAACTTCAACAAGAGTATGATCTATTTCTGGAGACTTCCTGTTGATTTATTACATCTCATCTCTTATCTTAGCTGTTAATTGCTGAGCCTCATTTTCCTCTAACCATAGTATAACTAAGTCTTACATAAATATTTCCATTCCCATCTTTTCTTGGTTTCCACATTCTTCTGCTTTATTCAAATTTTCTTAAAATTCCCAAAATATCTCTAATGCCACTATAGGATCTCTGGTTATTTTTCTTGCTGTCCCTAAGTTTGGTGACTACTTTCTATTGACTAAGTCATTGTGCTAAATGTTTTTGTGTTCTGGAATTATCAAACAAATAATTGCTTAACAGCAAATGTTCTATATTCGTACATATTTTGCAAATACTCTAGTTTCCCTTTAGCATTTTACAGCACCTCCTTTACTTTTTTCTGTGAGAGTTTCCTTATTCTGTAATACTTTTAATTTTTGTCAACCTCACTAAATAATTCCTATTCTTTTTCCATATATCTTTCTCTCTTATTTTTGCCATGCTTTTAAACTCCATTTATATTTTGTTTCATTCACTAGTTAGCGTTTCTGAAGATGTTTCTATATTCCCATAATAACACTTGAATAGTTTTCACTATCCATTCCTTAAATTCTTCTCTTTTTAACAGATACATAGAAAACTGCCAGTGTCTTATTTTTACTTTGTTACCCTAAATTCTTATCTTAGCTTTTATTGGTATATGATCAGAAACAGTTATTTGATATGTGTCAAAGCTTTCAATTAAATGCATGTTTCTGTGAAATATAATTTCTATTGAGTCTAGCCCAATTATTGTACCTTGGAGAATAATATGTAAATACGTATATGTTCCTTCTACTGAATTCACATCTTCCATACCACAAATTCTCATATTTTTTTCAGAAATCTACCTTATTTGTTACATTTTCCCTTCTAGATCTCCCCAATACATTTTCTCTATTACAAACCAGGTTCTAGTCCCACCCTCTAAATAATATTCTCTCCTGAAAGCTTTTCATTTTTCTAAAAGTTCTGTTAAGTTCAATAATAGCACTTTTAGGTAGAACGTAAATACTTGCCAACATAATCCTCCTCCCCAGCCAGTAACCACTTGCTACCACAAATTTACCATCATTGTTTTATTACCTCTTTTGTCACTGTTGAAGACAGTAATCTGGATTAGCATTGCACAACAAAATTAAAAATTATAATGAAAATTGTACACTGTATGAAATTTCAAATATAAACTTTTTATTCTCCCTAGGGCTTCAGCATACCCATGTTTTCTCAGAAAGACAAATGACCACCTTGTACCAAAGTTATTTTAATTCTACATTTCCTTCAACACATTTTTACCTTATCTTTTTATTAATCAATTCATTGATTAATTAAATCAACAAAAATGCTCGAAATCAATTTATTAATAATAATCTCATTAAATGTCGGGATAATCCATTAACAATGAAGACAGCTTCAATTAAAACTAAATTATTTAATCAAACATGACCAGATCACTTCATTGTTTAATCCCTCAGGGCACATTGTGTTAAGCTTTAAAATGAGCTTTGTCTTCAACTTATTTAACTGAGAACATTTATCGCCACCTCTCATACCCCTAATGCTTGTTAATACTACAAATTTAAATGAATCAGTTGTGCCTTCTTGTGTTTCTTTAATGTGTTGGGAAATTCCTTTTAACATCTTTTATGTGTTCCTGTATCCTAAACTTCACCATCCTTTTAGTCTGGCCAGTATACCATCTGGAATCAATACAAGTATAGTTTATAGCATGCACAGTCATAGAACTCTGACAGTTAAAAACTGCTCAATTCAAATAATCTACTATTAATCTTAACTCCATTGGTAGTGAACACTAATCTACATACATGGCATATCATTTCCTGCAACAATGCATTCCACAAAAATCAAATAAAAATGTCACTGGTTCCACTTTGTAAGATAACAACTCTTCTACATTCAAAGGCTGTATATATGAAAAACTGGGCACCCTAGACAACAGACAATTCTTTTAAACACCTCTGTAAATGCTGTTTGTTTATTTATTTGTCTTTGTTGACTGGGAAAGCCCAGCTGGGCAGAGCCCATTTTCACCAAAGGCACGGGGAGAAAAGCTTCATCACAGTAAATTTATATTAACAAGTAAAATTCATACAGTCCTTAGAAAAATAACATTTACATTTCTCATTAAATATATATGTATATATATATATATATATATATATATGTATATATATCTTCTTTCTTCTTCTTCTTTCAGCTGCTCCCGTTAGGGGTCGCCACAGCAGATCAACTGTTTCCATTTCTTCCTGTCCTCTGCATCTTGCTCTGTCACACCAACCACCTGCATGTCCTCTCTCACCACATCCATAAACCTTATCTTAGGTCTTCCTCATTTCCTGTTACCTGGCAGCTTCATACTTAGCATCCTTTTCCCAATATACTCTGCATCCCTCCTCAGCACATGTCCAAACCAACGTAATCTTGCCTCTCTGGCTTTGTCTCCAAACCTTCCAACCTGGGCTGACCCTCTAATATACTTATTCCTAATCCTGTCCATCCTCGTCACACCCAGTGCAAATCTTATCTTCAGCTCTGCCACATCAAGCTCTGACTCCTGCCTTTTTGTCAGTGCCACTGTCTCCAACCCATATAACATAGCTGGTCTCACTACCCTCTTGTAGACCTTCCCTTTCACTCTTACTGGTACTCGTCTGTCACAAATCACTCCTGACACTCTTCTCCACCCACTCTATCCTGCCTGTACTCTCTTCTTCACCTCTCTTCCACACTCACCATTACTCTGAACTGTTGATCCCAAGTACTTAAACTCATTCACCTTCGCCACCTCTACTCCCTGCAACCTCATCATTCCTCTATTCTCCCTCCCATTCACACACATATATTCTGTCTTAGTCCTGCTGACCTTCATTCCTCTTCTCTCTAGAGCATATCTCCACCTCTCCAGGGTCTCCTCCACCTGTTCCCTACTCTCACTACAGATCACAATGTCATCTCCAAACATCATAGTCCACGGGGACTCCTGTCTGATCTCGTCTGTCAACCTGTCCATCACCATTGCAAATAAGAAAGGGCTCAGAAATGATCCTTGATGTAATCCCATCTCCACCTTAAACGCATCTGTCACTCCCACCGCAGACCACACTGCTGTCACACTACCCTCGTACATATCCTGTACCACTCTTACATACTTCTCTAACACTCCCGACTTCCTCATACAATACCACAACTCCTCTCTAGGCACCCTGTCATATGCTTTCTCTAAATCCACAAAGACACAATGCAACTCCTTCTGACCTTCTCTGTACTTCTCCATCAACGCTCTCAAAGCAAACATCGCATCTGTAGTGCTCTTTCCTGGCATGAAACCATACTGCTGATCACTAATCATCACCTCCCTTCTTAACCTAGCTTCCACTACTCTTTCCCATAACTTCATGCTGTGACTGATCAGTTTAATCCCTCTGTAGTTACTACAGCTCTGCACATCACCCTTATTCTTAAAAATTGGTACCAAAACACTTTTTCTCCATTCCTCAGGCATTCTCTCACTTTCCAAGATTTCATTAAACAATCTAGTTAAAAACTCCACTGCCATTTCACCCAATCACCTCATGCTTCCACAGGTATGTCATCGGGACCAACAGCCTTTCCGTTCTTCATCCTCTTCATAGCTATCCTTACTTCCTCCTTGCTAATTCACTGCACTTCATGATTCCCTATCTGCACATCATCCAACCTTCTCTCATTCTCTTCATTCATCAACCCCTCAAAGTACTCTTTCCATCTGCTCAACACACTCTCCTTGCTTGTGAGTACGTTTCCCTCATTATCCTTTATCACTCTTACCTGCTGCACATCTTTACTAGCTCGGTCCCTCTGTCTAGCCAATCGGTACAGGTCCTTTTCTCCTTCCTTAGTGTCCAACCTTTTATACAACTTTTCATACGCCTTATCCTTAGCCTTCGCCATCTCTCTCTTTGCCATGCACCTCATCTCCTTATACTCTTGTCTACTTTCTTCATCTCTTTGACAATCCCACTTCTTCTTCACCAACCTTTCTCTGTATACTCTCCTATACTTCTTCATTCCACCACCAGGTTTCCTTGTCCTCCTTCCTCTTTCCAGATGTCACACCAAGCACCTTTCTAGCCATCTCTGTTACTAGTTCTGCTGTAGTTACCCAGCTATTCAGTAACTCTTCACTGCCACCCAGTGCCTGTTTTAACTCTTCCCTGAACATCACCTCACAATTACCCTTTTTCAATTTCCACCACTTGATCCTTGGTGCTGCCCTCACACTCATCCTCCTCTTCTTGATCACCAATGTCATTCTACAAACCACCATCCTATGCTGCCTAACTACACTTTACAGTCTCCAATCTCCTTCAGATTGGCCCTTCTACATAAGATATAATCCACCTGTGTGCATCTTCCTCCACTCTTGTATGTTACCCTATGCTCCTCCCTCTTGTTAAAATACGTATTCATCACAGCCATGTCCATCCTTTTCACAAAATCCACTACCATCTGACCTTCTGCATTCCTTTGCTTAACACCATACCTACCCATCACTTCCTCATCCCCTCTGTTCCCTTCACCAACATGCCCATTGAAATCTGCTCCAATCATCAGTCTCTCACCCTTGGGTACAGTCATCACCACTTCATCTAACTCACTCCAAAAATTTTCTTTCTCATCCATCGCACACCCAACTTGTGGAGCATATGCACTAACAACATTCATCATTACACCATCAATTTTCAGCTTCATAAACATCACTCTTGTCAAAAGATTTTAATACTCTTAACATATACTGGAAGAATCACGCAGCTAAAAGGTAGGCCAAAAAAGAGTTTATTTTACATGCATGGAGACCTGCCACAAAGTACTTGGTATGTCAGCAGTTTAATTTCTGTACACTTTACATGGGTTTTTATACCCTCTTTTACACATACACAGCAGCTGGTTACTAGACAAGGAATTTTAGTCAAGGCTATAAATTTACTCACTGGAGCCTTAGATGGTCAAAAGTCAGACACAAGATAAGTTGGTGCCTACATCAAGGTAACATCTATGCACTCCTCCCTGGTCAGAGGTCAGTCCCAAGATAGGCCTGTGCCTGGACCAAGGTAACATCTGTGCATTCCTTTCTGGTGAGCAAATTCCTTACAAGAAAAACAACTCATTTTAGCTTATTTCTTTGCACGCAATGCAGTTTCACATTTTAACCCTTCCTATACAGGATACAAAGATGTTGAACACAAAGATTCTTACTACATTTCCCCCCCTAACAACACTTTGTATCACCAGTAATACATTTTATTTATACAGTTTTTTGCATGATTCATTTTCTGTATATTCAGAATAATAAGCTTTAGTTGCATTGGCAGACAATACACTTGATATTATCATTCGGATGCAAGGAATGCAACAACAACCCAACAGTAGGAATATAATGGCACCAACACATACAGCAATTAAGACATTTATGAGTACTGTTTCCAAATTTTTAAACCAATTTTGGAAAAAGTCAGTCAATGGATTTTGTCCTGGTTTTGTAAGTTTAGAAACTTGTTGTAAGATCTCCAAATGACTGTCTATATCATGCTCATTGTCCGGTATAAATGAACAACACTCCTCCTGGATAAGAGCGCAAGTACCTCCTTTCACCACTAGGGTGAAATTTCTGCAACACTACAGTCCTCATTGCAGTTAACTCATCCGTCACCAATTCTAAAAGTTGCATTGCTCAGAGTTTTTAACAGTTTTGACAGTTTTCTGAGCTCCCAAATAGATTTTACTGTCCCATAAGCTGGAAGAATACCAGCCCAAGAAATAATATCATCGCCCAAGTCCATGTGTGACGCTGCTGCTATGGGCCATAGATCCAGGATGCATCAACATTACCTACAGGATTAACAGGTTTATTAACAGGGGAAGAGAAAATGTATGTCTTATAGCTAATGCTAAATAGCCCAAAACAACTGCCTGACCAATTCCTTGGTAACCATTTGTATGCTTTTCTACCACAGATAAAATAACAATCATTCATTTTGAGAATAATATTTACTGGAATAGAATGATTTCCTTTGTCTTGTAGCCCTTTAAATAAAAGATCATACACAGATAACATTTTTTTAAAAAAGCTTGTGACATTAATAAGCCCTGTACTATTAATAAGCACTCTTATAGGCTTGAAACTCATTGCACAGTGCCCATCTATTGTACATTGTACAGTTATGAATTATGGTTACATTACATTGACTCCATCCAACCTTAATTTTTCCAGTTCTCTGGAAACATACAGTTCCATTTTGGCGACCCATGAGGGGTAGTGCTATTTTGTCCTTTAAGGCTACGTTTGAAGTTTCAAACAGTAAATTAGTCCATGTATCATTTGCCCCCAAAGCGACTGTACCTAACATCAGACCACCATGTACAGTAGGTATAGCTGTGCATATCCAACAATTTGAAACATTAAAAGACAAAGCATATGCATATTTAATAGCGTATTAAAGGGTGGATGCCAAGCTGTATTTTTGTCTCTCTTCACTTGGCTAGTTTCGTTTGAAAATAAAAATGGCCAAAACAGAAAAACAACACTTACACTTACTAGTAACAAAATTATTTTGCAATGCCTTTGTGGGAAGGGCTGCTTTTTTGCATTGCTACAATAGTAAAAAAAAAATTCATACAAACAGAACTACTACTCAGTGTTCCTCAGGGGAACTCAGCTTTTTTTCTAGCTCAAACTGTTTAACAATTTTGCAATGTGTCAGGTGGATCCACGATGATCGCTCCTTTATTCGGACTGCTGTGGGTGTCGAAATCAAAACCTGGTATGGTCCTTTCCACTTAGGTGAGGCCCACATTTTCCTCTTGACAATTTTAACCCACACCCACTTGCCAGGTTTTACTTCCAGGATCCTGTTGTTCTTCTGATCTGAAAAATAATCATTCGTTAGAGAAGTGTTAGTTTTTGTCAGCATTTTCCTCATGTAATCTGCTATTTCTTCACCCCTCACCGCGGGCAAAAAGACCTTGCCACTGCGGGACGGTAATGTCTCCCATATAATAGTTTAAATGGTGTGACCCCTTTTGAAGTGGGAGTAGTGCGCATTGACAGGAGTGCCAGAGGTAAGCAGTTTATCCAAGACTGATGTGTCTCAGCCATGAGTTTTGCCTTTGAGAATGCCATTATGGCATTCAACCAACCCTGCTGACTGTGGGTGGTAGGCACAATGGTGTTTTAACTCAATTTGAAAACGGCAGCCAGCTTTTAAATAACAATTATCAGAATAGATGCGTGTAGGTAGCCCAAAATGAGGGATAATGTTATTTGTAAGGGCCTTGGCTACCGACAATGCATCTGGGTGTAAGCTTTTACCCATTTTGTAAAAGCATCAATAATGACTAACACAAATCGCTTTTGTTGAACAGGAGTTAGTTCAATAAAATCCATACAGATTGTGTGAAATGGATCAAGCTGCTGGGGTGACCCGCACCCCACCACCATGGTATCGTGCACAAAGCGGGCACAATAAACAGAATCATTTGGCATACGCTATAAAGCCCTTGGTTCAGAAAATTCGCTGGATTATTTGAACCATATGAGGCATACCTGAAAAGGTTTGCTGGCAAAACATACTTGTCATTTGGACCTACAAAAACTCCCTGCTTTTGAATAGCCCCATATTTAACCCATCACTGCTTTTCCTGAACTGTACTAAGTTCCTGCATTACCTGTAAAGTTTGTAGATCAAATTTATCTGTAGGGTGAAGTTCCTTTTGTGTGGTCTCGAGTGCAAAAGTAGAGGTTAGGGCTACACTTTTTGCAGTTTTGTCAGCTAGTGCATTTCCAAGTGATACTGGATCCTTGGCATTTGTGTGTGCTGCGCACTTACAGATGGCCAATCCCTGTGGCAGTTGGACAGCTTGTAAGAGGCTAAGGATTAAATCCTTGTGGGTTATTTTCTTTTCTGAGGCCGTAACCATTTTCCTATTTTTCCATTGCTGTGCAAAGACATGGACCATGGAAAAAGCATACTGACTATCTGTGTAGATAGTAACTGCCTTATCCTTGGAGATGGTACATGCTCTGGACAAAGCAATTAATTCGGCCGGCAGCGGACAGGTTCCTGGGGAGAGGTTTTGCCTCTAATACCTTAGTCTCAGTTGTGACTGCATAACCCACTTGTGTGATACCTGCCTTATTTTTACGTGCTGACCCATCTACAAACAGGGTCCAATCTGAATTTGCCAAAGGTTGGTCCTTAAGGTCTGGTCTTGGTAAGACATTAGAGTGTATTAAGTCTAAACACACGTGAGGGCACCGTCATCAGCTGTAGGTAACAGCCAATGGTCATGTGTGGTTGTGATAATAACGTTGTCATGCAGGATAAGTGTCTGCTAGGAGAGAGAAAGGTAACTTTATCCTGGTAGTATTATATCGAACAGAAAATGCGGTACTAGGTGGGTGGTGTCAAAAATAAAAATAAAACTTGCAGACACCAGCACTGCGGCTGCTTGATAACAGCGACTACAGCACAGTGTGGCAAGGATTGTGCCACTGTGTCCAATTTACTAGAATAAAAAGCTAATGGTCTCAACTTATCCCCATAAGTTTGCAACAAAACCAATGTCATAAAGCCCTGCTTACAATCTACTGTCTGAACAAAAGGTTTTGCATAGTCAGGGAAGCTAAGTGTTGCAGATCCTGCTATCAGTTGCTTTACCCTAGTAAATGCCTGTATTGCCTTATCTGTCCATTGCAGTTGCTGCCATGGGAAGTGCAAAAATAAGTTCTGAAAGTGGACTTACTTCCTCTGCATAATTGGGAATCCAACTACGACAAAAGTTTGTTATTCCTAAAAATGACATCATTTTTTTTTGTACTAGGCAATTATTTAGTTGTCTACCAGCATTTGAAATGGTATAGCCTAGATACCGTACTTCAGTTTTACAAAATTGTAATTTAGATTTATTTACCTTATGTCCCTCTTTCGCCAAAAAATGCAACAACCGAATAGTTTCGGACTCACAGACAGCCTCCGTGGGTGCAGCCAGTAAGATGTAATAGTAGATGACAGCCATGCTCTAGATTGTAGGGCTCTCACAATATCCGTTTTGTGTATGTGAAACCTACTATTTTCCTGTGGATAGAAAAAATGCGACAGAAAAATACTAGTTCATAGGAAGGATATCATTTAACAACACAGATGGATCTGGGACCACAGGAGCCCTTGGTACTACAGCAGCATTCACAGCCTGCAGATCCTGTACCATTCTCCATGTCCCGTCTGGTTTTCTTACTGGGAACAAGGGTGTATTACACGGTGAATCTGTGCATGGAACTAAAACCCCAGCTCTCAGTAGAGCTGTGATCACCGGTAAAATGCCTTCTTTTGCCCTTTTACTTAATTGATACTGACGCTTATGAGGTCTAAAATCAGATTTTGGAGTTATTTTAACCTGTCCTGCTGTTCTCATTAACCCAATGTCGTGCTGCCCTAGGGACCATAAGGATTTTGGTAATGACTGTAGTTTCAATTCTTCTTGTGGGGTCAGAAAGCATAGTCAGGATGGCATGCCTCCTGTCGGTATTAACCGATCTTCTCGAAGATGTACTGTTGGGTGGCAGGTGGGTTACCCAATTCAACTTCTGTGCCTGAACTCCCCCTGCCAGCTGTAATGGCGCTAGTTTTGACCACTCCTAACCTTTTTTTTCCCCTATATACCATGCCATTTGTTCTTCCCTAGTCACAGATACATGTGGGATTGAGGTATTCGAAAAAGCTGTTGCATGTCTCTGTGAGACTACAAGTAAACGGAGTTCCCCCGTTCTGTCCCAATAAAGATTTTGTAATAGAATCCTAGTCACCTTATGTTTAAAAAATTGTTCTTTATACTTGGGATCGGGTCCCACATTTTTCTGTAATACATTGTACAGTGTAGTTGTTTGGCAGCCTCTGGTAACTGGATAGCGTGCCCGTGTTTGCTCAAAGCTAGATTCGTTAACCTTTGGCCACACTTTGTGGTCCTGTTTCAATAAGATCATTACTATACCAGTAATGTAAATCCCCTCCCTACACCTGCAATTTTTATCCTGGATTGCCATACGCTTTAGCAAGATTCCTGATGCAGTTGGTAATTCCAAAACATGCATCAAATCTCTTCCTAATAAGTTAACAGGGCAAATCCGGGAGATAATCACTCGAATCTAATATAGTTTGATTGTTTTTTAGTCGTCGAGCAATGCAGTATGTTTTAGTAAGGTTTTGGAAGCCCCTGAATCACACAGAAATTCTATGTCTTTCCCTTCAACCTGTAATATAATTACTGGTTGTACTTCTAACTGCATAGTCGTAGCTAGAGCTGTCAGACTAACAACCTATAATTCACCTTTTTCTGAAAAGTCAGTCATCTCATGTTTTCATCCTGCACATTCCCCTTTACCTTTTTTATTCGCATCCTCAAAATCATTTTCATTTTGCATTGCTGGCTCTTGGGTTTATCCGTGCTGCCATCATATAGTCATGCTGAACTATGCTCTGGAGCAGCAGCGGTTTTTTCGATCCGCGGCAATCCTTTGAAATGCCTTTTCCTTCGACAAAAAAAAACATTCCCTTTTTTGTCTGCATCTTCAGAATGTCCTACATTCCCTCCCTCTGCCTCTACCTCGTCCTTCCTCTACCTCTGTTGGCCGGATTGTGTACTAACATAAGTGTCCCATCCGCACTCACTGCAAAGGTTTGAGCCTGTTTCCTTTTCCTTTCCTCGAGATATTTTTCTGCATGTCTTGCATACTCCAGTAGAGGTTGCAGACATGCCGTCCTATGGTCTATCATGTGCTTTTGAATGAAGTTACTAATTGCAGTTTTGCACCCTTTTAAAAAGGCATTTTTTAGTTGCTGTTCATAAGGTGAATCCACTTTTTGATCATGTGTTTTTTTTTATTTCACTATGGTTGTCAAAGCACTGGTTAAGTCTTTGTAAATAATGATCTACTTTTTCATCTTCAGCTTGTACACACTGATTAATACAAGTCCAATCTGCCCTAGACTTACACTGTTTCATAATATGCTTTAGCAAGTCCTGTGTTTGTGTCTTATATGTTTCAGAACCAAAAGCACGTGGTTTACTATCTGCCCTGGTCAGGGGATCCCAATTCCTACAAATTAAATGCCAATCTGGTCCTAAGATTTGGTGTATTACCTGTTTCAATTCAACGGAATTTAATTTGTAACTTTCCATCAAACCTGCAATGTCCTCGCAAAATTTTGTCATATCTAATTTTGGGTGTGGTATGCCCTCCACAGCTTTTCGGATGTCTTCCCGTGTCCAAGGTCGGTAAACTAAAATAGTGGGACCTTGACCGGGTGTTCCTGCCTGTGGGTTTGCTACTTCTATAAGAGGATATGAGTCTGTAGATACCGTATTTAATTCAGCTTCTTGCATTTCGAGTTCCAGGGTTTCACCTACTTGTTTTGTCAGTACTATGGGGGGTACAGTTTTATCCTGATTCTCTGTGTCATCTTTCTGATACTGGGGTGGACTAACCCTGTCTTTAGTGACGTCAGGATACAAGGGTGGGGCTGTTGGTTTACGACAGACAATAGATGTTTCGTCATCTTCTTTGTGGACAAAAAATGTACCTTTTGCACTCGAGCCACTACTTCCCTTATTTGAAAATTGTTCCTTATATCTCTTATTAGCTTCTTCTAACCATTTCTGTGCTTGAGGAAATCTTACCTTTTTTTGTTTCTTAACCTTACCTCCTGTGTCCCTGTGCAGGTCTCTCACTAGATTTTGACATTCTGACATTCTATTTAAGGTACCACTAAACCCATAATTTTTCTTTCATTTTTTCATATATTTCAAGTTTTTCGGATGTAATTTAAACATATATTCCTCATCCTCAGTCCTTTTATTTAAGCAGCCCTTACTAACACAACAACTGCTTCCTATTCCCATTTTTCTTATTTAAAAGAAAAACTGTTTCCTTTTCCTGAGATCTCTACCGGTCTTTTGTAAAATTTTAAACAAAAGAAATTCCTTTATGACTAGTTCCTTAAAAAAAGTACTTTTACAAAATAAAAAGCTTACCTTACTGTGGATCTTCTTTGTCGGAGGTCGCTCCGCTCGGCAAGGAGCCCATCGCTCTCCCCTTCCTGTACAGGTTTTTCAGTCCCTCTTATGCGATTATCGTGAAGAGGTGGAAATGTCAAAAGATTTTAATACTCAACATATACTGGAAGAATCACACAGCTAAAAGGTAGGCCAAAAAAGAGTTTATTTTACATGCATGGAGACCTGCCACAAAGTACTTGGTATGTCAGCAGTCTAATTTCTGTACACTTTACATGGGTTTTTATACCCTCTTCTACACATACACAGCAGCTGGTTACTAGACAAGGAATTTCAGTCAAGGCTATAAATTCACTCACTGGAGCCTTAGATGGTCAAAAGTCAGACGCAAGATAAGTTGGTGCCTACATCAAGGTAACATCTATGCACTCCTCCCTGGTCAGAGGTCAGTCCCAAGATAGGCCTGTGCCTGGACCAAGGTAACATCTGTGCATTCCTTTCTGGTCAGCAAATTCCTTACAAGAAAAACAACTCATTTTAGCTTATTTCTTTGCACGCAATGCAGTTTCACATTTTAACCCTTCCTATACAGGATACAAAGATGTTGAACACAAAGATTCTTACTATAACTCTATCTGACACTCTTTTCACCCCCAAAACTCTCTTAGCATACTGTTCCTTCAGGATAATGCCTACGCCATTTCTCCTCCCATCCACACCATAATAAAACAATTTGAAACTGCCTCCGATACACCTAGCTTTGCTCCCCTTCCATCTGGTGTCTTGCACACACAATATACCAACCATCCTTCGGTCCATCATATCAGCTAGCTCTCTCCCTATACCAGTCATACTGCCAACATTCAAAGTTCCGACCCTCACTATCACAGTCCTAGCCTTTACCTGCCTTCGGGCATGCCTTCCGCCTCTTTTCCTCCTTCGGCCAACAGTAGCCCAATTTCCGCCTGCACCCTGTTGGCCAACAGTACTGGTGGCAGTCATTGTTAACCCGGGCCTCGACCGATCCAGTATGAATTTCTGTACTGTTTCCTGCATGTATGGTTTGGCAAAATTTTACGCCGGATGCCCTTCCTGACGCAACCCTCCCCATTTATCCGGGCTTGGGACCGGCACAAAGAAATGCACTGGCTTGATCCATCCATGTAGATATATATATATATATATATATATATATATATATATATATATATATATATATATATATGTATGTATGATTACAAGACATGTATGCACAGTAAAGTATTTACATTAACAATTATAAGCCTGCGTGGTTCTTATAGCTCTAAAATCTTGCAGGAAGTAAATGGATTGATATCGTAGAGGGGAAAACATTGTAAAGGAGTTTAGTGTTCTTAAATTTCAGTAAAGAAAGGTTTGCAAATAGTTCAAGATATGTAATGAAGTAAGTTATAAAATTCTGTAGGAAGGGAGATTTTAGCATTGTATAGATTTGTAAAGAGTGCAAGAGATATAATGAAGCAAGTTATAAAATTATGTAGGTTGGAGGGCAGATATTACTAAGATATAAAATTATATAGGAGGGGAGGGAAGGTATTAGTAGTGTATTGGAGGATAGTGGTAATAGAATATGACTGAGAGGGATGGTGTAGGATTAGTTCTGTTTGGGTTGTTTGCTCCAAAATGGTGTATCTAGAAGGTTTATAACTTGGGTATACAGGGGATGCATGATAGGGATAGAGTGGTGGATGGGCGCAGTTTGAAAAAGAGAAAAATGAGAAGTGTTAAGAAGGGAGTGAAAAGGGGTGTATTGATTCAAGTGTAGTAGATAAAATTGTTAAGGGTGTAATGATTCAAGTAGAGGAAGGCAAAAGTTAGTGAAAAGCAATAAGAAGTTTGGGCTTTAACTAGAGGTTTCATCTCAGTGATGAACATGAGCATGACCAGGATTGGGTAAAGTATTGTTTGAGCTGGATTTTATAGCTTAGGAGTTTGTTAGTCAGTTTTACTTATGTAGGGAATCGGGATGGCATTGCAGAGTTTGGAGATGTAACAGGAGTACCATGAGTCCCCACTGAATTATTTGCTTAGTAGAAATTTATCACCAGAACGGAGGTCCCTTGTGATAGTGTAGGACAATAATATGTTTTTTTAATGCCTATCATTTTTCAGAATAATATATCAGTTTTATGCCATAACTGGCTAAGAGTATAAGTAGCTGTTAAAGTCTAGCCAGTTTAACTGTTTTAAGGCTTGGCAGTGGTGAGTCTGATGGTCAGTACTGCTAGCAAATTTGGCTACTTTGTTGTAACAGGAGGATAGTTTGGATTTTAGTGTAAAGCTTAGGTTTGTAAGGATAGGTGATGTATATAAGAGGGGAGGAAACAAATAGGACGAGACTAGGGTTTTTCTTGCTGGGTCTGTAAGGTACTGTTTTGCCCTGTAAAGGGAGCCAAGTTTCTGGTGGGTCTTTTTAATTGTTTGAAGAATATGTTGATCAGTTTTAAGATTGTCATCCATTAAATGTCCAGTAATTTAGCAAGTGGTACTACCTCAGTTTTAGTATTACTTGCAGATGTAACCAAGAAAGATTTGAAGCAGTGGCATAGGTAGCAGGGGGAGTGAGGGGTGGTCTGCCCAGGGTGGCACTTTTTAATTAACGAGAAGCTGTTTTTTTTGGCCTGATGGCTGATGCGGAAAATCAGAGGTCAGGTGGTGTTATGGTGTTTTTCAATTTGGCTGGGTTGCATACCACGACGCATGCATGCATGGACAAACACAGCAGCAGCAGGCCAGCAGGCAGCCCTTTGACGGTCGCTCAGTGTGCTCAGCCATTGATTTGCTGAAATTATTAATTTCCCCTTCTTTTTACTGTAAGGTAATTGTTTCAACCTTTAGCAGCACCTTATAAAAGAACAGTCACGTAATAACAGCATTTGGAGTGAAACTCAATATGTGTCATATAGTTTTAGGGAAAGCAAATAAGCCAGAATAACTGGAGAAAGATGGATTCTGCCACCCCAAATGCATTCCTGGAAGTGGAAGTGTCTGGCTGTGTGTAATCTGTTACTCCACTGTTACCTAGCAGCATAGGAGGCAACAGTGTCGAAAAGTAACATTTGCAATGGAAGAAGCCGTGTCAATTAGCAACCTTTGTTTGGTGCATGATTACCTAATGCTGGAATCCAGAGGTAAAGCCGTTCCTCTTGTACTTTACCATATTTTAGTGCCCAGACATTATCCCATAAGAAATATTACATAACCTTTCCCTTGCCATGAGTGCTGAGCATTAACCAGGAAACACTTGCTGTGTAAAATCTGTAAAATGGGTTATATGTCAGGAAAAACTTACTGCGCCATCTTGTTTAGTTGCCTGGGTTGTGATAAAAGGGAAGGCAGTGATGGGAGCAACTGGGAAAAGGACAATTCATGTTCAAGTATGTTAGATTGTCAAGCCTCGTGGTCTTCTGATATTCAAGAAGCTGGATTGCTGTAATTCACTGTTGATAATTTCTACTTCCAATGTATATATCAAATGTATTTTGTAAGGAATTTAATGACAGATTTTTATGTGTTCTACTGTAAGTATTTTTTCAAGCCAATACTGAAACAGGAAATAATAGCAACATGTAGTGTGCTAAGCTAATCAGCCATAAAAGTCTAATTCTATGTTTCCAGGCAGGTAGAAGGTGTATGTGTGTGTATGTGCGTATGAGTGCGTGAGTGGTGGGTGGGTGGTGAACAGTTGTGATATTCAATTACTAAAATTGATCAGAAGATTAATTTTGAGACAGGGGGTACTGCATCCATGCAAATCAAAGAGTACAGATCAAAGTATCAAGCCTGGAAATTAATGCTGCTTTTGTTTTGAAACCTCTCTTTCATACTATGCCTTTTTTCTTTTCAGCTGGTTAGTGGAATGTATTTAAGCAGCAGGGCAGCTGACCCATGTTGTTAAATGGACCACAAACACACAAAGTATGATAATGTCATTGATGATTTTGCTAAAAGAAAAGCAATAAAAATAGCATTGTAGATTGTTGTAATTAATAATTATTTAAAAGTATAGTTACAAAATTAGTATTTTTTTGTTTTTCGAGATGTCGTTTTCACTTTTGTATGACATTGATATGTATTATGTTTTATTTTGTGTGTATGTGTGTGTGTTTGTGTGTGTGTGTGTGTGTGTGGGGGGGGCTCAAAGTTGGTGCCGGGCAGCACAATGTCTACTTATGCCACTGATTTGAAGAGCATCAGTTTTTATTTATTGTGATTAAAGAGTAGGCTTGAATTTTTCAGCCAGGTTTTGTTTGAAGAGAAATATTTGAGTGATTTCTTGGAGTCTGGATATTGTGGGGTTGTACATATTAAAGTTAAATAACCTAAGTATGGTACTATATTTGCTTGGTATATGTCAGTGTAAAGCTTGTTTATTAAAATATTAAAAAGAGTGGGTGCTAGCATAGAGCCCTGTGAGATGACTATGTTAAATGGAAGAGAGGAAGAGAGGTCCTATTGTCATTTGACTGCTTTTTGTCTTCCAGATAGATGACTATGGAACCATTTAAGGAAGAACTGAGACAGACCTATAGAACAAAGTTCAGTGAGTAATGCTGGTATGATAGTGTCAAAAGCTTTGGATATGTCCAGGAACACAGTTGACACAAGGTTACCATTGTTCCTGTGCTGGTTCATAGTTTTGCTGAAATGAAAGAGGGTTGTGTTTGTGCTGTGATGGGTTATGAAACATTGATGTGTTTCCAAGAGCAGATTATTTGAATTTAGGTGATATAGAAGCTGAACATAAACACATTTTTTAAGTGTTTTTGATGGGGAAAGGCTTGCAATGGGCCTATAGTTATTAAACTCTGTAGATGTGCCACAGTTGTGTAAACATATAATAAAGGATTATTTTCTAGATGGAAGGAATGTAGTTTTTGGATATATATCTATTTATCAATATAGAGAGTGGAAAAGAAATTGCATCTGCAGCTGTTTTTAAGTAATCTGAGGGGAGTTGGTCAGCAGCTAGGGTGGTTGGTTTTAACCTATGTAGGAATTTTTTTTTTTTTATGGTGGAGGTAGGTGCTGGACTGAAGTTGAATAGCTGAAGATATTTAGCCAAGGTTGCAGGTACTTAGAGGGTAGTGGAAGTATTAATGTTTGTGAGGGACACAAATAGTGGGCATGCAAGAAACTATGAGCTGATGTAGCTTTCCTGGATAACTTGGTATAAATCAAATGTCCACCTTCTTCTTTTATAGTTAAAAACTTGACTTCTTTTTCAAACAATTCATATATGAACTTCACATGTGGTTCCTTGATACTTAACCTATTTAAAAATTCAGTAGCCAAATCTTGGTCACCTTTACATAAAAAAGTAAATTGTCAATATAATGTACACATAATACAACATTATTAAGAAAAAAATTGTCTTGACTCACCATTTCTGTTTTAAATATAGACCTAGTTATATTGCCATATGTTGGGGCATAAGGAGCCCTAATCGCTGTTTCACATTTCTGCCAAAAAAACAAAAAAAACCCCAGTCATTTCTGTACTTGAAAACATCATATGTCAAACTAAAATGCAACAATGATTAAACAAATGAAGCATATGGCCTTTCTCTCAAATAAGAAGAAAATTATTTTAAACCATATGTATGTAAAATGCCTGTCCTGTATACAAATTTGTAACATCCCTACTTAGCCCATGCAAACCCTTCATCCATATAATCTTACCAACTTTATCTACAACTTTCTTTGTGTTTTTCACATATGAACTGGTCATGTTAATGTACTTTTTTTAAATAAAAAGTCCAACGATAACCCACATTTTCCAAATACCCACCAGCACCTGAAATAAAAGATCTCCCTGGTAGATTCCAACTACTTTTATAAATTTTTGGAACTTTATAAAAAATGGGTTCTAATGGATGTTTTACAGTAAGTAAAGACACATCTTCCTTTGAAAGAAAGCCCATTTCAATACGGCTGTTCAACAAATCCAATAGGTCCTGATAATAAATGGCTACCAAACCTTTGTCGATTTTGACATAATTATTTTTCCATATTCAGGAGCGTTTTACACATTCCATCATAATTATAAACATTCAAAATAACATTTCCATCTTTATCTGGTTTGCACACAACAATTTTACTTAACATCTTTTGCAAAATTATTCAATAAATAGCTCTCTTCTTTAGTTAAATTGATTTTTTTCACTGAACCTCAACTTTTAATTCTTCAAAAATTTCCTTCCTGCAAACGGTTTCACGTGTATTAATATCAAAATTGGTAACAGGTGGTATGCGTTTACTTTTCTCTTTCAAATTAAGGAGATACATCTTATGGTAACCTCTGCCAATATTCTCACTGTCATCCTTTACAATACCAAATTAATTTTCATCAAATGAATGCATTGAATACATGAATGTCATTACTGTGTAAATGACAAATCTTCTACAATTACATAAATAGCAGTACTATTTTCAGTTGTAGCATCATTGACAACATAAGCCACATTTCTTTGTTGATGCCAACATTTCAATTTTAATTTCCTATTTAACAAATAAATTTACTGTGAACAATGTCCCATTATGTAAAAGTAGTTGGAACAAAACTCAAATCTTCTTGTAACTATCTAAAAGTTGGTTTGTCAAAAACATAATCTGAAAAATTCAATACCTGTGGTGTCTGCCTACACAATAGGCTACCAACTTCACTTTCTTCTTGCTTTCCAACCATCCAACCATGTTTTGCCCTCTAGCTGGCACATTTCTTTCATGACTGACACTTTTATGGAATCCCCTTCAAAAGAAACCAAATGCTGTCCTTCTTCTACTAATAAAGATACTTCTGAAGGATGCTCTAATGACACCAGTGTTGTAGATGATTGAGACCTGAAATCTTCCTGCTGCATCAATGATCATTGTGGTTTGACATCCTTGCCAAGAAAACAATTCATTATCATCAAAATCACATTGATCTCTAGAAACTTTTTTTTCCTTGCAATTACTGCTAATTCAACTTTTTAACATTTTTCTTTTTTTTCACTAAACTTCAATCTCAACTGACCAGGATGCAGTTCATTTTTAAGTTCAGACTCCATGTTTGCACAAATCGAGCTCTATGAACACTTTCCTCCATTTCTAGAGCAGTCTAAACTTATCTTTACCCCATGATCCCCCATTATCCCCCATGATTCCCATAGTAGGAAATGGAAACACTGAGCATTTATCATTCCTTAGTCGTCTTGGAACTAAGTTCAGATCTTAGTATTGCTGTAATAGATATTTACCCCTTTCTTGCTCAGAATTAATAACTTAATCAGTTTAGTCTGCAAACACTCGTAGTCCCTTCTACATTATCCAATAAAGGATGTTTCTTGGTACATCTCTTTTGACAGTGGAACAAAACATGCTCAAAGTTCATCCTTCCAACTGATTCTTGTTGTGACTTCACTGATGCATTATTTGAACTTCTGCTAGTCACGTTTCACTATTACACAACAAAATTAAAGAATATAATGAAAACTTCACACCATATGGAAGTTTAAATGCAAACGGTTTATTCCTCTTAGCACTTTAGCCTGTCCATACCTTCTTGGTGTGACTAATGACCTCTTTGTACCAAAGGCATTATATTTATATATTTCTTTCCACACATTTTTACTTTATTTTTACATACTTGATTCATCGATTAATTAGATTAAGAAAAACAACTGAAATAAATTTATTAACAATCATTTCATAAAATACCGTACGACGTAGATTTTTCAGTCAGTATTATTACTCTCCTTTTCCATTGCCCATAATATTCTGCAGAATGTCACCCTGAAATCATTTCATGCTCATTTCTATCTGAACGCGTCTTCTGGAACATTGCTATGTATGCCCTGTACCTCTAAGCATATTTAAACACTCTTTGCTTTTTATTTATACCTGTAAGGCCATTTGCATTCAATAATAATGTGGATATATTAGCCATTATGATGGAAAGTATGGCTGTGTAAGTAAACTTACCATAACACTAGATGATTGAATGATCACTGCTGCAATAGCCTAAGCTATATCGGTTACATCCTGCACAGGACATAATAGCTAGCCAGCTTCCAAAGCTTCAGGGTACCTTCTATGTGCCCAAACTGTTAGTCACCTTGAGCTGAGCTGACTAAAGGTCAGGTTTGGGTACCAAGCTCTTCAGAGCTTTCATATCATAGAGAGAAGAAGGCAAAAGCCTGGAGAGGGCAATGCTAAGGAAAAAAAATCAAAAAGAAAAAAAAATAAGGGAGGTTGGAGGGAGGAGCAGCTATTGCAGCTGTGAGATATCTACTGTTACGGGTTCCTATTACCAGATTGAAAGACCATAATAATGAATACGAAAAGAGCGACACGGATTGCACAAAAGATGGAAACGCCAAAAGTCCAAAATAGCGAAAATTTAAATGTTGAAGTATAATGGTTGGCCCGTCTGCGGTATAGCTCCATAAAGTAAGTGTGCGATAGATAGGACTTTAGGGTTAAGATGTGGGTTAAGGTAAGTGAATAGATAGGTAATGTATGCAAGATTTTGTGTAGTGTTAGAAGTAAGGATTTATTTAACTGTATGTATGTGTATTATTTATTTTTTTTGGGTGCATGTCTGTAGGGGAAGTGAGTGGTAGTTACGGACCTTAGGGTTAGGGAGGGGTTAACGATAGTGCATAGATAGTTGTGTATGTGGGGTTTAGTGTAGGGTTAGAAGTAGGGTTTTGGTGCTTTACATTAGGTTAGAAGTAGGGTTTAGTTAGTGTATGTATGTGGTTTATTTATTTTGTTTGGGTAGGTAGTTGGCCAACTATGACAGTTCGTTATTTTATTTTTCTGCTGTTTAGTGTGTTCAGCATTTTCGCGGTTCGTGTTATAGGTGTTGACATTTAGGTATTCGTGTAAAGGGTTTTTTGATTTGGTAATACAGACCCTACTGTTACGGTAAGTTTACTTACACAACTGTACTATGATCATCATTATGATCAGTGCTGCAGTAGACCAAGCTATATGGGTAGATTACCAAAGTTTAAAAGAACTGGAAGGAGGAAGGATAAGAGTTCAGGAACCCCATGAGAATAGTACCAGCAAAGACTATCATATATAATTTATTCAATCACATTACACCTCCCCCTCTCTTTCTCTCCTCCAAAGCCACTAATATCTAACTCAGTTTATTACCACACCTAACACACTTGCCTACTTCCTACTTTTATCCACTCAACTACCTTCTCTAACTGCTTTTTCAAATGTAAACCCTGTTTCCTCTCTTTTTATCTTTACACAATTGAGTTACATTATGTCTCACTCATCACAACACTCATCATTAAAACTTCTATCTCTTCATACAGCTTACTTACTCATGCTAACCTTTCTCTACCTTCTAACAAACTTCCACATCCCTATACATAATCAAAACCTCCACATCTACCTTCACAATTCACAAAACCCCCTTTAACAATATTTACATTACACCCAATCGTCACAACATTATTCATGCAGATTTCTTTCCACTCAAATATTATACTACCATTTCTAAAGCTGAAAGTCTCTTAACTAACCAAAAACTTTTATCAAAATATATAAAAGCTACACTCTGCATATTATCACAACTACAACTGAGTGGTGACATTCATCCCAACCCTTGCCCTCAAGCAAATCTAAACTTAACATCTGCACATTTCTCAAAAAATTCTATCAACATCCCCTCTCACTCCCAAGGACAATCTCTTTTGTTTCTTAATTTAAATCTGAGGCGCATACTAAATAAACTCCATGATCTACACGCTATACTAGATTTATATTCCTCTGACTTTACCATTCTGACTGAAACCTGGCTCAAACCACATATCAAAAACAATTAAATCCTACTCCCTAGATACAACATATATCGTTTTAATTATCAAAATAAATGCGGAGGTGGTGTAGCCATGATGTTCAAGCAAAACTTAGCATTAGAACCTATTAATACTAATCTTCCTTCATTTAACAATTCTGAAATACTTCTCAGTAAACTAAACATTAATAAAAAATAAATCCTTGATTATTGTAGCCATTTATATTCCCCCAGGTGAAAATTCAACAACAGTTGAAGAAATTCTCCACCGGCTATCTTTAACCTATCATCAGGAAGTTATCATAATGGGAGACCTTAATATAGACTGGACCACCTATCACAACAATACTCCATCTAACTTTATAAACCTGCATGTCTTTTTACAATTGATACAAAATCCTACCAGAATAGAAAAAGCATCTAACAGACAATCAGTTCTTGATTGGATCCTCAATAACAAATCTCCTTTATTCTCCCAAGCAGGACATTTCCCATGCGGTATCAGTGATCATTTGCCCACTTTTTTGCTTAGACATAATCTAAATCCACCTAGACAATCAGTCTACCGACTAGTCCGTAATAAAACAAAATTTACTACTCAAGGATTTCACTCCCTTCTCTAACAAATTAATTGGTATCCCCTAAAATATTACCACTAGATGCTGCTGTTCAACATTTTAATACTACCTTCCTGGAAATCTTAAACTGCTTAGCCCCTTGTAGAACTGCTAGAATAAAAATGCACAATTCACCCTGGCTATCGAATGACACAAAATATCTTATGAAACAAAGGGACAAGGCATAGTTATACTATTTAACTAACAGAAACCAAGATAATTTAAACCTCTACAAACAGCTTATAAATAAAGCTAAATTCCAAATAAAAACAGATAAAAAAATGTATTAGATTACTGCACAACAGAAACACAAAAACAATCCCAAAAAATTTTGGTTCACCATTAACAAATTTCTTCAACCTGGCAACACTACCACACCTATACCCACTACATCCCCCTCAATGGATAACATAGCTACACAGTTTAATTCCTTCTTCATAAACTTTATACGCTCTCTCCTTAAATATAATCATAATATATCCCCCTAGTCCCAACCATTAATAATTCTCTCACTAGTGCTTTCTCCATACAACTTGTTCCAACTCACACTATTTAGAAACTTCTTAAAAAAACTCAAACCTATTAGCCTTGCTGCTGATAATCTACCATCTGATTTCTCAAAATATCTGCTGAAGTTATCGCATACCCCATATCAATCCATATCAATTGCTGTATCTCTGAAAACTATGTCCCTCTTCTCTGGAAAATCTCCTAAATTACTCCCCTGCATAAAGGTGGAAACTCCACAGAACTCGTAAACTATAGACCAATTTCTATCCTTTCACATCTCTCAAATATACTTGAAAAATGCATTCACTCCCAACTTCTGCATCACCTCCTATCAAACAACCTTCTATCCCATACTCAACATTGTTTTCACCCCCATCATAGCACTACAACTGCCCTTCTAAACTTTAACAACACCATAAATTATTACAGAAACCAAAACAAACTTGTTTCTGCTATCTTTCATGATCTAAGGCCTTTAACACAGTCTCCCACCAGAAATTATTGTCAGAGCTAGGCACTTACCGCTCTACCGTAACTTGGTTCCATAGTTACATAACTAAATGCCAACAAGCTGTCAGGTGGAAACAAGAGCTACCATCTCTACTTCCTGTTAATACTGGAGTCCCACAAGGTTCCATATTAGGACCCTTACTTTTTAACATATTCACTAACCGCTTGCATAAATCTACTAATCTAGCCTCAGTTATTCAATATGCAGATGATTCAACCCTTATATAGAATGCATCCTCCCTTTCACAGCTACAGGATATTACACAACAGTCCTTTCTACAAGTTGAATCTTGGCTAAATGAGTATAATCTTATTTTGAACCCAAACAAAATAAAGCTTATGCTTTTTCTCCCCACCAAATCATCCATATCTCCTATCTCTTTCCACATACATTCATCTAGTGTCTGTAGGTCCCCAATGTCTTTGTTTATGAGCTCCATGATGATCCTCTCCATAGCCTTGCAGACTAAGCTAGTCAGGCTTATGGGGCGATAGTTTCCAGGGTCCGTAGAGGCTCTACCTTTGTGGAGTGGGACCACTGTTGCTGTACGCCATTCTGTGGGCACATATCCTGTAGTGAGGCTGAGATTGTATAGCTGTTTTATTTGAGGGATTAGTTCCTCTTGGAGTTCATGTAGGACGCAACCTGGTATGCCATCTGGTCCCATGGAAGCAGTATTTTTTGCTTTGGAGAGGGCAGCCTTCACCTGAGCATCTGAGATGTTTGGGAGGCAGCCCTCTGTGGGGTTAGATACTTTCTCTTTTGTGGGTGTGGGGTGGAGAAGTTTGCACTGAACCTGTCTGCCAGGATATTGGCGATGTCTGTGGGTTCAGTGTATTTTTTGTCGTTTAGAATCAACTCAGAACAAGTCTGGGAGTTGCATCCCAGGTTTCTAACATAACTGAAAAAGCCTTATGATTCTCTTTGGTGTCCTGTGCAATTTTTCTCTCGAAGCTGGCCTTGGAGGATTTTATGAGGGATCGTAATTTTTTGCTAGTACTGATCAGAGATGCCTTCCCTATTAGGGATTTTGCTCTATCATGTAGTAGCTTCCTCCTTCTGTTGTACAGTTTATTTATGGCAGGGGTCCACCAGACTGGATGCCTGCCTTTGGATGAGTGGGTCTTGGTTTTGTTTGGGATAGCATGATCCATGCATTCCTGGAGATGTCCGTAGAATGCATTTATATAGGATTCTGCAGTTTGGGCCGTAGTTTCCACTGGCCCTGGGGCCTTGAAGGATTCCACTTCGGTTTTGAGAAGTGAGAAGTTTGCTTTTGAGAAGTTTTCACTGTGGTTTTCTAGGCTGGGGGTGGGGTCGGGATGTGGACATCCAGTGAAATTAATTTATGGTCTGATCTTACCAATGAGGGATATACTTCTGGTGTGGAGCATAGAGTCCCCATGTTGGTAATGTTCAGGTCTAGTATGTTGTCCCCTCTTGTGGGAGTGGTGACTAGTTGTTCCATAGCATTTGAGTTTATAATTTCCAGGAACCTTTGGGCTAAGGTGCTGGGGCTTGAGTAGTGCTCCCAGTCAATGTTTGGGTAGTTGAAGTCACCCAATATAATGGTGTTCGGAGAGAGATCTTCATGTTCTCCAATGTTTTCAGGAAAGCCGAGTGGGATTCCTGACTTTGAGAGGGTGGTCTGTAGGATGCTATAAACTGAAAAGCAGTCTTGCCCACTGTTAGTTGCACATGGATGGTCTCTGATACTTCGTGCAATGCCACTAACCTGGAGGTGTGGATATCCTTGATAAATATGGAAAATCCCCCTCCTTTTGTGGTTCGGTCCGGGTTTTGGGGCCGAAAAGCATGATATGAGGTATAGCCTGGTAGTGCTGGGGTGCTCTCTGGAGCCTTGAACCAGGTTTCTGTCACTGCACAGATATCGATGTTCTCCATACTGAGGAGAGCTTCGAGTGTGTGCATCTTGAGGTTAAGACTTCTGGCGTTTAGCAGCATTACCCTTAGTTTCTTGTTCCTTGTGCTGTCTATGGGGTGGGTTTGACTTTTGAGCCTTGCCTAAAAAAGGCACTATGGGGGTGGCAAGAGCCTTTGCCAATATCTGAAAGCCCAGTGGTGACAGGTGCAAGCCGTCCCTAGCGAAGCAACGTGGCTTGTCAAGCATGTCATCCCAGGCTGACAGACACTGGATCCCCTTTGAATGACACCAAAATTTTAACCAATTGTTAAAATCGATCATTTTGTCTTTGTACTGTGGCATCATTCTAGGTGAGGATAAGATGCTTCTCAAGGTCAGGGTCATACCAGCCTGGGCTACATGATCAGAGAGCTCCTCTATGTCTCTTTTCATGTAGTCCAGGGAGGTACGTCTCAGGTCATTCACACCAGCATGTACAATGACTGAGTCATATTTGTATTTGCTTTGGAGTGACCTGAGTGCTTGCGTTATGTGGCGGATCCTAGCACCCGACAGGCAGCTCACCGTGACCTTCTCTTTATTCAGCCTGGAGAGCGGGACGTCAGTGTGTCTGACAATAGAGTCACCTATAACAAGAGTATCAGGTGTGTTATTCAGCCTTAAGGCACACTGACTTTGTGGGTTATGTGTTGTGTGTGTTTTGTTTTGAGGTAGCGTTTGCTTGGATGTCTGCTTTGGAGGTCTCTGTTTCTTAGGTAGATTTTTATTTAGAGCCTCCAAGTATGTTTTTGTGTATTTATGTGTATGGTTCGCTGATGTGGTGGGACTATGTGATACTGGAATTGTGTTGTGTGAGGTTACCATCTCCTCCTGACTGGTTACACCAGTTTTGAGATGAGAGAGCTCAGCCTCCAGTTTGGCTAAATAGTTGCATCTCTCACATATATTTGAACCTGTTTGGAGGAGGAGAGGGTTGTCCGTGTACATGAGACAGTTGTAACATTGCCTCAAAATTCCCAGATTCACCATCTGGACTGGAGAGGAAACCATTGACTGACCTTTGGACATGCTAGAGTAATAGGGAAACTGAATTTAAGACGGACCAATAGAGGACAGGGTAATCGTAGAAAGTATAAGAGTAAGTAGTGCTTATGGTTTAATGGTGCTAACTTGTAGGATTACTTAATTGGACCAGTGAAGGGCCTTAGAATGAGAATATGGTGTTTAAATTGAGAGATAGAGCAGTTCTAAGGGAAAAAGTGAAGAGCAGACTTTGTGGAGCCAGGAATTGTTTAAACCCAATTAGGCGGCGCTGCCCGCTATTGCGCTATGCACAAAAACGCGCAACACCGCGCAAAAGAGAGTTTTAAGAGAGGAAGATGAAGGAGTTTTGGAATTGACCCAAAATGGCCAATAAAACTACAGTTTCAAGTCAGTAACCACTCCCACAGGGGCAGGCAGACTGCTCAATGTTTTTCACTGCCACTGATCAACAGAGACTTCCCTTTAGCCCAAGCAAAAAATGGCCTCACAGAAACTTACAAACAGTTCAAGAACAGCAAGCCTGTAACTGAACTTTTTTAAATCTCAGAAAAGTGGGAAAAAAGATTTTTTTTGTTTTTTTGTTTTTTTAGAGATAACAGAGGTTCACAAGTATTAACAAGTTATAATAGTGCAGTAAATGACCCCACACAAGAGTGCTAGGCCAAAGACAGATAAAATGCAAGTTTTGAGAAAAAAACGATTTTAAAAATAAGTGCAAACAGGAAATTCAGTAAACAGCTCTAGGTTGTGCTCTAAATACAGTTACTAATGCATAAATCAAGTTTAATAAGCCAGAAAATGCTCAAAATAGGCAGCTATGCAGAAAAACTTAGCAAATAAACAGAGGAAAAATACTTAAAATCTCAAAAGTGGCTCCTTTCTTCTCTCAGCTTTTTCTCCCCTTGGTGGGTGCTTCACCAACAGCCAACAAGCCTGAAAAGATGCCAAAACCACGAGGCAACCAGGTTTTAAGAGAGGAAGATGAAGGAGTTTTGGAATTGACCCAAAATGGCCAATAAAACTACAGTTTCAAGTCAGTAACCACTCCCACAGGGGCAGGCAGGCTGCTCAATGTTTTTCACTGCCACTGATCAACAGAGAGACTTCCCTTTAGCCCAAGCAAAAAATGGCCTCACAGAAACTTACAAACAGTTCAAGAACTTTTTTAAATCTCAGAAAAGTGGGAAAAAAGCAAGATTTTTTTTGTTTTTTTGTTTTTTCAGAGATAGCAGAGGTTCACAAGTATCAACAAGTTATAACAGTGCAGAAACCGACCCCACACAAGAGTGCTAGGCAAAGACAGATAAAATGCAAGTTTTGAGAAAAAGACGATTTTAAAAATAAGTGCAAACAGGAAATTCAGTAAACAGCTCTAGGTTGTGCTCTAAATACAGTTACTAATGCAGAAATCAAGTTTAACAAGCCAGAAAATGCTCAAAATAGGTGGCTATGCAAAAAAACTTAGCAAATAAACAGAGGAAAAATACATCTCTCAAAAATACTTGAAAAATGCATTCACTCCCAACTTCTGCATCACCTATCAAACAACTTTCAATCCCATACTCAACATTGTTTTCACCCCCATCATAGCACTACAACTGCCCTTCTAAGCTTTAACAACACCATAAATTATTACAAAAACCAAAACAAACTTGTTTCTGCTGTCTTTCATGATATAAGGCCTTTAACACAGTCTCCCACCAGAAATTATTGTCAGAGCTAGGAACTTTAAATATCAACCGCTCTACCCTAACTTGGTTCCATAGTTACCTAACTAAATGCCAACAAGCTGTCAGGTGGAAACAAGAGCTACCATCTCTACTTCCTGTTAATACTGGAGTCCCACAAGGTTCCATATTAGGACCCTTACTTTTTAACATATTCACTAATCGCTTGCATAAATCTACTAATCTAGCCTCAGTTATTCAATATGCAGATGATTCAACCCTTATATAGAATGCATCCTCCCTTTCACAGCTACAGGATATTACACAACAGTCCTTTCTACAAGTTGAATCTTGACTAAATGAGTATGATCTTATTTTGAACCCAAACAAAATAAAGCTTATGCTTTTTCTCCCCACCAAATCATCCATATCTCCTATCTCATTCCACATAAATTCCTCTAACAAAACACTCATAAATACCACCTCTCAATCCAAGCTACTAGGTGTTACCATTGATAACAGATTAAAATTTGATATTCATATCTCAATCCATTAAAAAAACGCATATCGGTCTTGGCTCTCTTTACCGCATTAAGCCATTTCTTACTAACCAAGCCAGATTAGATATCTCTAGAAGTCACCTTCTGTCTATTCTGTTTTATGCTTCTCCTATCTTTACCACTGTTAGCAAAACAGAACTTACCAAACTTGAATCCTGCTATAACAAAATAGCCAAATTTGCCACTAACTCCCATCACAGGTGACATCATTGCTCCTCCTTATGACAATTAAAGTGGTTAGAACTTCCTCAATATCTGCTCTATACCCAACTCACTTTTACCCACAGCTTAGTATACCACTCAGACAGAATCCCTGCCTTACAAGAACTTCTCCAACCATATGCAACTTCTCGGCAACTCCGTTCTATTCACAAAAACCTCCTACAAGTTTCCAAAAGCAAAATACAAGGCTGGGGATTCCCTCTATTCCCACTGCATTTATTAAATCTGGAACAACATTCCCTAACACATTTTAAGCATCACAGGCAAAACTCAATTTAAGAAGCATCTAAAAGATTATCTATATAGCAAATGGATCTGCTCCTGTGTCAATCCTGGCTAATCTTCCCCTACATGTCTTCTTATCAAACCTTGAATCTATACTTTCATTCCTTGTATATCCCCTTCTTTTAACTCCTTTCTCCTCTTTATTTATACAAATCTATTTTTTTCTCTTAAATAACTTCTATGTAATAGAATTCATGCCTCCATCAACAAATTTGTATGATGTTTATTTCTCATTGTGTACTATTGATTATTTTCATATTTGTTACTGCTCTTCCTAAGATGCCAGTTGTATAGTTGTATTTCTTTTATCACATCAATGTATTTACTCTTTTATAATAATATCTGTGTAAATTGTAATTCTGGAGATTTTCTCCCTGGGCCTCCGCTGAAAATGGGCTCTCACTCAGTCGGACTATCCTGGTTAACAAATGTAAAATAAATAAATAAACAAACAAACAAACAAATAAATAAATAAATATCTAGAGAATGACTCTAGTTTATAGTGCTATGTAAAAGTATGGTGAGAGGACCAACTGGCTGCTTCTAGAATACTTCTAAAATCCAACCCTTTCCAAAAAGCCATAGCTGAAGCCAAGGCCCTGTTAAAGTGAGCTTTGGTCCTGCCTGGAATAGTTTAATTGTGGTGGGAATAGCAAAAGTTAATAGTATGAGACAATCATTTGGAAATAGTCTGCTTTGAGACAGGTTGTCCTTTCTTCTTACCTTCACAAGAAATGAACAACTGATCAGAAGTTCTGAAAGATTTTGTTCTATCATGATAGTACTTGAATCGTCTGCGGACATCCAAGAGTATGAAATATCCTTTCTGCCTCATTTTTAGGATCTGAAAAGAAGATAGGGAAAGAGACAGATTGGCTTGATGTAAACTTGGATACTACTTCAGGCATATAAGTAGTTCTCAAAGAAACCCTATCTCTGTGGGAAATGAGAAAAGTTTGATCATAAGAGCTTGCATTTCAGACACTCCTCTTGCAGAGGTCGGAACAATGAGTAAAACCAATGTTAAGAACCTCAAGTCAGCCTGATGATCTAGTTCAAAATGGAAGAAATGTTAGCTTTTCTCATGCAAAATTAATATCCCAGTGAGGAACCACTAGTTGTCTGAGAACTTCTTATCCAGAACCCCTTTCAAAACTATTTTGACATGAGACTGCATTGAAAGGAAGATCCGTGGGCAGACATACTGAAATAGGCACCAAATGAACCTTGACTGAGCAGGATAGGATAGTAACTCACACAAAAAATGTAAAACTACAGAAACACTAGCCTTGAATGGGTGTTGGCTATTTTATTGGTACCAAAAAGAAAAAAATGTGAATATATGATTTTCTAATTGCAGGCTTTCTTGCCTCCATTTAATACTTGCTGCACATTCTCAGAAAGCAGGTACCTAAAAAGTATTAAATTAAAACCCTATTATCCTGGCAGTCAACTGAATTTGTTTGAGGTTGGGATCCATTAAACATCCCTGATACTGTGTGAGTAAGTTAAGTCTATGATGAAGCTTGTGGTAAATGGCCCTAGCCACTTCTGAAGGAAGGAAGGACCACTATTGCCTGAGCCAGAAAGAGGTCATCACAATGGTCTTTTGGGAGTCCTTCTGAAGCATCAGAAGTATCCTTGAAATTGGTATTAGGTTATACAGTAACATTCCTGTCCAAGGAAAAGAAAAGGAATCTGTTTTCTAGGCTTCTTTCATGGAGTCCTGGAATACAATGTTGCCACTTGATTGTTTAGTGAAGAGGCGAAATGATCTACACGAGGTATTCCCCACAGATTGAGCAAATCTTGGAAGACCCCCTGATTCAGCTTCCATTTGTGAGGGTCTGTCCTGGTCCTACTGAGGTTGTCTGTCACACAGTTTTGCTCTAACAGGATGAAAGAAACCTGTAGAGTGAGATTGTGCTGCAAAGCTATATCCCATACTAACATGGCTAGTGTACACAGGGGGTAAGATATGGTTCTCCCTTGCTTGTTTATGTACCACATCACTGTGGTGTTGTCTGTAAACACTTGAAGAGGCCTCGGTGATCACAAATAATACACAGAGTTAAGAGCATTTATAAGACCTGCCATCTCTTTTATCTTTATGTGTTTTGGTCTGTCTTTTTTGTTCCAAAGACCCCGTAATTTTATGCTCATTGATATTACTCCCCAGGCAAAATCTGAGGTGTCTGTTGTGACTGTACTGGAGCAGGAGAGGAAATCAGAGACTTTGATTCTGAGAAATTTACATGATCTCCCTTTTCATAACTCTTAAGACAATGATTTGAAAAATCAATGGGTGTAGATGCATTGATCAAAGACATTTTAGATACCACTGTATGTTTTTCATGTGGAGTCTTGCAAAAGGTATCATGAGAATCTTGGATGCCATGAGATCTAGAATCCTGAATACTGTATTTGCCTTGCTGAAATTGAAGTCCGAATGGAAAACCCACAAGAAGAGATCTAAAAAAGATCTATTTTTCTTGTGGAAGAAAATCTCTTTCTACTGAGGTGTCCAGTGGGCACCCCAGAAAAACAATTCTGTGAGAAGGAGTCAGAAAAGACTCAAAAACATCCTTTTGGAATGCCAGCTTGTGAAGATGATCTGTTACCCAAGAGAGATAGATTCCTGACACTGAAAAAACCTCTTCAAAGATAAGCAAGTTTTCTAAATAACGAAAAATGTGGTTAGCCCTCATATTTAACACACTTGAAAGTTAAATATTTTCATTCATAGGTTCATAGGTGTGCACTAGGCTAATGACCCTGGGGCCTTTACAAGCCTTGCCCTAGGATTACCCTGGCATAGTGCCAGCCAACCTTAGTTCCCAGTTCATCTGTCGAGTAGAGCCACTGGAGTTATCCCTGGGGTGAATTTTCTGTTTCCCATCTACTCATCAAGATTTCTCTTGAGGAGGGTCAGCGAGGTGCTCTGCTTGACATGTATCAGTAGTCTATTCCATAGCATGGGCAGTCTCTGGGTTATGAACCTGTTCCTCCAGCATGTTCTGTTAATTGTGGTAATGAGGTTGAGGTCTCTGGAGCGTGTGGTGCAGAGGGATTGGGATTTCTTTAGATGCAGCATTTCTAACAGAGCAGGGTCAGACATGGCTTTGTAAGTCAAGCAGAGATCACCTCTAAGTAGGTGATATGAGACAGAGAATAGTTGGATTTTTTTGAGTCTGTCCATATAGGACAAGTGTTTAAGGCCTAGGATCCTCTTTGTGAGGTACTTTTGTGGCCTCTCCAGGTGCTGCAAGTGTCTAGTGAGGTACATGCCAAATGGGGCATTGTACTCGATGATTGCCCTAATGAGAGAAGAATAGAGGGAGACAATGACCTCTTTCTCCTGGATGCAAAACCCTTAGTAATGTGATGTGCCACATAGAAGGACTTTCTGACCACAGTGGCAATGTGGTGATCAAAAGAGAGGCTGCTGTCAAACTGTGTTCCCAGATCTCTTATAATGCCTTCTGTGTTCAGTGGGCTAACATCAATATGGTAATTCATGGGAACCGGGTTTTTCCCATAGGGGATGACGACACATTTTTTGCCATTGAGCTTAAGGCCATGGTTCTGACACCAGTCGTTGGTCTCAGTGAGGCCATTTTGTAGGATGTCAACATCACTTGGGGAGTTAATAATAGCTCCCAACTTGCAATTTTATGTGAACTTTGTCAGCCAGAGTCCCTTTGTGTTGGCCTGGACTTCTGAGAAGTAGATACCAAACAGGAGAGGACCCAGGACCGAACCCTGTGGGACTCCACTCATGAGTAGTAGGCAGTCTGACTTGGAGTCAGCTACTTTCACACTGTGGGTTCTATCTGTGAGCCAGTTTGCAACCCACCTAGTGATATAGGGGTTGATGCCTAGCTTAGTGAGTTTTTCTATGATTCCTGAGTGGGGAATGGCATCAAAACCTCATTTTCTGCTTGTACTGTGGTATCATTCTGGTGATGGTAGTATGCTGCTCAGGGCTAGGGTCATACCCACCTCGGCTACATAATCTGAGAGCTCCTCCATGTCTTTTTTCATGTAGTCCAGGAAGGTATGTCTCAGATCATTCAAATCCAGATGTACAATGACAGAGTTATATTTGTACCTTTTGTTGAGGGATCTGAGTGCATGCATTATGTGATGGATCCTGGCACCTGACAGGCAGATGACTGTTACTTTCTCCTTATTCAACCTAGTAAGTGAGACATCAGTGTTTCTCACTATCGAGTCACCTATGAATAGTTTGTTGGGCATGCTGTTTTGCTTTAGGGGCTTTTGTTGAGTGGCACACTGTTTAGGAGAGTTATGTGTCTCATGATTAGTGTTGTGTTGCAGTCGAGTGTGTTTCTGCCTTGGAGGTCTCTGCTGCTTGGGTAGATTTTTATTGAGAGCCTCCATGAAGGTGAGTGTGTGGCTTGTGTTTTTATGTGAAGGCAGTGCTGGTGTGTGTTCTGGAAGGCTATGTGTTACAGGTGGTGTGGTGCAAGTGTTGACCTTCTCCTTTTAACCAGCTATTCCGGTCTTGGCTGGAAAGTACATGGCTTCCAATTTGGATATATAAGTGCATCTCTCGCAAGTCTGAGTGCTGCTTTGGGATAAGCAGAAATCCACAGAGAAGGAGGGATAGCTTCACATTGCCATCTCTATTATGGATGGATCACATTCAGGGCCCATCTGTTTGAATCAATCTGTTGCCAAAGAGAGAGAGATAGAGAGAGATGGAGATTAACATTTTTTGGATGGATTAAGAGACTACCAGGGTGGGAGGGACAAGGTCCCTTATATAGCCATTCATACTTAGTGGACTGTCCTGGAACCTCCCTGCCTTTGCTTTTGCTTTTTAAATGTCTGCTTACCAGCATTCTGCCAATACTGTTTACTTTACTTTTTGCTAAAGTTAGACAAGGGAGTAGAGAACCCTTTAGAAAACTTAGAGAAGATTTGAAAAGTTTGAGAGATTCCCCAAATCATCTTCCTCTTCTCATCATTCTTTTTGATGACTTCTACAGAAGAAGGGCCAAAAGTAAATCTCTATCCAAGGCAGAATTCAAAATTTCATTCTTAACATCCTTTTAGAGGTTCTGAGAACACAACCAGGCAAACCTCCTCAAAACAGTTCCAGTAGCAATAGTCCTATAAGTAGCAGCAACAGAGTCATGGACACAATTTAAACAATGAGTGGTGAGTTGGGAAGCCAAAATAAAATCAAATTACACAAAAGAGATTTCTCCTCACAAGGAGAAACTGATGTGAAAACATTCCTCATACTTTCACAATTATCCTGAATAAACTTCAACATATAAGCCTGTCAACTGAAAATTCTGAAAATTAAAGTTGCAGAAGCATGCAAATTGTTCCCAAACTTGTCAAAAGCCTTCCCATCCTTGTCAAAAAGCAAGGGATTAAGAATACCAAAATGTTTAGTAGCAGCTGGATTTACTAAAGCAATAGCTGCTGGGTCAGCTCTGGGATTGGTGTATAAAAAACTAAAGGAATAATGAACTTTATATGATCTCTCCTCTCTTTTCTGTCAGGAAAATTGCTGACTGTGAAAAAAAAAACATCCTCCAAGGCAGACAGAAGTAGAGGTATAAGTGATGGTTCTGGAAATTCCAGTTGTAACAAATCATAATATTTTCTGAGGAACTGAGAAACCCAATATTTCCCCACTGAAAAAATTGATTCATCCTGGAAATAATTTCAGAAAAAGAGAATGCTTTACAGTGAGAATCAGATAACACACCCTCATCAGAATCTGAATCAGAGTCTGCGAAGAAAAAAATGCATCTGCCCCTTCACATTCCCTTACAATTTCAAAGTCTTGAACATCTTCAGGAAAAAGAGGAATCCCTTTTTCTCTTACCAGAAACAGCTTCATAAGAAGGGTCAAGAGCCTGCACTAAGCTAAGACTGATAAATTACTCCTGCCTAGTGTAATTGAGACAGGAAAATATAAATGTTTTGCTTTCTGTTTCTTTTTACAAGAATCTCTGAAGAAATAGACCCAGAATTGCCAGAAACAACCTCCCCAGGGATGAGCACAACATTCTGGCTAAGCAGAAGCACTTTCCCCTGTCCATTCTCCCAAGCTTGACAAGAGTGTCTCTCCCTTGCCCACTAAGGGGACACCAACAGTCACAGAGGTTGTGTCTATGCATACCAGTCCATGGTTGATGTAGGGACTTCACCAGAAAGATTTGAATAAAAAGACAAGTGATTTGAGAAATCAGCTTTAGCCACAGCAGAGTCATCCACCTACAGCTGAGGGAAATTACCAACCTACTGTAATGTCAAAAGCTCCTTAACAATATTTTTCTTTTTGTGGCTGGAAGAAGACCAACCAAGGAACCAGGGCACTTTTCTGTGGTCAAACTAAAATGTTGCTTCATTCCAGGGGAAGCTTGGCAACAATAGTCGGTAAAACAGGTAATGAGCAAAAAGCATATCCAGAAAAAACACCATAAAAACACTTTAAACCCGGGTGCCAAAAAATAAAACAATAATTTCCTTACAGAAAAAGTAGTTTTAAACAACTTTTCACAACAAAAATAAAAAGAGCGCTTCCATTTAAAAGAATATAAAAGTATGAGACAGTCATTACAAACACTTTTTTCCTAGCTTAAATGTAATTATTTTATACAATTATTTTATACAAAAAGCTAATTTTTTGTGACAACAAATAAAGTGGAAGTTTTTTCCTAAAGGGAACTTTTCTGCCTAGCAAAGGGACAGAGTTAGTTGACTGTCGATCCTCGAACACCTGCTGAGGAAAGCTCTTCTCAGTGTCAGGAAAGCTCTGAAGGGCTTGGCACCCAAACCTGACATTTAGTCAGCTCATCTCAGCTTTTGAAGCTTGCTGACTGTTATATCCTATACAGGATATAACTCATTGCTTAAGGTACTGCAACAGTTATCATAATGATGAACATAGCTATTACTCCCAGTTGTTATACATGACAGTTCTTTTGAATGTATTTTCCAACTTTTAGTTTACATACACACACTAACGTTTGACAGACTAATCTCTTATGTAGGTGCTTCTTCTCATCTCCATTTGAATTTATGTCACTTTTTCAAGACTTTATGCTTGAATAAAAGCACACTAACAAAAAACAAATTAGATTTTCAGCACCCCATCCCTTTTCACTTACAACAAACATGCAAAGCTATGTACATTTTCAAAACATGAAGTTTATCTCTCCAGATATGAACAGTTGCCCCAAATTAATGGCTGCACCAGAGGCAATGTGTATTTTAATATATCAATGTACTCAAGCTAAAGTGCATGTTACTTACAGTAATTGCTATCTGTCATTTTCTTATTTCTATTCCACTCTGAGATGTGAAAACAAGCATGTGTGTTTCAATTTAGATATAAGAAGAAGTGCACTGGCTACCTTTAAATAAGTAAACTAAATTGCACACTGTTAAATGAAATGCATTGAAATTCTAAGGCTGCTGAGGAAGTAACTTTTTGTAAAACTTATTCACTTCTCAGTTTCAAACTACATTTATTTTTCATTGAATTTCTTACCAATATACTTTTAAATGTTAATTACACTATAGCTTGTACATTTCCCTCAGCAAACAGTGTTAAGACCTCACATGTTTAATTACTTGCACTTGCAGACTTCTTGTCACCAAGTAAAAGCAGTTAGTAATTAAAAATGAGGTTGCAGATTCATGAAATAATCTTTGTAAATTTCACTCAGAACACATTATTCAGACCTCTCATGAATAATTGCTTGCATGTGTACACATTTTTCTCCCACTGAAAGACCTTGGTAATGGAAAAAAATATCTAAGGACTTTGCAAATTGAGGAATTAAGTATCATTTATCATGTCCTTCATCATTTTATCTTATTTTTCCAGCCTAGTTGCTTAAAAAACTCATCTATAGCTTCAACCAAGACATTAATTAGATATCTGCCTCTGTAAAAACAAGGGAAATATTATCTTTAATTTTACATACAGAACAGTGCAATGTAACAAAGTCTTCCTTAGGTTGAACATGATTCTAAGAACTACTGAAAGTCAAAACCATATGCTAATGAATGCTGATGGCTACAGCATAGAATGACTGTGGACTCCATGCACCTGCATCAGATTCACAAACACAATGCACAATAAGATGCCAATACTTTATGGTAAATATTTGGTGGAGGCCACTTATGCTTGATATTCCTACAGCAAAATATTAGCTATATATCAAAGTTTTCTTGCAAATTCCATAGTAAAGCATAGTAAAATGGAATACAACTATAATGTACTCCAGCAGGCCAGGCTTTTATTATGCATAATGGAGGACAATCTGAAAATACTTCATATCCACAGACAGCCAGCACAGCACTGCCCCAGGGCTCACTTAAGCCAACTCTCTGATCAGGAAATAATTGATAGATGCAGATTAGACAAAGAGCTGATGCAGGCTATGTGTGAGTTGTGAGTCCCCATGTATTCATGCAGCTTGTGGAGTAATCCAGTCTCAGCAGAAATAAAGGTTTGTCCATGCTTGGGTATACTAGCATCTAAGCCATTCCAGTGGTATATGGCTAATGCTGTGCTTGTGTCCCAGACAGGTGCTAGTTGCATACTAGAACAGTTCCTGGAAGTTATGTGCAGCAAATCAGATGACTTCATCCACTTCTCGGCAATATCCAGGGAGTGCCAGACTGCCAAGGAACGGTTCTATTCCATTGTCAACTACACTCATGTTTTTGGTGCAACTGACTATATCAATATTCCAATCAACCCACCCCCCACTTTTGAAGATGAGGCAAAGCGTTACTTTAATAGAAAGATGTGGACATCATTCAGTTGTCAAGAAGTATCCTCAGAAGATGGCCTTATTATTAACCTGATGGCAACACACCCTGGTAATTTGCATGATGCACCAATCAGGAGAGAAAGTGTCCTAAAGGCAGCATTTCAAGGGGGTGAGATCCATGAGGGGCTACTACTTGGTAAATGTATCTGTGCATGATTAATGTATTCTACCTCACAACATGGTTATGTGAAGCAACCCACCTAATGTTCTGTCCACTTATACCAACAGGTGACATTGGTTATCCACTGGTACTCTGGATCATGACACTATTCAGTGACCCTTCTACACCTGCTGAATATGCATTCAATAGAGTAAACACTGTGACATGATACACCACTGAGTTATTGTTTGGCATGTAAGTTCAAAAAGATTCCCAGCAGCATACTACTTTGAGTGATGCAGGGACATTAACCAGGCATGTCATCATCAGAAGACACAACCGCACTGTGAGTCATTTATGGCACTGTGGAATAAATAAGAACATGCAACACATGTAAGTGTGAAGCATTCAAGGTTAGGGAAAAGAATCCTAAGCATAAGCCTTCACTCATCTATAGCAAGGTAATTCAACATGTACCTGTTGGACTTGTTGTTATATGTGCTCTGTGTGATGCTCCTGTATAAGAGGAAATACTATTATATGCATTGCTATGTTACTTCACGGCAACATACCACTTGGACAGTTTAAAATTTTCAGTTCATGTATCATAATGGGTCCTATTTCTCCTCAATGTTGTAAGACATACTGTGAACAACAAACATAAAAAAGACACACACACACAAACGCACACATAAAATTACATTTTAGTGTGAGTATAATATACCTAGATACAGGCAGCAAATGTAAATGTCAAGCCCATGTCCACTGCACTGTATATACTACAAGCCCTTCAGTGTAACCATTACACCAGCATCCATGAACCAATGCACTTATTTTTTATATAAGACACATACGTGTTCACCTGTAAAACTCAAAGAGTGCATCTAATGTCTGACAAAAATACACAGTAATATACAATATTGGAACCTGAACACATACACTATATGGATAACACATAACATACAATTATACGCACACATAAATGCTATATACCATATTTACATACTAAATAAACATATTTGTTCAAAATTACCATTCATATGTAATTAATAACGTACAGCAGCTATTTTACAGGATGTGGAAAGTTGTAGATGACAGCAATATTGAATGTAGCTATGAGATGTATGGAAGGTATAACCAGAACACGTGAAAAGTATTGTCCTATATAACAGCTTAAGTAGTAGTTTACAGAGATTATTTGTTAAAAGTATGAAATTTCACAAATGTACGAAGTTGTATATATGTCGAAATTATGTACAAAGGCATTACAATGTATAAGACAGTATAAAATGTGGGAGCCACATACTGGAACTGACATAGTAAGGGAAATGTTGCCCTACCTATGGATTCCAACATAATCCATCAAAATCTGCATCTTAAAAGTCTCTAGGAAATGTGTGCACATGAACCAGCAGTAGTGATCACAATAATGACATATGAGTATATATATATATATATATATATATATATATATATATGTGTGTGTGTGTGTGTGTGTTTGTGTGTAACAAGTATGCAAAGAATATATATAGACAAGAGGTGACTGACTTTAAAACATTATAACATGAAACCCAGCATAACTCAGTATTTTAAGTAAAACCTATGGAATCCATAGGTATGCAGGTTACTCTGCAAACCCATGAGTTGTATGAATAAGTATGGCAGAACTAAATAAATGATGAATGCAGTACAAAGTACTCACACAAATTAAATGTACTGAGATGTTGGGGAAAATTAATAGTGTAGACACTTGATTAAATACAGATTGGGCCATACATAATTAATTTGGCTTACTTAGAAAGTTTCTGAGTCACATTGGTGTGTGAGAAATGCCGCATTGTGGTGCATCTGTTCAGTGTATATGCCAAACATTAGCTAATATCTGTTGAGCTGTACTGCACTTCTCTAGTAGTGTTCCAGTTCATTCCACTGTTATCTGCAAAATGAGTGTTACCTCAGTGAATATTTTCTACATTAGCATTTCTAACTTCAGAATTTCTACTAGATCTACAAGGATGTCAACACAGAGACAATTGAAGCAATTCCGGGTGCCCAACTGGACTGATGAAGGGACCCTGTGACTGTTTCATGTGTTCATTGCACATGAACCTCATATGCAAGCAAAGCAACAGGCTGTCTCGATGAATGGTATGTGGAAGTGGACCACTAGGGAACCAGGTCTGCCAATGGGATGATGCCCTTCACCAGTGAGCAGCACAACAACCTAGTGATTGGATTTTCCAGGTCTTCAAGGCACTGGTGGATCCGTACAGTAAGTGAGATATTCCACACCTTAATACATTGACCATAAAGCTAGAATTTCAAACATTAATGGATTTTTTAATGTCATAACCCTTTTATCACTGTAGCATGTTGTTCAATCAAACTATTAATAAAAATGCTGTAATATAGCTGAGTTTCAACTTTGCAGCTGATTTACATATGGCTATGTACATTATTTATGTTTATATTTATGGTTTTACTGAAATAAAAGTTCTGTGTGTATCTGCAGGCCAGATTAATTTCAAATTCACAGAATACAGTGTTGTGTATGATGGGATTACTGTACTGCTCACTGTCTAATATATAGGGAGGTTCCAAATGATTTAGCTTTCTGCAGATATCTGTTGTCATTCTTCATTAGTAAACATATCTAACTATTAATAGTAACACACACACACACACACACACACACACACACACACACACACACACACACACACACACACACACACACATATACATACACACACAGTTCTAGACATGTCTTTACATTGCATTATATAAGTAGAAAACATACATATTTACCAAGATATGTATATACTTACACATTTGTAGATTTAATAGGGAGACGAGGTGGGAGCAGAAATCATCAGTATGTGTAATTGTACTTTTCTAACCAATATACCTTTGTGAGGCTATTACAAATATCACAGTGTACAGTAACCTAATATGTGTCTTTGAGAGAATTATCTGCAAAGGTAGCTTAACAAGTAAGGCAGCTGACCTTAGAGCACAAGAAAAGTAAAGTACAGTTGTGTGAGTAAATCTACCTTAACAGTAGATGTTGCAATGATCACTGCTACAGTAACCTAAGCTACATGGGTTATATCCTGCCAAGGGTATAACAGCTAACCAGCTTCCAAAGCTTCAAGGCACCTTCCACACTCCCAAACTGTCTGACAGCTCGACCTAAGCTGACTAAAAGACAAGTTTGGGTGCCAAGCCCTTCAAAGCTTTCCTGCCAACAAGAGAGCAAGGCTGAGCCCTAAAAGGACAATGCTAGGAAGAGCAAAAAAATAACCACACCATAACATAAACAACACATAAAGAAACAAGAGAGATGGAAGGAGGGAGCAGTTACTGCAACAGCAGTGATTATTTGAACATCTACTGTTATGGTAAGTTTACTTACACAACTGTGCTATGCTCTCAATATTAAACATTGCTGCAGTAACCAAAGCTATATGGGTAGATTGCCATAGCTTGCAAATTCTGTGAGGTGTAGAATAGAGTCCAGAAGCCCCTGCAGAATGGTCCTAGCAAAGCCTGATCTAGACCCAGAGAAGGATTCAAGCTTATAGTGCTTTGTAAAATTATAGATGAAGCCAAGGGCCTGGTAGAGTAGACACTGACCCTGCCTGGAACAGATCTGTGACAGTGAGTATAAGAAAAGGTAATAGCCTTATACAATCATTTGGAAAGAGTCTGCTTTGACACAGATTGTCCCTTTTTAGTTTCACAAGAAATTATCAATTGGTCCAAAATTGATCCAAATATCTAAAAGATCTAGTTATGTCAAAATAGTACCTTTGTTGTCTGTGGGCATCCAAGGCATGGAGTATCTTTTCTCCCTCATTTGTAGGGTCAGGAAAGAAAATATAGAAATAGTTTGGCTTAAAGTAAACTCAGATGCCACTTTAGGCATAAAAGGATTAGTTCTCAAAGAAACCCTGTCCACGTGGAAAATGAGGTAGGGTTGACTCACCATAGGATCTTGCAACTCAGATACCCTTCTTGCAGAGGTCAGAGAAATCAGTAAAACTGTTTTTCATGTTAAGAACTTGAAGTCAGCCAGGTTAGCTGGTCCAAATGGAACAAGTGTTAGCTTGTCTAATACAAATTTAAGATCCAAATAAACACCACTGGTTTTCTTGGCTGCCTCTTTTTCAAAAACCCTTTCAAAATCATTTTGATATGAGAATGAATTGAAAGAGGAGGATCCATGGGCAGATATGCTGAAATGGTCAAAAGATGAACCTTTCTAGAGTAAGAAAGGCCATAGGATAATAACTCACACAAATTTTGCAAAACCAGAGAAAAACTAACCCTGAATGAGTGCTGGTTACATTGTTGGCAGGAACTAGAAAACCTTTTCTGTTTGCTAATAAATGATTTTCTAGTAGCAGGCTTTCTTGCCTCCATTAGCACCTGCTCCAGGCAGCAAATCCAACATTCAACAAAAGAGTGATGGGGGGATGGTACTGCTAGTTAGGCAGTGTGTTCTATGAATATATGTTGCTTCAGGTAAAGAGCACTTAAGCAACTGTACTATGTTTAAAAAACACACTGTCTTAGTGGCATATGGGTAGATTCCTAAAGCTTTCCCAACCTGAGAGGAGGAAGGATAAGGGTCATGGAGCATCTGAAGAATGTTCCTAGTGAAGCCTGCTCTGAATTTAGAAAAAGCATCCAGCTGGTAGTGCTGTGTGAGGACAAAGTTACTGCAACTAGAATACAGTCCATTTCTTTCCAATATGCCATTAATGAGGAAAAGGCCTTAGTGGAATGTGCCTTTACCTTGCCTGGATTAGCCTTGCCATGATGGTGTAACCAAAAAAAAAAAGGCTTTATAAAAGGTTTTGTTCTGTTAAGTTAGTACCTGATCTGACGATCCACATCCAAGGTATGGAGTAACCTCTTTCCCTTATTCTTAGGTTTTGGAAAGAACACAGAGATTAATAGACTGATTGAGAGTGAATTCTAAGACCACTTTTGGCATGAAAGAAGGATTAGTGCATATTGAAACTATATCCCTATAAAAAATCAGGTAAGGTTGTCCCACAATGAGAGCTTGTACCTCAGAAACACACCTTGCAGATGTTAGAGCAATCACTGGCATTTCTTTCAGGACCTTCATAAGTACATTGTGAATCAGTGCAAAGAGTGGAAATGCATATAGGAACATTTCTGTTCAAGGGGAAAAATAATTTGTTTGTCCTCCAAGTAGGGCTGGGAGGATGTCTGGAACATAATTTCTCCAAATGTCTGTTTTGAAAGAAGGTGAACAGATCTATTTGAGACCCCCCCCCCCATCAAGACTAGCTCCTGGAACATCACTGCTTTGAGCTGTCACTCATGCGGGTCTGCCCTAGATCTGCTTAGTCTGTCTGCCACAATGCCTTGTTCTGATGTGATTGATAACACAGAAAGAGTCAGAGGATGCTGTAAAGCCAGCTCCCAGGCCATCATTGCCAACCAGCACATAGGCTATGGCTTTGCACCACCTTGTTTACTGAAGTGCTACATCACTGAGGTGATATCTGCAACCACCAGAACAGGACCCATAGTCCATAGTTTGTTTGGGACTTTCAAGGCATGAATCATAGCAAACATCTCCTTGATATTACTATTGATGTGTTTCTGTGAATTCTTGGGCCCCAAAGTGGCTTGCACTTGGATCCACATTGACATAGCTCCCCAAGCAAAGTTGGATGAATCTGTCTGAACAGATTGTACTGGCACAGGAAGGGAGAAAAGAAGTCCTGGACTGATACTTAACTGATCTCTCTCACCAAGTTGGCATAATGGTTAAGGTGTTTACCTTACAGACATAAGGTGCAGGATTTGATTCTCACATGGAGTAACTGGCTAGGCTTAAAATGGTCCTTAAAGGCAGCTAGTCTTGTAGTATGAGTCACTATAACTCTCGTCTTATGAAGAGCAGCATAGGCAAATGGGATTATTTCAAGGAATGAAGGTGCTGGGTCCAACAATTTCAGACATACCATTGAATTTTTCTCATGTGAAGATGGACCTTGATACCATGAGAATCATGGATGCTATCAGTCCAAGAATCTTTAGGAATTATTTTGCCAAGGTGACATTCCTGTTGGGGAAGTCCAGAAACACTGTCTAGTAAATCATAATTTTGTCTTCTGGAAGAAACATCATTCTCTTGTGAGAGTTGATTAAGCACCGCAGAAAGACTTATTATTTGCAAAGGTGTCAGACAAAACTTCCAGAGGTTCAATTTGAATCCCAGGTGGAACAGTAAGGCTGAGATGTTCTGTAGTGAATCCAAACACTTGGATGGAGACTCTGCACAGACCAGTTCTATGAACTCTGAGTCCAGTATTTGACAGAGAATGGGAGGAAATAACAAAGTCTGGTCTGCTGGATAAGCGAGAACCCCTTTGAATGGATGCAGATGTTCATTCCACTGCTCTTTGTAACCCCTGCTAACAATGTTGAGCACCCACTTGTTGGAAACCACTGACAGCCAGGCCACCTTGTTTACAGCTAACTTTAGAGACACAGTGCCCAGAGGGGGACATAAGAAAGATGGGTGCCGTGCCTTGGTATAATCATATGTTGGAAGACGGACTATACTTTTGGGGAAAGGAACCCTCTTTTTTGACTTGATGGGTTATTGTACTGCCATTTCCTTTTATTGCTTTGGGTTTTGTTTGGCTGGTACTTACATTTGGAAGGCCACTGAAAATTAGAATGCTTAAAGTAGGGAACTGTGGGAATATAAAACATTTTCAACACCCTTTGTATCACTTTACCTCTGTCACCCCAGTGTTTAAGGATCTGATTAGCAGCTGAACTGAACACACAATCAGACTAAAGTGGAGCATTCAAAATCTCATTTTTTAACTCATCAGAAAAGTTCTGGCTGTGCAGCTAAGCATACTACCTTATCACTATTTATGATGTTGCATTTCTAGTAATAGAAATGCTCTCTCTAAGGCACTCTTTAAAGCATGTTTTGACACCTGAGAAGCACTGGTAGCAATACATTTGATACAGACCTTTTGCTCAACAGGTAATGATGCAGCAAACTTCTCTAAGTTATGTATACAATTTAACACAAACTTCCACATAAAATACTGGTGGTTCACTTTAAATGCCACAGTGTGGGACTGAGCCAGCTTCTCTTTCTGAAATGATACTTTTTGCCTAGTTTATCTGAAGGAACAGGATTTGAAGAAAATAACATCCTTTTATTAGAAGGAGTGGCTGGTCACACTGAAGCAGGGTCTGCAGACAACATGGAGGCTAGGCATGGCTGAACATACCTTGAATTTCTTAAGCACAATTTTAAGCAAAGTCTCAATGAGCAGAGGAGAATTACAAGCTTTATTTTAAAATAATTCTACAATGCTGGGATCAATGGAGGAAAGGTCTCCATGTCCACAGTCTTATCCTCCAAAAGATCATACATCTGCTGATCTTGGGGGCAGCCAGTGGTCACTCCCAAATGAATACATCCCTAAACCTAGCCAGAATTTGGGTAAAAGAAAATATCTGTTTGGGTTCCTGGACTTGTTTATCATCAGATGAAACCAAATGATCCTAGTCTGACAGGTCAGAAACCTCAGGAACTGGATCCGCTTCAAAATCAGGATTCTTAGATGACTGACCAGAAGTGGAAGCACCAGCATTACTCATAACCTGGGTATACATCCTGTAGTCAACTGTCTGAACAATGGATATAGCCACAGCCACCAACTCTGATGGGAAAATAGTCAGAGACTACTTTTCTACCACATGGTAGGTCTTCTGTATCT
>NC_056745.1:327560233-327562733 GCF_019279795.1 Protopterus annectens | reverse complement strand
CTCTCCTTGTTAATAAGGAGAAATTAATCATAGGCACTAAACAGCCTATAACTGCAAAGTAGCTTGCTAAGGTAAGGGAAAACAGCTCCTGTACTTTACAAAAAATCACCAAAGCAGGCATGTCCAAGGGTCAGCTTCTGGTGATATCTCCTGTCCACCTGGTGAATCTGGGTATACTGGGGCAATGCAGCAATTTTCTAATGTACACAGACAACCCTCTCCTCCTACCACCCATCACTACAACCTCTGAGAGATGCACTTACATAACCAAACTGGAAGCAAAGCCCTCTCCACCCAAGATTGTGCTAGACAGTCAAGAGGAGAAGGTTAACACCCGTACTACACCTCAAGCAACACATAGCCCTTCTAAACCCACACCACCAACACCCACACATAGCAACACTAAATCCACATATGCAGAGGCCCTTAACTGTAACCTGCCCAAGCAACAACCAAAGTGTCACATAGCTCACACCATTGTGCCACCCAGCAACAGCCCCTAAGGCAAGAAAATGTCCCTAACACTTTAGTCATAGGTGACTCTATAGTCAGACATACTGATGTCCCACTCACCAGGCTGAACAAGGAGAAAATTACAGTCAGCTGACTGTTGGGTACCAGTATCCGCCACATAACACATGCACTCAAGTCACTCTACAACAAGTACAAATATGACTCTGCCATTGTCCATGTTGGAGTGAATGACTTGAGACGTACCTCCCTGGACTACATGAAAAGAGACATGAAAGAGCTCTCGGATCATGTGGCCCAGGCAGGTATGACCCTAGCCCTGAGTAGCATCCTGCCTTCACCCAGAATGATACCACAATATAAGGACAAAATGACTGACTTCAACAATTGGCTAAGCTTCTGGTGTCATTCAAAGGGGATCCAGTATCTGTCTGCCTGGGACGACATGATCGATAGACCATGATGCTTTGCCAGAGATGGCCTGCAACTGTTGCCCCTGGGATACAGGTCACTTGCTAAGGCTCTTGCCATCCCTATAGTGCCTTTTTTAGGCAAAGTTCAAAGGACAAAACCACCACCGTAACAGGTACAAGCATGCAAAATATGAAGGTAATGCTACTCAATGCTAGAACTATAAACCTCAAAATGCACTCTCTCGAGGCACTCCTAAAAATGGAGAACATCGATATCTGTGCAGTAACTGAGACCTGGTTCAAGGCTCCAGAGAGCACCCCTGCAATACCAGGCTACAACTCTTACCACACTTTTCGGCCACCAAACCAGGATCGAAACACTAAAGGTGGAGGAGTGTCCATATTCACCAAGGATATTCACACCACCAGGCTAGTGGCCCAACACAATGCATCTGAAATTCTCCAGGTGCAACTAACACTAGGTAAGACTGCAATCCAAATTGTAGCTTGCTACAGATCCCCCACCATGCCCCACGATTCTCACTACACCTTTCTAAACATACTGGAAAATATTAAGATACAACCAAACACCCTAATACTGGCTGACTTCAACTACCCCGTCATTAACTTGGAAAACTGCTCATGTCCAAACACCTTTGCCCAACGATTCTTTGAATTCATAAATTCCAATGCCCTGGATCAACTAATCCATTCTTTCACCAGGGGCTCCAATATCCTAGACCTGGTCATTGCCAACATGGAAAATCGATGCTCCACACCTATGATCACCCCCTCATTGTTCAGGTCAGACCATAAGCTAATCACCTTTAACATCCACATCCCACCCCAACCCCCCAGTAAGGAAACCTCCATAAAAAACTTCTCCAAAGCCAACTTCATGCTACTCAAGTCAGAAGTGACAAACTTCATGAGACCCTTCCAGACAGGAACTGAAAGTTCAACTGCTGAGTCCTACACTAAGGCACTGTACGAGCACATCCACTCATGCATGAATTGTGCCATCCCAAATAGAACCAAGATGCTCTCGTCCAAAAAAATGAAGCCAATCTGGTGGTTCCCTGCCATAAACAAACTTTACAACAAAAGGAAAAAACTGTTGCAGAAAAGAGGAAAATCCCAGGATGCAAAAAACTCCCTTACCAGCCTCAGTAAGAAGCTGAGATCCCTCATAAAATCCTCCAAAGCTAGTTACAAAAATAAAATTGCCAAATATTCCAAAGACAACCACAAGGCATTCTATAACTATGTCAAGAATCTAAATGGCAATGCTCAGATCTGCTCTGAGCTACAACAGAATGGCATTAAATATACTGATCCCAAGGATATTGCCAATATCCTGGCAGATTGATTCAGTGCCAACTTCACCCCCTTCACACCCCCTAAATGGCCCATCTCAATATCGGAAGATTGCCAAATTCTGGTAATAATGGCCACACAGGTAAAAAACGCACTCTCAAAGCTAAGAATACAGCATCCATGGGACCAGATGACATCCCGGGCTGCGTACTACATTTCTGTTCATAGATTAGTACTAAGCTAACTGCCCTTGTGAGCTATTTTAAGCCTAGCCTATTATCCCTTGTGAAACTCAAACC
>NC_056745.1:327507733-327555233 GCF_019279795.1 Protopterus annectens | reverse complement strand
GGGAGGTAGCTCTGGAGAATAAGTGTAGTCTTTGTGTTCCTTACATATAGTATATCTAGCATGTGATTGTCAAAGCTGGTAGGTATTATTTAAATGGCACATGTTTGTGCACATTACACCATGTGACATTTGTGCTTTCCCTGTTGTTCATTTATAATGTGCCACAGACTGCTCCCCAATGGTATCCACTGACACGTCACCATTTACTGTACATCATTGTCCATGTTGGAGTGAATGACTCGACACGTACCTCCCTGGACTACATGAAAAGAGACATGGAAGAGGTCTCAGATTATGTGGCCCAGGCAGGTATGACCCCTGCCCTGAGTAGCACCCTGCCTTCACCCAGAATGATACCACAATATAAGGACAAAATGATTGACTTCACAATTGGCTAACCTTCTGGTGTCATTCAAAGGGGATCCAGTATCTGTCTGCCTGGGACGACATGATAGAGAGACCATGATGCTTTGCCAGAGATGGTCTGCACCAGTCATCTCTGGGATTCAGGTTACTGGCTAAGGCTCTTGCCACCCCTATTGTGCCTTTTTTAGGCAAAGTTCAAAGGACAAAACCATCACCGTAACAGGTGCAAGCATGCAAAATCTGAAGGTAATGCTAGTCAATGCTAGAAGTCTAAACCTCAAAATTCACTCACTCGAGGCACTCCTAAAAATGGAGAACATCGATATCTGTGCAGTAACTAAGACCTGGTTCAAGGCTCCAGAGAGTACCCCAACAATACCAGGCTACAACTCTTGCCACACTTTTCGGCCACCAAACCAGGACCGAAACACTAAAGGTGGAGAAGTGTCCATATTCACCAAGGATATTCACACCACCAGGCTAGTTGCCCATCACAATGCATCTAACACTGGGTAAGACTGCAATCCAAATTGTAGCTTGCTAAAGATCCCCCACCATGCCCCAAGATTCTCATTACACCTTTCTAAACATACTGGAAAATATTAAGATACAACCAAACACCCTAATACTGGGTGAGTTCAACTACTCTGCCATTAACTGGGAAAACTACTTATGTACCAACACCTTTGGCCAACGGTTCTTGGAATTCATAAATTCCAATGCCCTGGATCAACTAATCCATAGTCCCACCAGGGGCTCCAATATCCTAGATCTGGTCATTACCAACATGGGAAATTGGTGCTCTACACCTATGGTCACCCCCGCTTTGATCAGATCTGACCATAAGTTAATCACCCTTGATATCCACATCCCTCCTCCACCCCTCAGTAAGGAAACCTCCATAAAAAAACTTCTCCAAAGCCAATTTCATGCTACTCACATCAGAAGTGACAAACTTCATGACACCCATGCAGATGGGAACTGAAAGTTCGACTGCTGAATCATACACTAAGGCACGGTATGAGCACATCCACTCGTGCATGAATCGTGCCATCCCAAATAGAACCAGGACGCTCTCCTCCAAAAAAAGAAGCCCGTCTGGTGGTCCCCTGCCATAAACAAACTTTACAACAAAAGGAAGAAACTGTTGCAGAAAACAGGAAAATCACAGAATGCAAATAACTCCCGTACCAGCCTCATTACGAAGATGAGATCCCTCATAAAATCCTCCAAAGCAAGTTACGAAAATTAAAATTGCCAAGGATTCCAAAGAGAACCACAAGGCATTCTATAGCTATGTCAAGAATCTAAATGGCAATGCTCAGATCTGCTCTTGGCTACAACAGAATGGCATTAAATATACTGATCCCAAGGATATTGCCAATATCCTGGCAGATTCAGTGCCAACTTCACCCCCCTCTTACCCCCTAAAGGACCCATCTCAGTACCGAATGGTTGCCAAATTCTGGTAACGGCCACACAGGTAAAAACCGCACTCTCCAAAGCTAAGAATACAGCATCCATGGGACCAGATGACATCCCGGGCTGTGTACTACATGAACTACAAAATTAACTGGCACCTCACCCAAGTGTCATGTTTAATGATAGCCTCCCCTCAAGCTTCATGCCCACTGAGTTGCGCACAGCTACAGTTATCCCACTCCACAAGGGGGGATCCACCTTGGACCCTGGGAACTACCGCCCCATCAGTGTGACGAGCTGGATCTGCAAGGCCATGTACAGTATTATCATGGAACTTCTAAACAAAAACCTTGGCAACCTTCAAACACTGGACCCTACCCAGTTTGGGTTCGTGAATTGCCAATCTAGTCTCCTGAACCTGACTGACTTCTTCGAATCAGTCTCTAGAGCTGTGGACGAGGGTAAGGCAGTCCACACAGCCTATCTGAACCTCGCCAAGGCCTTCAACACCATCCCCCACTCTGGAATCCTAGATAAATGACTAAGCTGGGCATTAATCCCTACTTCACTCGATGGGTTACCAACTGGCTTACTGACAGAACCCACACTGCAAAAGTAGCCAACTCCAAATCCAGCTCCAGACAAGTGGAGAACCTTAGGGTTCAGTCCTGGGACCGCTCCTGTTTGGCATCTACTTTTCTGAAGTACAGGCCAACACTAAGTGTGACTCTGGCTAAGAAAGTTCATATGGCTGCAAACTGGGACCCATTATTGAATCCCCAAATGATGTGGATATTCTACAAAAGGGCCTTACAGAAACAGATGCTTAGTGCGAAAGCCATGGGCTCAAGCTCAATGCCAAATGTATAGTTATCCCTTTAGGGAAAACACATGTACCCCTGGATTAACACATAGGTGGCAGTACACTAAACACCGAAAGTGTGATAAGAAACTTAGGGACACAGCTGGACAGTGGTCTCACCTTCGATAACCACATCGCCGCAACAGTCAGGAAATCCTATGTGGCACACCTCATCACTAAGGGCTTTTCATCCAGAAAAAAGGAGGTCATTGTCCCACTGTACTCGTACCTCATTAGACCCATTATAGAATACAACACCCCATTTGGTATGCAACTCTTAAGATATCTGTAACAACTGGAAAGGCCACAGAAATACGTCACCAAAAGAATCACAGGCCTAAAGCGGATGCCCTATACTGACTGTCTAAAACAAACTCCAGCTGTACTCTGTCACATATCATCTATGCAGAGGCGATCTATGCTTAATGTACAAGGCCATGTCAAACCCAGAGCTGTTGGACATGTTGCACTTAAATACATCCCAATCCCTCAGAGCCACACGCTCCAGGGATCTAAACCTTGTCATCACAATAAACAAAACATGCTGGAGGGATAGGTTCCTGACCCAGAGACTCCCCATACTCTGGAATAGACTGCACATACATGTCAAGCAGAGTGCTTCTTTGGCCCTCTTCAAAAGGAAGCTTGACGATTGGATGGGAAGTAGGAAATTAACCCCGGGATTCACATCAGTCACCCTGCTAGACAGGGGTCCAGGGAAGTAAATGTGGGAAGAAATAACCAGGGAATTGTTATGGCTAGGCTTGTATAGGTCCTAGGGCCGATAGCCTAGTACCAACCTATGAACCTATGCCAGATGCCTCAACCTGTTGTGACATCTGGCTATATCCCACCAGACTGCCAACAATTAAATGACGTCTCTATTATCCTGGGTCAGTAACTAAGGAGCTTCAATCCTCACTACTGACTGCAATATGAGTCTGTCACTTAAACAGAAATAATATTTTCACAATTTTCCCCTAAGAGCACAAAAGTAACACACTCTATTTTCCTGGGATCTTACTATATACCTCTGTCGAACCAAATGTATTTTCTTATTACACACTTCAGAGCAAGATATCCCAGTTTAAGATCTCTGATGCACTCACACTCAAAGTAAATTTAAATCTCACACATCCAAACACTTCTGGGAAAGCCTGACACAGATTTCCAGCTGTGTCTCTCTCCCAAAATGTAGTAATGTTGCCACCAATCAGAGGTCTTCATGTCCTTCTAAAGGCGTGTCCAATTATGAGAATTAATTATCAAAATAAATGACAGCTAAGACCAGAACAGCCAAGCCTTTGAGATGACCTGGGGAGTATCAAACAGGTAGAAGCACTCTAATCTCTAAAGAAAAACACTGGTTTTTCAGCCACAATGTAAAGTAATGAAAAACATTTAATAATACGTAAAAATGATTACAATATTGAAAAAGTCAATAACTCTCAATACACATTAGAATTCAACCACCAGAAATGTAAATTAAACTGCAGGATAGGAGTCCATTATTCAAGAAAAACTCTATCTTAATAACTAAACTTTCCTGATCTAACTAAAAAAATACTGTCTCTGATCTACTCTAAGATATAAAAGCAATGTCAAAGCAAACTAACAGTTTTCTTGGTGAGTTCTCTTTTCCTGTTGTCTACTGTCTGCTCAGTACTTGACAAACTGCTGTTTCAATTGTCTAATTTCAAAATATAACAATCAGCTGTTTAAATAATCTTTTAGCAATTAGGAATATTCTAATGGCATTATTCACTCACTGCTCAGCTGATTATCCACAGTTTGTACTTTAGCATGTCCCTCTCACATGTAAAGTTAGAAATGTGGCAAAGCAATGACAGATTCTATAAACATTCTGTTTAAACAGGAAAATACTCAACATTTTAAAACTTATTTACATTTTTGCAATTAGGCATGCTGACATACAATACAAGTTAATCTGTGGATATGCACAAATTTACTCCTAGACATGCTAACACAGATGACAGTGTTTTCAGTTATTTCACCCCCCCCCCCTTATGATTCAAACACAGTTTTCAAGCGAGCCTTGGAAACTGATGCTTGAGAAAAATGAGTCTATCTGGGAATATTAACCCACTCCTCTCCTGGACAATCCATCCGCATTCACATTATTAATTCCACTGCGATGTTGTGTGGTCATATTATATGCTTGCAATCCTAGCAACCTAGTAACCTCAGTAACATGGCATTCTGCTTACTGACCCTATTAAGCCATGTTAAAGGATTATGATCTGTGAGTGCAGTGAATTTTCTCCCATAAAGATAGGGTGAAGCTTTTGCAATGCCCACACTATGGCCAAATACTCTTTCTCTACAGCTGCTTAACACCCTTCTCTAGGTTGGAGCCTATGGCTCAGATAAACCACTGGGTGCTCTTCTCCTTTTTCATAAACTTGGCTGAGCACAGCCCCCACCCCATAATTCGAAGCATCTACCTGAACAATAAATTCATTATTGTAATCTGGGCTGGCTAACACAGGGAGTCCTCCCAAAATCTCTTTTAGTTTTTGGAATCCTTGTTCACAATATTTGGTCCATACTACCTTGTCTGATTTATTCTTCCTAGTTAGGTCAGTAAGGGGTGCAGCTATGGTACTTTATTTGGGCACAAATTTCATATAGTACACCGCTGTCCCTAGAAATGCTCTCACTTGTTTTTTAGTAACAGGAACTGGCCACACTTGGATAGCTTCCACCTTGACAGGTTCTGGCCTAATTTTACCACTTCCCACTCTGTGTCCTAAGTAAGTGACCTCTGCTATACTCACTTGACAGTTACTGGGTTTAATGGTTAATCCTGCCCTACTTAATCTATCCAAGACCTCCCTCACATGTTGGAGATGTTCCTGCCAGAAGTGGCTGTAAATAGCAATGCCATCCAAATATAATAGAACATATTCCCTTGCTCCTACCAGGCTATGGTCTACCAGCCTCTGGAAAGTTGCTGGGGAATTTTTCATTCCAAAAAGCATCCTAGCAAATTCATAAAATGTGTAAGGGGTTACAAAGGCTGACCTTTCTCTAGCAGCAGAAGTCAAGGGTACCTGCCAGTACAGCTTGGTCAAATCAATAGTAGTCAGATGGATACCTAGCCCCATCCAGCTGTTATTGTGCTTTGTCTGTCCTCAGCATGGTGTATGCAGCTGACTCTGTGCAACTATTTAATTTCGGGTAGTCTGCACAAAATCTCACACTACCATCCTTCTTTGGCACTAGCACTACAGGGGAAGCCAAAGTACTGTTAGACTCTTGAATTACTCGCAGTTCTAGCATTTCACTAATTTCTTCTTTCAGAGTCTGCTTCACTCAGGTACTCTATAAGGAACCTGCTTAATAGGTTTTTGGAGTCCCATGTCCATATGGTGCTGCACCAAGTCAGTACACCCAGGTTTACTTGTGAACATATCCCCAAATTCCTGCAATACCGTTTTTATCTGCCGGACTTGATTAGGAATTAACTGCGGTGATATGACGATCTCTTCCTCAGAGGTGTCAATCTTAGCCTCACCCAAAAGATCAGTTACCATATCCCTTTCAGACTCTTCCTGCCATCCACTGTGAATTCTCAATACTAGGGCCCCCCTGTCGTGATAAGATTTCATCATATTCACATGGTACATTTTGTTCCCTTGTCTCCTACCTACCAAATTTACCATGTAGTTCATATCATGGATTTTCCTCACCACCTCAAAGTGTCCCTCCCAAACTGCATGTATCTTGTTATGTCTGACTGGAACAAGTAGTATCACTTTCTGTCTCTCAGCATACTCTCGAGCATGAACTCCTGCCATACCACACCTTCTTTTGTTGTTGAGCCACTGCTAGGTTCTCTTGAACTAAACCCATGAGCTCCTTAAGTCTTGTACAAAAGTTGAGAACATAAGCCACAATAGACTCTTTGTGAGATTCACTCTCACCTTCCCATTCATCTCGAATTAAATCTAAAGGCCCCCTCACCCTATGCCCATATAACATTTCAAATAGTGAAAAACCTGTAAATTCCTGTGGTACTTCCGTGTACGCAAATGACAGATGAGGAAAATACTTGTCCCACTCCCTTTTGAAATGGTTTGCAAATACCCATAGCATAGTCTTCAATGCAGAGTTTAACCTCTCCACAAGACCATTAGTCTGGGGAATGGCAGACAGTGGTCTTTAGATGTTTTATCCCACAACACTTCCACAGACAAGTCAGCAGGTCTGACATGATGTTGACACCTCAGTCAGTCAGTATTTCCCAAGGAAAACCTACTCTGCTGGAGATTTCTATCAAAGCATTTGCCACCTTCTCTGCCTCAATAGATGACAGAGCCACCACCTCAGGATATCTGGTAGCATAGTCTACTACCAACAAGATGTATTTCTTTCCTGTAGAAATTGGAGTACTCAGGGGTCCCACAATATCCAAGCCCACTCTCTGAAATGGCTCTTTGATAACAAGCAAAGGCATTAATGGAGCCTTAGCCTTGTCCCCTGCTTTATCAACTTTTGGCACATTCACATGTCCTACGATATCCTACCACATCCCTCACAATTCTTGGCCAATAGAAAATTTTCATAATGCGTCTCTTAGTACATCTTATGCCCATATGACCTGAGAAAGGAATGTCATGTGCTATGGCCAGGAGTGGCAGATGGTAAGCTCTAGGCACTACCAATTGCCATATCACTTCACCTTCTAGCCCACCTCCAGGAGTCCATTCTCTATACAAGAGACCTTTGTTCCAATATAGAGACTCCCCTCTTCCTTGATCTCAGGTGCCTCCTTAGCCATCTCCCTCAAGCTTTGTAATGTAGGATCCGTAAGTTGAGCCTGTCTCAACTCTACCTTTGTGACCTTCCCCAGCTCCCCTTCCACAGGAAGCCTAGTCAGTTCTGTCAGCTGTGCTTAGCTGTCACTCTGGATACCACCACTCACCTCTGTCTTCACAGTCAACGTGTCCAAGGGAACATCAATACCCACCAACATCTGTGGCTCACATTCAGGCTTGCTACTACCAGATAGCACCTTCTCTGAAACAGCCACCATGCCAGTCCCAGCTTCAGATGTGAGATCTTTCTGGGTGTCTCCCAGACTACTAGACCTGCATGCCTGTCTCCAAACCTGACTACATGTCACTGCATGTACACAAGGTACTACATCATCAAAGTCATTCCCCATCAGGACATCTGCAGGAATATCCTCAAACACACCTCCCTGCTTACTACCTCTTCCACCCTCCCAGTCAAGATGAACCCTATCCAAAGGTATTTGGAACAGGGTCCCTCCCAATGCTCTGTCTGGAGTGGACTACCCAAGCAAGTATTGCACATCTCTTACCACTGCAGGCCTCACAATGGTTATATTAGAAGCTGTGTCCCTCTTAGCAGTTATCTGTTTACCATCTACTAAGATTGGATATAAATTCTGGTGATAATTTGGCACCCCAGTTGTTTCTAAACTGATATTTTGTCATCACCACTTGCTGGCTCCTTCACCTTTTGTTTCTCACCTTGCCTCGATGGACATTTGACTGCTATCTGTCCCCTCTGGTTGCACTTGAAACATCTAATCCCTAACCGTACACTTGGATTAGTAGTTTCCTCTGTTACTGGTGTACTCTGTTGGAGTGGCTTTGATGGGTTCCCTTATGTCCATGTACAGCACTGGGTATCCCTCTCCTATGCAGTGGTGCTCTGCTTGCCAAGTAGAGATCACCTTTTCTCCCCAACTCCTCTGCAGAGTTGCACTCACAGTCTGCTAACCAGACTCTCATGTCAGGCAAAGTACTGAGGGCTTGTTCCTTCACCAAAAGGCCTGCTAGTCGCTCAGAAGTGGTGACCTGACACCCGCTCACCCATCTGTGAAAGTAAGTACTTAAGTCAGCAATATAATCATGTACACTTTCATTTGCCTTGCCTCTGTGTTCACAAAACTTTCTCCTGTAAGATTCAGGTGTAAGTTTGAAACAGTCAAGCGAGCAACATTTCACTTTTTTTCATAATTCAAAATTCAAACAATCTACATCATTTGACTTTGCTACAGCCTGAACAGCTTTACCATGGAGTAAGGGAGTCAGGAGCCGAACCCAGAGCTCATGGTCAAAAACATATTGTCTACATACCCTCACAAAAGTATGAATAAAACTATCAAAGTCATCCCCATCCCTGTACTGAGGAAAAAAGTTTACTGACCTTTTCAGCTTCTGGGGTCCAGTTATTCACTCCCCCATTACCTCCATGACCCTCTCTGAGGGTTTGAAGCTCCATTTCATGGTGGTGCTGTCTCTCATTGTCCTTGGCTTCTAAATGTCTCATCCTCTCTGCTGATTCCAGTTCAAGATGTTTGGCCTCCAATTCATGTTGGTGCTGTTTCTCCGCAGCCTCTAGTTCATGTTGGTGCTGTTTCTCTGAAGATCCAGTTCATATTGGTTCTGCTTTTCCCTTTCCTCAGCCTCCAGGCATCGCATTCTCTCCTTGGCATCTAGGTGCAGTCTCTCTAACTCCAGATGGATTCTAAGGTCCTCTGAAGAAAATATGGACTGTCTTATCTCAGCAGGCTGCACATCACCAGCACCAAACTGGATATCCTCCGAATGTCTGGTCTGAGCTGTGGCTGCAGCCATGGCTGAAATCATTGCTTCCTTGGTCAGGTTGGCATGCACCACTCCTCTGGCTTTACACTCCTTAGCCAACTGGATCTTTGTCAGCTTGCTAAAATCTTCTGTTGACATCCTTTTCTGCTATCCCTGACTATCTAAGTAAAAATAAATAAAACAGTGGTGGATTGAAATTCTGAATGTTTACCTTGTGGCTGTCAAAACTACATACCTTAATGACAACTATTCACAGGTTACTGGAATCCAATTAAAATTCCTACACCACTGGCACCAATTAATGTGACATCTGACTATATCACACCAGACTGCCAACAATTAAATGATGCCCCCTATTATCCTGAGTCAGTAACTAAGGAGCTTCAATCCTTCCTACTGACTCCAATATGAGACTGTCACTTAAAGAGAAATAACATTTTCATAATTTCCCCTTAAGAGCACAAAAGGAACATACTCTATTTTCCTGGGATTGGACTATGTACCTCTGTCCACCCAAATGTATTTTCTTATTACACACTTCAGACCAAATTGTCCCAATTTAAGACCTCTGATGCACTCACACTCAAAGTAAATTTAAATCTCACACATCTAAACAGTTCTGGGAAAGCCTGATACAAATTTCCAGCTGTGTCTCTCTCCCAAATACAGTAATGCTGCCACCAATCTGAGGGTCTTCATGCCCTTCTAAAGGGGTGCCCACTTATGAAAATTAATTATCAAAATAAATGATAGCTATGACCAGAACAGCCAGACCTTCAAGATGACCTACAGAAATGTAAACCAAACTGCAGGATAGGAGGCCATTATTCAAGAAAATCAACAAAGCAAAGCTACTTAGAACTTCATAACAAAAAACTCATTAAAGTAGACAAAATCAGATATTACCCAAATCTACAGGAAAAACATGCTAACAACCCTAAAAAATTCTGAGTTGCAATAAACTCTATATTGCAACCAGGGAAAACTACTACCCCACACCTATAGCAGGAAACAACCAAGATAACATCCCCACTCAGTTTAATAAATAGTTTACTGAAACAATCCAGGCCCTAGCTAATAACCAAATTAATACCAGTCACCCCACCCCAACAAGCACACAAACTAGCAATGAAACACAAGATAATATCTCCCATTTTAGCTTTCAGTTGGTGCCAATCAAAACCATTCTAAAACTCCTCCAGAAACTTAAACCAACCACCCTGGCCACTGATAATCTACCAGCAGAATACCTATAGCTGCAGTAGCTATAGCCTATCCTGTTGCAATCCTCATTAATAGATGTATCTCAGAGTGTAAAGTACCCTCTATATGGGAAACCTCCCATATCATACCACTACACAAAGGAGGCAACTTTTTTGAACTCAATAACTATCATCCTATTGCTATTTTATCACCCTTATCAAAAATATTAGAAAGGGCCATACACACTCAGCTCATGGATTACCTTTAAAAAAATCAGCTATCTACAAATCAGCATGGCTTTAGACCCTTCCACAGCACCACCACTGCATTTATCTCATTCACTAATACCATTAATCACCACAGAAATAATGGACAACTAGTCTCAGCTGTATTTTTAGACTTATCTAAAGCTTTTGATATGGTAAACCACAATAAACTCCTCAGTACACTCTCTACCCTAAATCTCAGTATCTCCTCTATCTAATGGTTTAAGAACTACCTATCAGGTCATCAGTAGGCAGTAAAATGGCAGAACCAACTATCCTCTCTATTGCCAGTATCCTTAGGAGTCCCTCAAGGCTCCATCCTAGGCCCATTGCTCTTCTCTTTATTCACCAATCAACTCTCAATCTCCACACCAAAGGCCTAGGTTATTCAGTATGCAGATGACACCACCATCATATGTGCCGCCCCCACACTAGATGACCTCCACTTCCAAACACAAGACTGCTTTTCACTAGCTGAATCCTGGTTCAGTAAATACCAGCTTATTCTTAACCCAAATAAAACAAAATTACTCATTTTCAGTCCATATAGATCCTCCTTCCAACTGATAACTTTGCTATCATCTCTAATAACAAAACCGTGATCACCCCAACCACCCACACCAAACTTTTAGGCGTTGAAATAGACAACCACCTAAGATTTGACTTGCACATTGCCCAAACTATCAAGAAAGTTCACAAAAAAACTAGGGCTGCTCTATAGCAACAAGCAATTTCTCTCAAAGCTCTCTAAAACCACACTAGGTAGGACACATCTACTATCCACCCTCCTCTATGCATCCCCAGTTCTAACTAACCTTTGTAAAACCAATCTAAATAAACTAGAATCTTGTTATAATAAGATAGCTATATTTGCGACAGAATCTTCATATAGAAGACATCACTGTGATTCTTTCAAAAAGCTAAACTGGTTGGAGCTCCCTCTGCTACTGCAACTCAATCATCACTGGCACACAAGTTATACTACTACTCGGGCAAAATCCCAGCTCTCCAAAATTTTATACTTCCTTACACCACAACAAGAACCTTGAGATCTAGCACCCAAAACCTCCTAGAAGTCACCAAACATAATAATGAGGCAGGGAAATCTCTCTTTAGCTTCTCGGTTTCTAAGCTCTGGAGCACCCTACCTGGCCACCTAACATCCAATAATTCCACTACACAATTTAAAAAACTCTTAAAGGCCCACTTCATGAACAACTTGTTATGCTCCTGCATCACCCCTGGATAAACACGTGCATACAATCAATAATTCTTAACACAGCCATATGTCAAGTCTAGTTACTCACCCTATTAAAATATAGCCATGAATAACCCCTCTTCAGTCTCTAGTCTAAATGTGACCTCAAAATATTGAATGTATAGGTTTGCAAAATTACTGTATGTACTAAGATGTGTGATGCCTCAGAACTGTAATATCTTATCATGAACTTGTAACTATGCACTGTCTGATATTTACTAATACTGTTCTGCCTGATTTGTATGTATTGTTTGTTCTTATCTGGCTGATTATGTATTTAATCTGGAGCTTTTCTCCCCAGGCCTCCGCTGAAAATGGTCATGTGTCCAGTCGGACTTTCCTGGTAAACAAACTTAAAATAAATAAACAAATAACTAATATATAAAATAAAGAAAACTCTATCTTAATAACTAAACTTTCCAGATCTAACTAAAGAAATACTGTCCCTGATCTACTCTGAGATATAATAACAGGCCAAGGCAAGCTTACAGTTTTCTTGGTGAGTTCTCTTTCCTTGGTGTCTACTGTCTGCTCAGTACTTGACAAACTGCTGTCTCAACTGTCTAATTTTAAAATATAACAGTCAACTGTTTAAATAATCTCTTAGCAGCTAGAAACATTCCAATGACATCACTCACTCACTGCTCAGCTGATTCTCCACAGTTTGTACTTTAGAATCTCCCTCTCAAACATGCGCAGTTAGAAATGCAGCAAAGCAGTGACAGATTCTATAAACATTCTGTTTAAATAGAAAAACACTCCAAATTTTAAAACTTATTTACATTTTCACAATTAGGCATGCTGACATATAATACAATTTAATCTGTGAAAATGCACAAATCTCCTGCCAGACATACTAACACAGATGACTATGTTTTCAGTTACTTCACACCTGAGATATGGCAAACCCTTGTTTTGTGCAGCACAGTTCATATGTACCAGCAGTTGTTTTTTGAAACATGTATGGTCCTTCGCAGTCATAATATGCAATCTTATATTTGCAAACACATAAACTGCATTTATCTACAATGGGAGTGTGTCACACATTAATAGTTCTTACCTACAAGAGTATGGTAATACCACTTTTTTATGCATCTTCTTATTATGTGCATTTGTGTGCCCTATGGTTATAGTACATGACACATATGACTACTGTCTTCCCTGACTCCTACCTGTATTATTATTCCTCTCATATTGACAGAGTATGTGCAGCTTTAGAGTTGCACTGCTGTTAGAATATGGCGTGTATATGCCTTTTCTCACAGTATTCTGCATGTACCATTTACATATTTCCCTTTCATGTGCTACTGAAATAATTGCATATGCATTTGAATTAATGACAATGCTTCATTTGGAATTTTTCAATTTCTTACCTGCATTGAGTCTGTTTGGAGACTGTCATGCACATCACATGGTGATAACAGCACTGTGTTAATTTATGTACCACAGATACACATGCATTCTGTATGTGCAACTGTTGTGTGTCCCAATGTTTTTGCACATGTGCCTCTCTGTCTGCTAGGTGTAGTGTCATGAGTGTAAGTGTGTGTGTGTGTGTGTGTGTGTGTGTGTGTGTGTGTGTGTGTGTGTGTGTGTGTGTGTGTATGTGTGCACATGTGGTATGTGTCTCCACGAATTGCATCATCCATATTCCAGGTATTCGGTTACATTGATGTGTATCACGTTACAAGTGCATTTCAGATTTACACAACTGTGTGTGTCTGTGGCTCCATTGACCACTGTTGGGTTGTAGTACTGCAATGTGTCTTCAATGTTGCATGCGTCTGTTGTGAGTGCAAAATAATGCTAACACACTTCCAGATATTTGTGTATATCATGCATGGGTTACATTATAAATATTTGCTGAGTGCAGCTCGTGGATTTTTAAATTTCTCAACATATAACAGTGCCACTTTGCTGCATGAGACATTCACAATGTATCACACATTTGTAGTATATCCTCTTAAGGCCATGTTCTGCTATGTCTGTTGTACATATGTGTTCATCCACACTGTAATGGGACATTTTTTCTGCATATACATTCCTTGACTTACCTTCCCACAGATATGCAGGATTTATTGCCTCTGTTTTGCAGTTGTGACATCTGTTTTCCAAGGTTTGCGTGACACTTCATATAGATCATCCAGTACTACTTTTTCTGATTTGTGGATGTACCTATGCTCCTGGTATGGTTTGTATTGTTGTACATTACTGTGCCATGTGTCTGCTTTGCACACACGTCTGCCTTACCTGTAGTTAAATATTAATTTTACATACTTTTACCATTTAGTGCAGCATAGGTGCCACTACTAAACTGATTGTCCTCAGTGCTTTAACCATGTGCTAAGTTAGTGCACATATGGATTTGTGACACTTTGGTGCAGAAAAAAACAGTAGTCATTATTTCCTGTAAACATGCTTTACAATGGGAGTTGTGCATTATATAAGAGGTCTGTACAGGACCTGTATAATTCCCACATAGACTTTGTTACTCATATGATACAAATACGCATGGCATGCATCTTTCTGGTGCAATGTGGGAGTGCACACCTTTGTGACGGTACCATGACCTGGCTGCATCAGTACTTTGCTGTGGGGCAGTTTGCTTGTCCATATGTTGCTGACACTTGTTTGTATCTCACAGGTATAATGCTGACCAGGTATAAATTCCTGATGTGTGCTTCCTGGATAGGGGTCACTCGATCTCATCTGGCTTCAATGTACATAGTCCTGATTTTGTGGTGTCATGTATGAGTCATCACATTCATGATATTATGCTACAGTGCTGTGGCCAATGTGTGCCCACATTGCCATATGCATAATCCACAGAGACATACCATTGTGTCTGTTGTAGTAGAAAAAGTCAGTGTAGCATATCAGGAATGAGCATGTTGTACATGCTGCATGCATGACAGTTATTTACAAATGGCAAACTTGCCCTCTGTTATTTCAGTAGCATGTTTGTGACATTCACTGTGCCTGAGCTATGAGCCCTCTTCTATGCTACTGAAATGTTTTACTGCTCCTTTGACAGGGCAACAGCAATTTCTCATATAATATCCTAGAATGTTGTGTAGTTAAATGAGCAAATGTTTGCTTCCCTATTAGATGGTTGATGGTTCTATCCTGACCCATGGTCCTGCATTTGTGTGGATATCTGTTACATGTAGACCAATATATCATTGGTGGATATTTCCAGAGTTGCCAAATGAGGACATGGTAACAGATACAGGTTTGTCTGTGCTGTGTTGACTTTTTTTTTGTACAGGTATTGTTCTTGCTATATGCATACATTAATTTCTGATCCACTTATAAGGTAGTAACACATTGAAAAACACGGCAGCAACATTATTGTCTGCATTTGTGCATTAGTTTATATATTTTTATATGGTGGACTGTGCTTAGGCTGCATCCTTGCCATGTTTTGTGAGCATCCAGTGACCCCTGCTGTGCTGTCTGCATGTTTATTGTCTGTGTCCCACTTCCTGTCCCTTTTCCATGGTACCACCCTATGTCTGTTATGTGGTGTCCTTTCTGTTGTGTATTTTTTACCCACCCATTTCTTCTCTTCCATTTTTCAATAACTCACCAATCCTTCTTTTGCAAAATCTACCTATGCCCCTTTCTTTATTTTCTTCATCATGTGTGTGTGTCCTTCTTCTTTAACATGACCCAGTTTCCACTGTCCTGTTTCTTCCATTCCTCAGAGTATATGTATGTTACGTGTGTTCCTACCCCATGTCCCACACCTCAATCTATGTTTGACATAAACAATTGCTATGATGCTATGATGTCTGTGATGTGGCATTTATGCTACAGTACCTATTTTTTTATGCTCTCAGCTCCCAAATAGAATCTGCAAAATTATGGCAGCATATTAAACTACATGCTTACTTATTTCCATAGGTTCATAGGTTTATAAGTGATTACTAGGCTAATGACACAAGACCCTTTACAAGCCTAGCCAATAATACCCAGGATATAGCAATAGTATATCTTAGTTCCCCAAATATGGGATGGGGTAGTATCAGGGTAATATGTGTTGGAGCCCTGAGTTATTTTACAGACTGCCTCTGTCCATAAGGGACATGGGCAGTACCCCAGCAGTGAATTTACAGTTTCCCATCCACTTATCCAAATTCTTTTTGAAGACAGTGATGGATGGGTTTTGTTTTATGAAGATGGGAAGTTTATTCCATAGATTAGACAGCATTTGGGATATGAATCGGTCTCTCCAGCAGGTCCATGGAACACGTAAACCTTGTATAATATTTCTTGTGACATTGTAACATTTTCATAGGGCTAGATCAGAAAATGCCTTGTAGGTCAGGCATAAGTCACCTCCCAATAAACAATATGAGATGGAGTAAAGCGATAGGGCCTTTAGTTGGTACGCAGAGATGTGTCTTACACTTTGTATTTTTTTTAGTGAGAAACCTATGGGGCCACTCCAATTGGTGTAAGTGCCTGATTAGATACATGCAGAATGGCGCATCATACTCCACTTTGGGCCTGATAAGAGCTGAATACAATGGCACTATGACTTCCTTTGACCTTGATACCATACCTTTACTTATAAGTTGAGTCACATAGAAGGATTTCCTCACTACTGTAGCTACCTGGTGGTCAAAGTTTAGGTTACTATCTATCTGTGTTCCTAGGTCCCTCACTACTGGCTCTACTTTTAGGGGTGTACTATCAATATTATAATTTGCAGTGATATCTGATTTACTGAAGGGTATGATTACACTTTTTTAGCATTTAGTCTCAGACCATGGTTTTGGCACCAGTCTTTAATCATTTTAGGCCTGTTTGAAGGATGTCAACATCATTTAGGGATTCAGGGATTGCTCCCAGCTTACAGTCATTGAAGCATGTTATTGACTTGTACGTAAATTGTCTGCTTTGTCAACCTTCACCTCTATGAGCTCTAAACGTGTATATTTGCACTGGACATAATTTAGTTCTGATGGTTTCTATGCTGCTTGACAGCGTATGCTTAGATGGTAATTGTACACTGCATTTTACTAATGCATTACATTGCTTAGCACAGTTTTCGTGCTGTACTCCATATATTCCACAGGGCTGCACAAGTATCTTGGAATCTGGCCCATAATTCAGTCTTTGTCTTTTGTCTTTTCCCGGTTAGGGGTCGCCACAGCGGAACTTCGGTCCACTCATGATTGGCCGTGGATTTTTACGGTGTCAAGTTGCCGGCCCGACGCCCAACCTTCAAAGAAGGCATGCCCCATTCACACATGCACCTACCTGCATGACTTTAATGTCACTCAGCCACGGGGAGGACATGCAGACTCCTCACAGAAGGCGCTCCAGCTGAGAATCGAATGGGAGAACCTCTTGCTGTGAGGCGACAACGCTAACCGCTGCACCACCGCAGCCTTTCCATAATGTAATCGGTACACTTTTAAATTCCCCAGCAGCCCAAGATCACAGCATCATATTAACTTTAACTTATTTCTCTCCAGCCTTTCTAACCTCATTACAGTGTGAAGCTTGGAGACCTTACAACTAAGAAAAATTACCCGTTTGCTTTAATATCTTTAACATATACAACAGTCACTGATAAAACATCCCAGATCTCAAATTTAAAATATAAATATATATATATTTATATAAAGCATTTTAAACTTGATTAGCTGTATTTAGAACAAGGTACAATCAATGTGTGGTTAGAGATTTACAAGCATTATGTATTTTGAATGGGTGTACTTTGAATTATTTAAATACAATTACTCTATGTACACATTTTTTTACACATCACATTTTTATAAGATATGTATAACTGTTTTGAGAATTTTTAAAATGTTGTTTTAGGAACTGTTTTAGTATGTGTAGAGTGTAGCAATTGATCAATTGATTAATTGAAATAGTTTATTGAATTATGAGGTGATGTCATCATGGCTGAAGAGTATAAAATGTTAATGTTTTTGTAACACACTGACTCTGAAGAAGCCAACTTTGGTGAAAGCGCTTAGTCGGTGAATAAAGGAATTTCTTCCAAGGCTTGGTTGTTTGCTGGTGTTCCGAGGCAGTGATCGTGTTTTGTCATTTCCATTCAAATTTAAAATACGCCTGACTGCACACAATACAAAAATGCTTTATAATATAACATGCAAGTTACATAATCAAATATTCATATAAATGTTAATAAGAAAAAATGTGTTACTTGCAGTAACTTCTTCAGTCCCTTCAGTGTTCTATTTATTCACAGATGTCACAGTGATGCTGGTCTTTCTGATTATCTCCATTTCCCAGCAACAGCCCCTGTTTCAAGCCCAAGGTACTCCTGATTCTTCTAGCCAGATTTTGTTTTTTTTTCTCTCAAGCATTTTTCCCCAAAACAATGGAAAGGGTTTCACTAACAAAGTCTCTCTGTGGCCTTTGTTATTGTCAGAAGAGTGAGAAGCAGAGTTCCTTTCTGCTTGCTGGCTCACATTTCATTGGATAAACTTTTTTTTATTTCCTTGTTAGCCTATTCTGCATCTGGAAATGTCTTTGATCCTCTAGGAAAAAAAATATTATCAAGATAGCTGAGTATAACAACTTGAATCCCACACCTGCCTCTCAACATTCCCTGATTTCTGGGATAAACTTGCTTCTGTTTTGCCAGGTGTACAGTGAATAATCATTTTCCATAAACTCTGCTTTTCCCAATTTTTAGCATGCTTCCCTTCTGCCACAACTTTGTCAGGAGCAACTCTTTCTGCAATTATGATTGTATCTTTACAAATATAGGCCTTGTTTGCTTTTTTATGGGCAGATTTGAGCTTGCACACAGTATGCTCTCTCAATTAATAAATCATACTGTAGAACATCAGTCCATTTGCTTATTTGTACTTTCATAAAATTAATGCAGCCTGTTCTTTCCAGTTTCCCAGGTACACTTCTACTTTTTGAAACAGCTAATCTTCAGAAACCTCATACTCAGACAGCCTTTTCTTCATTTCATCCTCTGATTTTGCAGTTTTATTAGTTCATCTGAATAGTTTGTTAAAGCTTTTTCTATTTTTCCAGCATTTTGACTTTAAATATTACTTCTGAGTGCATTTGATCTCTTTTTTTCCTCTAAATTTCTAGAAACCATCTCTTGTACCAGAGCTGAAATGTGAACTGCTTTTTGCTGTTGCAAGATTCTTCCCAGCCAGAGTGCTTTCTTCTTCTTTTCTGGTTGATTTTGTTGATTTTCCCTTACTTTCTCCAAACATTTTCTTTCCTGGCATCCAAACAGTGTAATTATTGGCCCAGTAACTGAATTTTACCCAAATAGAATGCTTGTTTCACAGTTTCTGTTTCCAAACTAGAACTCTAATTAAACTCTTCACCAGTCTGTAGCTATTTTGGAAGTCCCAATGTAGCACTAAATATTGACTGAGCAGTCCCAAGAATTTGCACTTGCACTGACCTCAGATACAGACATCAGTAGATTTGGGTTTTTTCCTCTTGTATCTTCTCACCAGAGAAGTAGAGGAGTGGAGAACCAGCACAGAAGCAAACAATGACTGCCCAGATGAATTCACTTTTCCTTGTTCTAGAACAGTTCCCCTCTGAATGAGCTGAGAATGAGGAGATGGAGGAGGAAGACCACAGCTTATTCCTTGGAGTCACTACCCTAGACATAGAGAATGGCAATGGAGACGTTTCCCCACTGTCCCCTCCTGAAGACTTCAAGTTTCAGGAAATCCTTGACCTAATAAAATAGAAAAGGCCTTGGCCAGCTGATCTCAAGTCTTCATGAGGGAACATTCTGCAGGAGGCTTCCTTCCTTCTTTTCTTGCCTTCTGCTTGGGTAATTTCCATTGTAAACAAAATAATTGTGCTCATTATACAGAGGGCCTGGCAAGAATCTGATGTTATAGCCCCCATTCTCAGGAGACTAGACAAGAGCTTCCAGCATCCCAAGTCCTGAACACCTTCCTAACAATAGTTCAGAATTTTCAGAAAAAAATTCTCACTTAGGTTGTTCTGTGCAGCAAGTATACATGCATGTATGCAGTTATCATTCAAACTCCTGCATCCGTCTTCAGCTGTGAAAATGCTGTTTATATGCATTACAAATAATTGTTACTCCCCCTCCCAGTATACCATTTAATGGTTCCGGGCACTCCATATAATGTATGATCTCATAGGCACCTGAGGCATTCAACCAAACCCAGGCTCCCAAATGTATTGCAGTATTTAGTATGTGTGTGTAATTGAAAGAATATAGCACTGGTTGGCACAATATGATATTATTTAGTATTCTGTTGTAGGCTGTCCTTTTAGCTTGGTTTTTGAAAGAGTCAGGGTTTACAAATGCATACTTTTATTTTTTATTTAACATTTGTTAACTGGCTTAATGGACTGGTCCTAGTACCATTTTCAGTCACGATCTAGGTGTTATTGCACAATACAGTATGTAATAGAGCATGGCTCTAGATTAAAATGTATAAAGAAATACACCAGATAACAGATGGAGAAGCACTATTATGAATGTAATCATTTCAGGCTTACTGTTACAAAGTTCAGATGGTCACACATGCCATTGTTACATATCTTAACATTTCTAGAATATTCACATTCAAGGTATACAACTGATGAGTTATAGTTTGCTAACTGGTCATCTCCAAAAAACAAAGAGGAGTGTAGATATGTAATGTTAGGTAAATACCAAACCATATCAGGTTTAATGTGTTGTGGATGTCTTTCATTTTCTTGGCTGAGCACATGCATGAAGGGTTCATTCCTATCTTGGGACAAGGCACATAGAATAAGAAAAATACTGCTTTAGAGGATTGTAGACAGCTTTGTGGCTGACCCAATATCTGAGCAAGTTGCACTGCACAAAAAGGGTGCATTATAGCTCAGTGCCATGGTGATAGGAGTCTGGTGCTCAAGAGGTTTTCAGGAGTGACCTCAACTTGTTTGGGAAAATCTCTGGATTGTTCATAGAACAGAATGCTGAGAGCTATTTCATTTTATGTGTGTGTGTGTGTGTGTGTGTGTGTGTGTGTGTGTGTGTGTGTGTGTGTGTGTGTGAGTGTTTGGAGCCAGCTGACTCTCTGGGCATTTCTGAAGGCGTAAACAACCTTTGAGATTACCACTTGCAGGAATTTGAAAATAAATGGCTTTTGAAATGTATTTGGGAGAGAGTTCATTCACTACCATTTTTACTAGTGCTTTGTGTCTCATGACTGCCTAGCCAGAACTGCATGAGTCTGCATTTACCATGCTATTGAAATGCTTCAGTTGTATATCTTAGTGAGACAGTTCCTTCAAACAAGTCTTTTGGCAGAGTAATGATGCAATATTGCAATATGAGAAATGTTGTTATCCCTTAGGAATATTTTTTTTATGTCTCAGATGATGCATTAAAAATCCAAAAACATTTTACGTCTACTAATTTATTCCGCAGCCATAACAGATCTGTATAGTATAAAACACACAATCCTGTGAATGTTTGCTGCATTGGTTAAATGGCTGACTTCTGCTGAGGTGTCTCTTCTTACAACTACTCATTTCATAGCCAAATACTTGTGTTAGATTTCACATTACCTGCTGATTTTAAACATATAAAACCATGGGTGGAAGAGGAGAAGGAAAGGGTGTTGAACATGTTTTCTTTGTCACTCCCTTACATTCTTCCTCTGCAGTGAGCTTTAATTTTGAGTACTGCTTCTGCCAGTAATTACAACCAGCCACTGGAAGTTGACAATCTTGCCTGCTTTCCTCCACTTGCAATTTTTTTTTAAAGGGGCTTTATATAGTAGTGAGATAATCATAATGCAGATGATAAAAGCGTCTCGGACACTATAAGTGTTTATTAGATGCTGAGCACTATTCTTAATTCTTCAGTGTCTGTACAATGCTGCATAAACAATCACCATGTGAAGCTCTGGTCACTCCCTAGTATGTATTTTGAGGGAGACAAAACATTAATACTGTGTGCTCTCAAGAAAAATCCATTAATGCACAGAGGCTCATTTGTTGTACTGAAAATTATTATGTATGTCTTTGGTAAACAGTCCTAAGATGCTTCTGATCTCTGGTTAGGATTTAATTTATTTATTTTTTTTTAATTTCCATCTTAGCAGTCAGTGAGAGTAAGTTGTAATGATTTTTTTAGTTCTTAACATCACACATACGATGTGCACAGATGTTATAATCAAATACATAAAAACAGGCAGTTGTTTGACTTCATTACTTTTTGTTAACAAAAGGCATCTCTGACCAGCTTGGTCACTCTCAAGATACCTGCTGGGACTGCAGTTAATATTAAAAATACCACTAAATATTCAGCTTTTCCCACCTGAAAAGAAAAAAAGCAGGTTGCTGTCTCTGCAGGTTCCACCAACCAAAAAGTATCTTCTTACATTTGTTAATTAACTCTCAGTTTATTCTCACTGGGTTGGGAACATTTCAGAAGCAAGCTCTATCCAGTCTCATTCAATGGGTGAGAAAGCTATTGCAATAGAAGACTGTAAAAATATTTTCAATGTTCTGAATCTGTTCAGTGGAAACAAACCATAGATTTAAAATAAGCGTGACTATAATTCTATCACATTTCAGTTTCAGTGTGTGAATGTGTGAAAAGTCAAATGAAATAGCTTCCAAGGGTATAGCCAGGCATACTTAATGTACTGAAATGGGAAACAATTATAAAATGCGAGGTCTCCCATAAATAAAGTGTTTTTTCATTATGTAAGTACCGAGTTAACTTTATCATCCTGTTCAGCAGAACTAGCACAAGACTGTGCCAAACTAAATTTAGAGTAACAGTATCCCCAAGGGTTAGGAATAATTTCTCAGAGCCTGATTACCTAATAATATTTCATTGATGAAATGTCTGATAAACTACTGTTTGAATAATAACAGTAGAGAAAGAGGAAGACAAAATGAACAAATATGTTTCTTTTGTGAAAGAACACAGACCTCTTCACAGACCCCAAAACCCAACTCTTAACCATGACTTCTGAGATCACCACAGCTTGGAGAAACAATGACATTTTTCACTTTGCAGGAATCTTGGACTGAAAACTTTACCTTGTACAAAGATCCTTTTCTGGACATTTGGGGGATGTTTATTTGATTAAGTGTAATTTGAGGAATATTACTTTATAAGTCTGATTATGTCATATCTAAGATTATACTAGGATGATTACACCGTTATCAATCCTGTTTTATTGATATTACATTTACTGAATTCAAGCTTTATGAAGATGACAGCCACGTTAAGGAGGCTGTGAGCCTCTTATTTGCATTCCCCACTATATGTAACCATGGGTCTACGTTGCTTGGTCAAAAGCTCATATACTCTAATGTTATTTTCACAAGACAAAAATAATGAAAACTGAAATCCCGAACTGTGCAGTTTTTCCCAGGCAAGGAAACATTTGCCCAATGTGTGGAAATATGCCCTTTTCCCCACTAGTGCAATCCTGGAGTTGGTATATATAGTTGGGGGGTGGTAGGAGCAGCCCCCCACATCTGGGGGTGTGGGGGGCATAGCCCCCCATCTAGGTGGGTTTCAGATACTATGGTGTGTTTTCGTGAAGTTTTGGGCAAGTGTTTACTTGCCCTGGGAAAAATGCATGGTTCAGAATTTTAGTTTTCGTTATTTTTGTCTCACGAAAATAATGTTCGAGTATTTGGGCTTTCGTGCATGCAAAGTAGATCCATAACCATTTCTAGGATTACAGCAAACTTAAATAGGTTAATTACAAATCAATATAAAACACTCTAGTAGACTAGAATTCATTTCAAGGCATTTAATGAAATAAACATATTTATTTAAGTGTAGATAAAACTACTACATCTATGAAGATAACACCCAGAATATATAATACATAATGAACATAATATTTTATCTTCTTTATGTGCCAAGTGTGAAAATGTAATTTTCAGGAGAGATATAGCAAAGCTGTAAAACATGAAACTTTTTTCACACATGCAGACAGAGAGACAGACCTCCCACACACATACACTGAAAATTGCATCCATCTAGCTAAGGGCAATTGAGGCAACTCCGGATTAACATGGCTAGGCTTGTAAGAGCTCTAAGGCCGCTAGCCTAGTAACCTCCTATGAACCTATGATGTGAAACACCAATATGGGAGAAGTGACAATTCAATGAAAATGTTGGTTTATATCACATTATGTTGTAAATACTGCTTGTTGTTTGTTAGTAATTATAAAAATAAGGAATATTTCCATACGTACATAATATGTAAAAAACTAAGTGACTTACAAATCGTTGCATTACATTAGGTGAAACCTTAGCTGTTGTTGGAAACTAACTTTGATATTTGCATTGTAAGTTGCACATACTGAGAGATATTCAGTATTATTTGTACTACTAATTATACAATAAAACATGTTTTCATATTTCTGTAAATAACTGAGTAAACATGCACTTAGAGAGGAACTTCTTGTTGGCATGTGAACACTTATGTAACAAGAAGATACCCAGAGGCCGTGGAATACAAAACTTCTTTATTAAAACAAAAAATGGTAAGCACTTTCGCTTTCCTCGGCCTCTGGATATCTTCTTGTTACATAACTTACTTTGGATTTAATCCAGGTTCCACTACACATTTTTTGGATACATATGTGAACACTTAATGTCTGATAAAAGAAAATGTTCCGGCAATAAATGTCTAGGTTGTATAGTTTTCAAGATGTTAAAATTTGTTTGTGAAAGTTTAGAAAAAAATATAATTTGGATTTGTGTGCATTATAGCATGTACTGCAGTATTTATGGAAAAGATCATGAATGCACTGACTATTATCACTGTAAAGAATACTTCTTACTGATAGCATTACTATTTGTACAATTTTAATAGTTTTTATTGTTCAGAGAATATTTGCATTTGTTTCTCTTATGCGTTTTTACTTTATTTTTCAGAAGTAAGATAAGAGTACATTAGATAAACTGCCAATGCCACAAAAGTAGTCTGACTACAACTGGGAGATTCTGCACATTTGAAATGATTACATCATCAGCGTGTTGCAGAACAAATAGTTGTACATCACATGTTTGGGTGAAAAGGAATTTGATCTGACAGACAAGTTGATCACAATTAATTACATACTGCTCCAATAACTTGTATATAATTTTTCATGGATATTGTGGTCATGTGAATGATATGTAGCTGCTTCACATTATGGTGCACGGACAATGTATGATTATAATCATAGTTGTCAAAAAGTGGAGTGACAACTAAGCATTTCAGCCTTTTCAGCTCCAGATTACTATATGCAAATCATCATTATTTGTTGTGTCATTGGGAATATTTTATAATGTGTGCACAATGAGCAATGCGAATACAAAACAAACATGCCAAACATATGAAAGCACGTTACTTAGTACCATTCAGCAAGTAGGTGTCCAAAGGTCTCACACCACTGCACATCATTTGCAAGTATAATGTGTTGGAGTGCAAGCATAATTTACAGCATGTAGTCTTTAGACAGCACTACAGTGAACTCATCATATCTTGACTATAACAAGCCATTAAGCCATGCATAAGTAATAGAAGTCACTGGCATTAGCTTGTTTTTGTCAAAATTGCTTCCTGAAATGCACTGCTGACAAGTGAATTTGCGCGAATGATGGCAAAGTATTAGCACATGCATAATTATTTTTTGAATTTTTGAACTTAGAATAAGAGTTAGCAAATGTCTATGGTGCTCCATGCCAAGCTACATGCAAATAAAGAATACAGAGGTATAGCCAGTGCTGATTTTGAGCCATTTCATAAGATGTGCCATGTTGACGTTTTCTGTATCATCATTTACATGTGTCATGATCATAGTAGTAAAGTATTCATTAGATGAGTAGTACAGGAGCATATTAACACTCTCCTCATATTTGCTGAACCTCCACAAGTTTAAGGCATGTTGTAGTGTTCCTTATTCAACTGTATTTCTTTGTATCACATCATTGAGTACTAAAGTGTACACATGACAACGTACATCTATGTGTCTGACTTCATATACTTCAGAAAATGCATGGCAATGCTAAAAATGTCATCCTATCACCTTCTAGGTATATAGCTGCAATTGTTTTAAAATGTGCTTAGTGTTGTATAATTGTCACCCTGGAAATCCTTGCTATGACCAAATATTTTCCACTTATTGCTGGGAAGGTATGAGCAGGGTTGGGATGATTGTGAACCATATAAAAGACCAAGCAGGCTACTGCTAGTGGAATAACATGCATCCATAGTTTAACAGGTAAAAATTTCCTTATGAGAAATAATAATGTTCATAATTTTAGACCCAATGCTGGGTTCAAACACCTGCCAAACTGCATCAACAGTCTATAAACATGATGAATAGCTGTCCACACCACAAAGGAAGGCAAATGTCAGGTACTAAAACACACATACATTTAAATGGGGCTATGAAAACAGTATGAAGCATGGTAGTATATCTGCAATGTACTTCATAATAGTAATAACAACTGAAACATCCTTTATGGTGTACACTCAGCTCTACAGCCTGTTCAACATATATGTTCATAAGTTCATAGTTAAGTACTAGGCTAGCTCCCACTGCAGGCCATTTTAAGCCTAGCCAGTTTCCCTTTCAAAAGATAATAATCAAATCCTGTAGCTTGTGGCAGTGAGGTAAACACCTTAACCAGGTCACGTGTGTGCCATTATATGTGGGAATTATGGACACTTCCTGGGTTACCTGAACACACATTATAGATAATCCCTTGTGCATTACAGACGACCTGACAGTTGATAGAGTAATAGCCTTTTTGTTTATATACCTACTTTCCCCTTTCCTGTCCACCAGCTGGGCTTTTATTTGTGTGTGTGTGTGTGTGTGTGTGTGTGTGTATGTGTGTGTGTGTGTGTGTGTATGTGTGTGCATACATGCAGTCTATAGGCCCCCCCAGAACCTCACGGAAATGTGCTGCAGCATAGAAAATTTGCATGGTGATAGCTCTCTCCTCTGGGGTACATGGAAACATGATATGTTCCCTTACATGTTGCAAAATTGCACTGAGAAACTGGTGTAATATTCTTGAGACTGACGCTGTGAGACCTCCACTATATTTCCTGTGGGGTCTCTGAAAAGTGTCTGTAGCTGGTATATGTCTCGGTTTCCACTGGGATGGGTTCTCCATGATTTCCATGGGGCCTTAGGTGAGGGTGGCAGATGTTGACTATCTGCTTTAGGGTATCCTTGTACCTTGTAGTGGTCTATTATTTCTATCTCATGAAGTCCATGGTAGGTCAGATGTGGTGTAAACATACTATGCCTTCTAGGCCAAGGTCTGGCAGATGCAGCATCACCAGCATCTTGTATTAAAACCTATTATTAGCATTCCGCAGTGGTACAGTGGTAGCTTTGTTACCTCACAGCAAGAGGTTCTCTCGTTCGATTCTCGGCTTGGCTTGGGAGTGCCTTCTGTGTGGAGTCTGCATGTCCTCCCCACGGTTGGGTAGCGTTTGAAAGACATGCATGCGTAAATTGGCATGCCTTTGTTGAAGGTTGGGCATCGAGCTGGCACATCGGCGTTTTGTAAAAATCTACTGCCAATCATTAGCGGACCGGAGTTCCGCTGTGGTGACCCCTTACCGGGAAAAAGCCAAAAGAAAAACAACAACAACAACAACAGATAAACTTAGTGATAGCAGCAACAATCCCTAATATTTTCTAAGTGATTTTGTGGCTGTATTCCAAAGAGTACTGGAATTCAGGGCTGAAGAGAGCACAGCATATAGGCTTGAGTTTTATACATTGCTGAATCACTTTACCTTGATGATTTACTTCATTAGCATCCAATTTGGTGACTCATTCCTTCATTAGCATAGCATATTCTGCCACTTAGCCCTGTTTTGCAGCAGGGTGTGACATGTACAGCTGTTTACTGAATATCAAACAGTGTGCTCTGCTGCTCGTCATGAAAATGTGCTTAGTGTGAAGTGTAGATAATTATAAATACAGTCTTTAAAGTCTGCAACATGCCTTCTTCAATTCTTGACCACATTTTGAAAATTTTCTGTCTACCAGCTACATTTTCTGTGAAGAAATACTCACATATTAAATATTCCTCCCTTTATTTTTACACAGTATGTATGCCGCCCCACACAGTTTTATGGAAGTTGTTTTTCTGTTGCTGTTTGTTAATAATTTTGATGCAGGCATACAATTATAGACATACTAAAACAGGGAAATATACTGATTTCACTACTGTCTACCAACTTATGAAGCATAAAACTAATCTCCCAAGAACTCATCTAGCTAATTTTTTTTTACTGAATATTTTTTTATTGATTTTCACAAACATAAACATATATACAGTATATTTATCAAAGAAATAATTACATAGCCAAAGCTTAAACTGAAAAAACGATTCCAAAAACAAACATTACAAAACCAACTATTTACAAAGGATGAATATACTGAAAAAAATGTGTTTTCTTGAATGTATCTTTGAATAAGATTATTATTTATTACAGTCTTCTGTTTCCAGCACTTGATTTATTTTCTGCCAGGCAATGCTTAAGGAAGTAGGTCATTCTGTTCTTTCCTTGATTGTTTTCAATTCCAACTGTGGGACTGATAAGACTATGTTCTTAGAATGTTTGAAACTGGGAGGAGTTACAGCTTTCCAGTTCTTTGTAATATTTTTCCTTGCAATAGCAAGGAGAGCCCACAAAATTACACATTTTTGCCTTGGAACACAAGCAGGCACAAGTGTATTCAACAGAACTAGAGATTTTGTAAGTTGAAAATTATCAGTGAAAAGTGCCTGTAACAAATAGTTAATACTTTCCCAATATTGTTTAAGTAAATGGCATTCATAGAACATGTGTTGCCAAGTGGCTATTGATTGTGATTTACATCTCCAACATCTATTTTCTTTATTATATATTAGTTCTAATGTGTGTAGTGTTAAGTATGTTCTTTGTATAAATTGCCATGTGAAAAGTTACCAGTATAGTGATAAAGATGTTAGTTTTGGAGATGCAAGAATTATTTTTTTATCTTTATCATCTGGCATTTTAGCATTAACTGTTTCATACTATTTACATTTTTTTATTATGAACTCTTGTTTCTTTTAATTTGCACAATATTGATAAAATTCCTTTCCCATTTGTGGGATATTCCATCAGCATTATTAACTGCTCTATGAACTTAGGAACCTTTTCCCTAACAAACTTCTGCATTATTGCCTGTTGGTTTCAAACTGTTTGTCTTAATCCCTGCAATGTTAACCATACATTATTTTCAAGGTTCATAGGTTCTGGTAATAGGTTCATAGATTAGTACTAGGCTGACTTCCCTTGTGAGTTATTTAAAGCTTAGCCAATTACCCCATGTGAGAATCAAACCCTGCACCTTGTGTCTATAAGGTAAACACCTTAACCATTATGCCAACCTCCCACCAGCACTCACTTATAATTTGAACTCACTTATAATTTGCTCTATCATTAGTGCTTTATTAGTGTTTAGCAACTGGTGCCAGTAAATTAGACCTTTCTTACTACGTGTTTTAACTGCTACTGAGTCCTGAGTTATAATATTATTTTGTGTATGTGGAATTGGGAATATGAAAAAAGACCATGCTTTTATATCCGTATTTTTGTTTACAAAGTGCATAAAAGTCTTCAGGGTATTAGTAATGTATTTAGAATTTATATTTTTGTGTTTCACTTTTGCCATATATTCTTTCAATAACCAAAGTAAGCTGTTTGGTACTATTTCCATATGGTTATTTATTGTATCATGAGTGTTTTTTAACCAGATTTATTTCATGTACTAGTTTCCATTTAGAAGTATATTCTTTGTTTAACCATAGAGAAACTGTTTTTAAAGCTGACAATTGTATATATATCCTTCCAAATCTGGTAAGCCTATTCCACCTTCTTCCCATTTTTCAAAATGATGTCTTAGAGCAACCCTAGGTTTTTTAGGGTACCATAAGAATTTTGTTATTAACCCATCAAATTGTTTTAAATATGTTTTAGGTGGAGGTAGAGAGCAAGCTTGTATAAAATACTGTGGAACTCAGTCATAAGGGAAGTTTGGACAAGAGGTCAAGCCACGGTGGTGCAGCTGTGGCTTTGTCGCCTCACAGGAAGAGGTTCTCCGGTTTGATTCTCTGCTGGAGCACCTTCTGTGTGGAGTCTGCATGTCCTCCCCATGGTCGAGTAGCGTTTGAAAGACATGCGTGAATAGGCATGCCTTCATTGAAGGTTGGGCGTCGAGCTTGCACCTCGGCACTGTAAAAATCTACAGCCAGTCATTAGCGGATCGGAGTTCCGCTGTGGTGACCCCTGACCGGGAAAAGCCGAACGAAGAACAAGAACAACAACATATTTTCTCCCTTAACAGAGTTTTGTTTTTCAATTGAATTGTACAGGTTATTGGTCACATTAAAGAACCAGGTCTCGAAGCAAGAATCGTAAAAGCTTTTTTCCACTCAACAAAACCCTCTGCGTCTCCGCCTGGCTTGAATACCTACACCCAAAACATAATACAACAAACTCCACGGCTTCAACCCTTGTATGGGAATAGAACTAAGCCCTTCCTAGAAGGTTGAGAAAGTATGTATTACGGCTGCTAAACCTCTGAATTATGTAATTACCCAAAGGCCGACTAGGTGTTCAGTAAGCTCCCCTACCAGGAAAATTAAACAGCCTACCTACTTATTTAATTTTTCTTTCTTCTCTAGTTCCCTTTTACCCTCTAATTAGCCCTGTTAGGGATCTACCTCGGTGGAACTACTGGTGCACTACCGCATTTATCCACTAGGTGGCGCCCCCCCCTTATCCTCAATTTCTCACAATTTGTTGTTTTTCATCTCTGCAATTCTTTATACAAGCTCTACCTTCTCTTTACTTTTCTATCAATACTTGACTTTACATCATTGTAGCTCACTCCTTTCCGCTAAATCCCCTGTCCCTAGTACTTACCTTTCAGCACTTCAGCAGTCCACTGATAGGTTTCCTGCTCTCATCCAGCCTTTCTGGCTCTGCCCGCTCCGTTAAGCCCTTGGCTCACTCCGCTCCCTACCCTGCCCGCAAATTCCACCCGCCCACATTACATCTAGATTTATCTCCCCCTATCTCTCCACCCCCCTCTTCCAACCAATCCAATCTCTCCTAAACCCTCCCCTTCCTCTCTGTAACCACTCCCCCTACAATCTTCCCTGTAACCACTCCCCCTAAGATTTTACAAACTCACCTTCACCACAACTTACTTTCCTACCACTACCATCATGCTATCCCTTCCTCTCAAAACCCTTCAACTGTCTTCGTTCCTTCTCCTTCTAACCTTCCTATACAACATTACTTCCTATACTCATATCCACTTACTTCCGCCTCCTCTTATCCCCCTACACCACCCTGTCGCTCACTACCACAACATATCCACTTCATTAATTCCTTCCTTCCCATTTCTCTTCATGAAAATTAAACTTTTTCTCACACTAGACACAAACCTTAAATGTAAACCACATTTTTACAAGCCTCCTCCATCTACAAATAAAACTAAAAAGAACCTTCCACTTCCCACAATCAATCACTTAGCTGGAGACATACACCCCAACCCAGGTCCTACCTCTCATCCCACAAACCCCCCTAACAACTACAATCAATCCTCTAACAAACAACTGAAATTCCTTACCATTAATGCCCAAAGCTTAAACAATAAACTATCCCTCTTCCATGCCTGGCTCAACCACAACTCCCCTGATATAGCAGCTATCACTGAAACCTGGCTAAAACCTCACATGAATGACTCTGAGTTCGTACCCCCAGGATTCCTTTCTCTATGATGCGACCGACCTAATAAAAGAGGCGGTGGTGTTGCTCTAGTCTACTCCAACCTCTTGTCCATTACTCCGTACCCAAACCCTATCCCATCATTTAATAACACTGAACTAGTAATTGGCCTACTAAAATTGAACAACCACAAAATTATCTGCATCATCTGTCTCTATATTCCTCCAGGCAACAATACTAATACTTTAGAAGACATCCTAGCCTGGACTTCCTCTAATATTAATCTAGAAACCTTCATTTTAGGTGATGTAAACATCGATTGGAGTAAAATCTCAAACCCAAACCCCTCAATATCCATCAACCTATTTAATTTCTCCCAACTCATTAACTTCACTACCAGACCAAACAAAGCTAATCCTCCTGGCTCCATACTTGACTGGATTCTCGTATCGTATCCAAACAAAATAATAAAATCTGACACCTCTCCAGACCCTCTAGGAGACCACCTCCCTGCTTATGCCATACGAGCTACTTCCTCCCCTCCCCACTCCCATCACTACTTTCTCACTCAAAACCTCTCTAACTTTAACCCTACCTCCTTCTCTGACTCACTTAAACTCATCAACTGGAACCCTTTAAGACTACTACCACTAGATGAAGCTGTCCACTATTTCAATTCAACATTTTTAACAGTCCTTAACTCTCTAGCCCCTCATAGAAATATTAGACTTAAAGCAAAAACCTCCCCCTGGCTCACCAAAAATACAAAAAAGCTAATGCTCTTAAGAGATAAAACCTGGAAAACCTACCATAAACTCAAAACAGCCCGAAACATTCCTTAAGTACAAGCAATTAAGAAACCTCACCAAGAAACAAATCATTAAAGATAAAAAATCTTACTACATCCAACTACAAGAAAGCCATGCTAGAAACCCCAAACAATTCTGGAATTCCATCAATTCACTCCTCAGACCTGGCACTAAAAACAACCCATGTCCTGACACCAGCAAAACCGACCTCGAAATAGCCTCACTATTCAATTCCTTCTTCACATCTTCCATTGCTGAACTGACTAAAACATTCCCTAACAATCACCTATCTCTTAACACTATTCTATCTTCCTCAAACTGTTCTCACCCACCCTCTTTCAAACTAAAACCAGTATCTACTGACCAAATAAAGAAACTCCTTCATAAACTAAAGACCTGCTCCAATGCCCCCGATAACATCCCATCTGCCTTCCTACAAATTGCTTCTGACTCTATTGCTCTTCCCATCAGCATCCTAATCAATAGATCTTTACTTGAATCCTATGTACCCAAATTATGGCGTACTGCTTTCACCCTACCTCTCCACAAAGGTGGCAAAAACTGTACAGCCTCAAATTTCCGCCCTATTGCCATTCTCTCCCCTATATCCAAAATCCTAGAAAAATGTATCCACTTACAACTTCTGCCATTCCTCACCCAACACCAACTTCTCTCTCCTACCCAACACGGCTTCCGCCCAGGACACAGTACTAACACTGCCCTTTTCTCCTTTTTTCACTCAGTCAACTCTGCTCGTGATTCCAGTAACATAGTATCTACTGTCCTCCTAGATCTATCAAAAGCTTTTGATACCATCTCTCACACTCACCTCTTAAGTCACCTATCAAATCTCAACCTTGGCTCAGAATCCCTCTCCTGGTTTTCCAGCTACCTTTCTAACAGATCCCAAGTGGTAAAATGGGGCCAAGCAACCTCTACTTTTCTTCCCACCCCTACTGGAGTACCTCAAGGCTCTATACTCTGTCCTCTACTATTTAATATCTTTATAAATGACTTCCATAAGGCCATCCCCAACACAACTATTGTACAATATGCAGATGATTCAACATTAATCTGCTCAGCCCCTAACCTAACAAACCTCCAAGCCCTAACCCAAAGTGCCTTCTCAACCACTGAAAACTGGATGCTACAAAATCACCTCTCCCTAAATGCCAGTAAAACTAAGATTCTCCTTTTCTCTCCCTCTAGATCCTCCTCTCTTGACAAAAAGTCATTCAAAATCTCCAGCCTCAATAACTCCCCTATCGAAATCGTACCCTCCTCCAAGCTTCTTGGTGTCACAATCGACGATCAATTAAAATTCAATTCCCATATCCAACTGAACATAAAAAAAACACACATAAAACTAGGTCTACTTTATAGAAACAACCACTTCCTCTCCCCTCACACCAGAGCAACCCTTGCCTCTACCTTCCTCCTTCCTACCCTCCTATATGGTGCCCCCCTGCTCACTAATCTTTCATCCTCTCTTGCCACCAAACTAGAGCTATGCTACAACAAAGTCGCTAGATTTGCCACTAACGCCAAATCCTCTTCTCATCACTGCTCCTCCCTTCTCTCCCTAAACTGGCTTGAACTTCCAAACCAACTTAACCTCATCCAACTCACCACAGCCTTCAAACTACTTCGACACCCCTCTAAATGTCCTGCCCTTTCTAACATTCTGCACTCTTATACCCCCCCTCAGACCACTTAGATCTTCTCAACACAACCTGATCACAGTTCAAAAACCCCAGCACCCTGCTGGCCAGCTTCTCTTATCCTTTACACTTGCTAAAAAATGGAATGCCCTGCCCTTGTCACTTAGGACATGTTCCAACCTAAATAACTTCAAAACTCAGCTTCACTCCTACCTCTATCATAACAGAATCTGCAACTGCACTCCTCTGCCTACAAATCTCAAACTTTCTACTCCATTTGCCCCTGACTAACCCCCTCCTGTTCTTCTTCCTGTTCCCTTCTAAATGTATTACACTTAGTGACCTACATAGTAAACCATACTCATCATGGGCTACCTTTCTCCCAATTCAAAATTGAAACTACCTGATATTTGTAATCCAGACTGCCTATGACTATGAATGTTCTTTGTGATTATTTTTGTAATTTCAGAGTGCCTATGACTTTGCATGATCATTAATATTCCCTCTGTAGCTGCCTTGTTATTTGTAATTCTGAGAGCCTATGACTTTGCATGTACATTGATATTACCTTGTAATCAAAATATTTGAACTGTAATTATTCCTTGTGTTGGAGCTTTTCTCCCCGGGCCTCCACTGAAAACGGGCTCCAACGCCCAGTGGACCTCCCCGGTAATCAAACTGAAATAAATAAATAAATAAATAAATAAATAAATAAATATAATCATTTTAATTATATATAGTCTTTCCTCCATGGTAAAAATAGATATTATCAAAAATCTCTTTATAGTTTATTTGCACTGTTGTATCTACGTCATTTGTAATGTTAACTCCCAAGTATTTGATTGTATCATTTTTAGATATATATTTATGATATTTTTTTTATCTAATACTTCTTTGTTCATATTTATTAGTAGCATATTGGTTTTATTTTCATTAAATGATAGTCCAGAAATCTACTTAAATTGTTTTGTTACTTTCCATAGTTCTTTTAATGTGTTATTATCTTCTTTTAAAGTCAATAAAATGTTGTCTGCAAATAACTGAATCTTTAACTCAAGGTCAGTATCTAGTTGAATTCCTTGAATGTTTGGGTTTGCACGTATGAAATTTACTAATGGCTCTATTACTAATGCGAATAACAAAGGGGAAAGTGGACAACCCTATTTTGTACCTTTTGTAATGGTAATAGGTTCCGACAAACAGGATCCTATTTTTATGTAAGCTGAAGATTTATCATAAAGAGATCTTATTAATGAGGTAAAATTTTTTGAAAATCCATACTCCACCAGTGCAAGCCAAAGGTAATCCCAATTCATGGAATCAAATTCATTGTCAATATCTAAGCAAATGACATTCATTTTATTTTTTGTTTTGTTTATGAAATCAATAAAGGGCAAAATTTTCTTTATATTGTTATATGTATTTCTGTTTTTAATGAATCCTGTTCGATCATTCTCTATCAATAACAGCAATATTTGTTTTATCCTGATTGCATGAACTGTCATAAATATTTTATAATCTATATTTAGTAAACTTATGGTTTTATATGGGGTACACTCATCAGGTTTTTTATCTTGTTTCAGAATTGGTGATACTTGAGTGTATTTCCAAGAAGGAGAGCATTTATTGCCTTCTTTAACTGATATGAACACACTTAGTAATAGATTTAAAGCATTATTAGATAATAGTTTAAACATCTCTGGTGTCATATTATCATTACCTGGGGCTTTATTTAATTTTAGGATAGTCTTAGTCTTATATTTTCCTTAAGGAATTTTCTAAGTGTTTCACTTGATTCTACTTTATTTTCTTGACTATTGAGTTTATTGAAATACACTCTAAAGACTTCTTTTTTGTCTATTTTGTACATTTCTTTTATCTGATTTGCCTTTATCATTCTTTTTGTCCTGTTAGCTATTCTCCTTTGATTTTTTTGGATTCATAGAGTAAGAGCATAGTTTGACCTTCTCTAGATTAATTGTTGTTTTTATGGTTCAATATCTGTAAGTATTTTTGTTGAGGTTCTCTAATTCTTTTTCTGAAGCTAAGTTGCCTTTATGAATATCTAATTTAATTTTGTCTATTTTAGTTTGTAGTTCTGCCAGACCTTTATTCCAAAGCTTTTGGTTGTTTTTATACCAGGCTACTGCCTTTCCATATAAATATGCTTTCATTGCATCACATATATATATATATATATATATATATATATATATATATATATATATAATGTCGCAACCTCATTTGTGAGATTTAAATCTAAAAATGTTTACATCTCTGCAGTACAGTATTGTTTAAACTCTTTAAGGTTTGCTATATAGGCTGGAATTCTTATGATTGTAAGTTTTCTCTTAAAGTTAAAATCTATTTCAAAAGTAATTGCATCATGGTCTGAGAAGGGGCATGTGTGATTGTTTTAACTTTGCTTATTTTTGTGGTAAGATCTTTTGTTATGTACACTCTATTATGGAAAAGGTGTTATGTGTATGTGAATAATGTGTGAATATCAACAACTCTTGTTCAGCGTATTTGTTAATGTCCATTAAATAATTATATGAGTCAGTAAACTCTGTATGTATCTTTGATAGTGGAGATTTATTGCATGTGTTTTTAGCATTTGTATCCTCTTCTTTCATTACACAATTAAAGTCTCCAGCAATTATTGTATTAACTTTGGAATATTGTATTATGTTTTCTAAATGTTGTTTGGCTACCCTGACACCCAGCCCTGGTATCCAGTAGTCATTTACCAGGGTATAAACCAAACCATTTATTAATACTGACACTAAACAAAACATTCCTGAGTTATCACTGACTGTATGTATGACCTTGGGCATCAAGGTAGTCTTTTTCCATAATATTGCCACACCTCTTTGCTTTTTAATTTATTCTGAACATGCTAGTAATGTGTAATTATGCATATTAATTTTATTAAAGTCTTGCTGTGTAAGATGTGTTTCTTGTAAAAATACTACTTGTGCTTTACATAGCTTAAGCTATCTTTATAAGCTTCCTCTTTTACAGCTGTTATTTAAACCATTGACATTGATAGAGATGCATTTCACAGTTGAACTAATTATACTTTTGTGTTTAACCATTGTCTTATTATTGTATTTGTGCATAACCTTGTATGTGTGCTGAAAATGTATTACCATTCATTTCAAATATGTTATACATGCATTACATAGACATCCATTTAAAAGGTACAAATATAAACTGTCTGCGTAAAAAGTGCTTTTCAAAATATAAATATCCAATCATTCCCTTCATGGGAGAAAACAGCCCTTCCTTGAATAGCGTTACCATTCAAGTGATCTCTCTTATCCTTATTCAACATCTTCCCTCAGCTTTCCCAACAACAAATATAACTAAAAGCATCAAATTCTTATTGCTTGTGTGCTATCAAACTTCAGCTATTGAACTGTGTAATATTCAATTAAATACTATTACAGAGATTGTTACATGATATTACTGTCTTTAGTTAAATAAAATAGTATAACCAGCTTTAAATACAGCATTGTTCTAGTATATACATCTTGTATTTTATTTCATTGTGCTATTTAATGTCCTTCAACCAACATATGTTTTCAGTGTAATAGTCCCCGGGATTCAGCAAGCTCTGCATGGCATGCAGGAATAGTGCAAGAGCTGCTGCATGCAATATGGCCGACGAGCGATCCAGGAACGAGCTCCCAGGATGTGCACGAGCACTCCTACACTATTCCTGCATGGACACAGCTCCTGTATGCTAATTACCCCATTTGCTGGTGAAAACCATGCAAATGAGGTGAATTAGTGATCCAGGCAGCAGGCAGGCATCTGTGCAGGAATATTCTAACCTGCAGAAATGTATTCGGCTACTAACTGAATACATTTCTGCAAATTACAAAATGGAGGCATGACAGCTCCAAAGAAAGCATGTATTCAATGTAGTAGGCATGCCAATGGCCAAATATATGGCCATTGGCATGGGAAATAGTTGCAAAATTATAAAAAATAATTTTTATTTTTTTTTGGCCGATTTCAGCCGTTTAAGCCTAGGGCAGTGGTGCGCAAATGGGATCAGCCTAAAAATAATGAAAAAAATTGGAAATAAGGTTTTAAAACAAAATCAGCATTCTGCCATAATAGTCAATGGCATGCATAAGACAACAATACCAGGGAATAGTGGTTGCTAAGGGGAAGTCTGAGTGTCAGGTTTGTAACCATGCATTAGCAGTCAGTTTTATGCAAATGAGGGGATTGATACTGAATCACAGATTTCCACTCAGTGTTAGCTTGCACCCAACCGTGTAGGTGAGCAAAACCATGATATAAGCATAAGAGGTAGATGACCTCATAAGGGGGAGTGTCATGCATGATTTAAGCCTATTGGAGCTCTGTGGCCCATGTTTACCCTTCCCTAAGCACAGCTAAGGAAGAGGGGTGTGTCTGAGGCTGCCTAGCACTGTTTACATAGCCTAAATGGATTTGTGCACTGCGCACCAGGTTTTAAACCAAAAAAAAAAAACCACAGGAAATAGCAGCTCTGCTCACATTTGAGCACTGGGTATGTGCAGTGGGCCTCGGGGGTTAAACAGGAAGTCAATGGGAAGGGAAAACAGCAGTAGGAAGGCAATCAAGGAGAACTAGCATAGCTGGCAGGTGAAATGTATCAGAATCAGCCAATTACACAGGCAGCAGCCCAGCCAAGCACACTACTATAAACTATGCAAACACCTTTCACTCTGTTTTTCCCACAAACTCTACACCACTGGTGTACATAGACGGGGAAATTTTACCTGGCAAAACTAACAAAATGGTAGGGGCTGCTGTTGTTCTCATACATCAATATGTGGAAGAGGCTGAGGGTGGTGAGGATGAGAATGCTGATGACCAACCCACAGTGAAGAGAAGGAGAAGAGTGTACAGACCTAGAGTAACCTACCACGGGCTACATGAGCTGGAGATAGTGGAGCGCTATAGGGTGGACAGGGACATTCTACAGAAAATTCTTGAGCTGTGCCAGCCACGTCTCACACACAGAACCAAGGGGAACCCAGTAGATACCAAGGTATGTGTAGGCTTAAGAATACTAGCCATAGGTACCTTCCAAAGGCCAACTGGGGATATCATGGGGATCTCACAGGGATCAGCATCCAGGGTACTCCACCAGTTCCTGGATGCCATGTCAGCACATGCCAGTGAGCACGTATATTTCCTCAACACCTGTGAGACGTTGACCAGCAATATCCGTCTCTTCCACCAAATAGCAGAATACCCTGAGGTAGTGGGTGCTATAGACTGCACGCATATACACATCAAAGCACCACCTGGTGAGTGGGGTAGGGTCTTCATAAACCGCAAGGGCTTCCCCTCCAACTGGCAGATCATGTGCGATGCCCAGGGCATTATCATGAATGTGTGTCCTGGCAGCCCTGGAAGCTATCACGACTCCCACATCTGGCATATGACACAGCTGTACTAAAAATTTGCCAGTTGGGACATCCCATATGGCCCCCTAGTGGGGGATGCTGATTACGCATTGAAGCTGTGGCTGATGACACCCATCAGAAATGCACACACACCCAAACAAGAACTCCAAATGAGGCACATGCACAAACCAGAATCATAATAGAGCGTGTGTTTGGGATGCTCAAGTCACGGTTCTGATGCCTGGACATATCCAGTGAAGCCTTGCAGTACTCTCTAGCTACATGTACACAAATTTTCATTGTATGTGCCATGCTACACAATATGATCCTGCGGAAACAGCTGCAGCAGGAACAGCACGGGGCAGGGCCACACAGCCCCCAACCATTGCCAAGGCCAGCACAGGCACAGAGTGACTCGGAGTAGGAACAAACTGGGTCTGTCTATGTAGGCAGAAGTCAGCATGCCCAGTATGCCAAGGCTTTGGCAAAGAGGCAACGCATAGCACATACACTGACAAGGTAGGAACCCAGGGAATGACACCTCTCTCTGACTCGCACATACAGCAAAAGGGATGCCAAACGCGACACTACCTGTGCTTTACCATGTATAGGGAGCATACTATGTGCATCCAACATAGTCAGCCCTCCAGCATCATCCTCAATACTGGCACAGCCACAAATTAAGTCACTCTTCCTATCAATTGCTGAATGGAGTAGTATGTTCTGCTAGTTGTATCTATGGTATGAATGTGAGCATGCAAGGGAATCAGGTGGCTGAATGGGATGGCAGCAGATAGTGGACGCCTATATGGGCAGCATGAAATCCATAACAGATACTGGTGTCAACAAAGTAGGCAGTACTAGACAAGGTGACAAATTCCACTGCAGTACATGTGGTGGCCCAAATGTGTGTTCATAGGACACACACATGCATGTCAATGAGGCTCACATACCCAACAACAGCCTCAGCCAGCAGGACAAGTGTAGATGACCATAAAGAAAGGCTGTGCTAAGGCCTTCAATTGATGGCAATGGAGAACAGCCCCCCTCCAGACCTACACAGACGTACTACAACAGGTCAGGCAGTTGTATGTTAGTTCTGAAGGGTAAGAAGTCTGAAACTGAAATGTAGGTTAATAAAACCTTAGATCTGTACTCTACTGATATGCCTCTAGTCTACATGATAGTTCAGAATACAACACGAAATGGGAACCAACAGAGTACCTGAAATACCAGTACAGTCATAGCAAATGTTTACAGTTGTCAGGTGTGCCCCCCACCACAATCCTATGTAGAAATGCAGTAACATGTATGTGTGGGTTTAATAACAGTGGAGCACAGATTACCTGAGCTGGCCAAATTTACAGGATAGATTGTTGCATGTGTACAATATGCAGGGGTCTGTGTGTCAGGTTGCTGTGTGTTGCATATTGTGTGGAAGTGGTCAGCATGTAGGCATGGATGGTTGTGTCTTGGTGGCCTATGGCCAGTACTGTAGATGACAGAGCCATGTTCTGATAACTGCAGTGCCAACCGCAATGCATCTCAGCAAGACTCAATTCAGCAGTCATCCATACTCACTGTTCAGATGTCAATATCTGTCACCATATGAATAATGAACATGCCATGAATGTGAGCCCAGACATACACACAGTACACAGGTGGAAGTACCCTAGACTGAGTACATAAAATTTAACTGTCAACTGCACACACCTTTGGAATTGTACATACAGATTAGCAGCACATTAGTTATCTGTGTAGTATGGGATACTGATGTAGTCTGGCTAATCACTGCAGACCACAAAAGGCACAGTTATGAAGTAATGAGAGACTGCCTATGTCCCCGCACAAGGCAGCATAAGAGGAATGTCCCAGATATACCTGTGAGTCAGCTGAAAGAAACTTCCATATCACACATGCACTCAGCTCACCCCACCATCAGCTACAGGTTTATCACAGGTCATATCCCTGCTTTTGGGAATGAGTACAGTATGACCCCCACTTCCATATTGGAATACCCACAGAATGCAGCATGCTGAAGAGGTGTCCCATACAGGTGTGTCCCTACCTGTAAGCAGCACCCTGCTAACATCCAGAACAATGGATTAATATGGACAGGAACTATTGCCATTAACACCTCGCACACTTACCCTGTCACCCCAGGGGGAATCCAGTGGCTTGCAGCCTGGGTCTGTATGACTGACAGAATGCACTGGCCTGCTACAGATGGCCTACATCACTACCAAATGCCCTACAGTCCTCTGTCAAAGGCCTGTGCCTCACTTATACTGCCAATGTATGTTATCTCATGGGGTCCCAACTAACAACATAACACAGTCCACAGAACACAAATGCAAGGCCATGTTGACAAATCCCAGTAGCATGCCCACCATGTCCTACTGCATGAACTGTGGACCAACCCCTAAATACCGCTGAGATGAAGGGACAACTATAGGAATACTTCTCAGATATTGCTCACATAATGTTAGGAAGAGGATAGACTAACAGAGTGGGGGGTGTAGAAGCATGGACGCCATGGAGTGTGTGATGTCTGAATCTCTGATGTGTGCACATATTACCCCTTTCTGCAAACCCAGTAATGGGTGACTACAAATCTGCTTGTAAACCACAATGTGAAGGGGAACTAACCAGATATATGAGCCCTGCCTCTGGGTAACCTGGGTGACTCTGTACAGCTGAGAGGTATGGCCACAGCAGGATATGGCCATTCTGTTATGTCGATAGATGTACAAGCAGGGGGCCTCAGCCACCACAGTACCAAGGTGCTGGACCATTTACACAGACCCATCAGCAAGTGTCTGCAGGTACCACTCCAGAATGGCATGAGTGTGCAAGAATATGTAGGCTGCAGACCACAATACTGGACACAGCTTCATTCATCTTGTATTTCCCAAGAAATAACTGTGAGCAAATAAGTACATCTGTCAGTAGCTGATGACATAGTACATCACAGTGTAAAACGGTACATAGCTCTGAATATCTCTGATAACACCAACCATGTAACACAAGCAGCACAGACACAATAGTTACAGTATGCCACTATCTTTCACCCATTGTGACTCCATATTGTCAACGTATCTACATATATCCTGCAGAAACAGGTTGCTAGCTGTAGGTGTAGGACACAAAATCCTTCACTGGAGTACAACCTACCTGGAATGGATTCACACACTCAATACAGAAGGTCATACTGGGCATGCTCCTACACTTAGGGAAATGAAGCCCATGTCTGACAACACAGTGGACTATACATATCTGTCAGTCGCAGATGTCTGTGCACACACACCACATTGCACACCATTCATGCTTTGCACACACATTGAATAGAAATACTCACATATATCCAAGGCCAACACACTATAATAGGTCAAACATACATACAGAGAGGTGTGGGTAAGAGAGAGACAGACAGTGACAAAGAGATTTCCATCATGAGGCCTGTCCCACCAACCACAGATCTAATTGGCCAATATCACATGATGTGCTGATGTCAATCACCGTAGACATTTAGTTTTGGTAGCCCTCAGCACTATAGTGTCTGTGGTGCTTGTGATAACTATGTAACATGATAGTACAAATCAGTATTCATCTAGCATTTGTATACTGAGTCCTGTCAAATGTCATGTTGTGTGTGACTGAGTGTTGTGTGTGTGTTTCCAGATTTATGGTTTATGGCCCATTCACATACACTGCACTTCCCATTGCCCATGTTAGCACTCATGTTGATGTCAGTCACCTTGAAATAACCCTCTGGCCAAATCTCAGCCCCATAAGGTCTGTGGTGCTTGCGATAACTGCGTAATGCTATAGTATAACATACTAGTTAGGTAGGAGTACTAATCCCAGACATGGTAACTGTGAAACTCTGTGTGTGTGTGTGTGTGTGTGTGTGTGTGTGTGTGTGTGTGTGTGTGTGTGTATGTGGAGATTAATGATTTCGAAGCCATTCACAGTCACAACACCTCCCATTGACCTACTTTAGCAAGCCTGCTGATGTCAGTCACCATGAAATACCCCTTCATGGAAGGGCCAGCCTTATAAGCTCTGTGGTGTGTGCGATAGCTGCATAATGTTTATAGTGTAACATACTAGTTAGGGAGGAGTTCTAATCCCAGACATGGAAAGTATGTATGTGTGGAGATTAATTATTTTGAGACCATTCACAGTCACTACACCTCCCATTGCCATACTTTAGCAAGCCTGCTGATGTCAGTCACTTTGAAATACCCCTTTAGAGAAGGACCAGCCCTATATGTTCCGTGGTGCATGCGATAACTGCGTAATGCTATAGTGTAACATACTAGCTAGGTAGGAGTTCTAATCACAGACATGGCAACTGTGAAACTGTGTGTGAGTGTGTATGACAGAGTGTGTGTGTGGGCCCTTGATAATACCTGATATTATGGACATTCACACTTACTGCTCTCCCCTTACCCCTCCTTTAGCACTGCTGCTGATGTTAGTCACCTTCAAAGATACCTGTGGAGAGCTCTCTAACATATAACTCCATGGCGCGTGCTATAAATGTGGAACAATGTAGTAGCAGTAACTACACAGGTATGGGCTTGAATCTTATCTGTGGCAAGTGTTTATGTATGTGTGTACCTCAAAGATTTTGGCCCCATTTACACCCAGTACACATCTCAGAGCCTGACTTTAGCAGTCCTGCAGATATCATCCACCTTAGAAGTACCTATTGCCAATGATAAACCATATCAGGTCAGTGGTGCATGTGATAAATGCGTAACATAATGGTCCCTAAAGATTGTTAAACAGAGGTTTGAACCTTACCCCTGGCAAATGTAAATGTATGTTTAGGGTAAAATTATTTTTGGGATCTCCCACCCACTATATCACCCAGTGCTAGTATTTACAAGGGGCTGGTGATGTTCCTCACCTTAGAAGTACCTTGGGACAACATCCATCCTATAAGTTCCATGGCGCATACGATAAATGCAGTACACTATAGTAGCAATACATAACTACGTAGGGGTTTGACTCTCAGTACTGGTAATCGTGTGCATGTCATTCATCAATATCCTGTGTGGAGGTTGCTGTGATTGTGTAATAACAGGATGCATTGTAGGCCGTGTTTTGCTAAATTATTATATTGAGGACCTAGTATACTTCACAATGTCCACCTTACAAGGACAACAGATGTTAAACACCAGAGAGGCTGGTGTAAACAATCCATAGCCCTACATGTGACATTATGGATTGGTGAACAATATAGGCAGCCCTTCTATTACTCAGAGAACACTCTCCACCCATGTCTCATACACAAACACACTTGGTTAGGCAACAACCACTATATTGGTAGTTCCTTGCATATTGCCTCACAGATAGTAACCACAGTGTGATTGCAGTGGACTACATGCCTATTGACCACAACAGTGCCACTGACAGAAAGTACTGTGATGTGTTACATCTCCTGATTGTGTGTTATCCAGCAAGTAAAAGGACATGGCACCCTGTTCCATCCCTGCAGTAGACAAATAAATGCTTACAGTGGCCCTTTTGCTATGTTCCCCACTGGATGCCTGCAACAACTGTAGAGTCTACAAATGTAACCCACAAAGGGAATACCATGCCTTATACACATGCCCTGTGTGGACAGATGCCACTAACTCCACTGAATACCTGCATCATGCTGTCAATGTAGGTGCAAGCACAACCTCAGTTCCATAGCCAGGTCTCACCAAATGAGGTCAGGAATGCTACATCAGAAGATAACAATCTGTCCACACAACATGCCCAGGAGACCTCAAGTACACTTCCACACATCAAAGAACATGCGTGTGGAACATGTGCACAACCCAGACACTGTCCATATTATGGAATATAGATCACATACATGGGAAACAGTGCACATCACTGGCCACCCACAATAGTAACCCAGATGAGTGGATGGTGAATACAATACCCACCTGTGGGGACCACTCCAGGGACTACACCCCTGAGCCACACTGGAGACTATTATCATATGGCCTGATGCCAAGGTATTCCCTTTGCCTAGCCTTATACAGCCTTCAGGCAAATTCACCTACTACACACTTGTGAAGTAATGAACCTATGCATCTCAGTACTGGCAAGTGAGTGTGTGTGTGTGTGTGTGTGTGTGTGTGTGTGTGTGTGTGTGTGTGTGTGTGTGTGTTTGTGGAGAGTAATGATTTTGAAGCCATTCACACTTACTACACCTCCCATTGCCCTACTTTAGTATGCCTGCTGAGGTCATTCACCTTAAAATAACACTTTGGCCACATTGCAGCCATATAAGCTCTGTGGGGCTTGTGATAGGTGCATAATACTGTAGTGTAGTAAACTAGGTAGGTAGGAGTTCTAATCCTGATCCTGCCATCTGTGATAATGTGTGTGTTTCCCTGAGAGAGTGTGTGTGTGTCTTCGTTGACACCTGCTTTTGTAAACATTCACACTTACTACACTTCCCTTACCCCTCCTTTATCACTGTTGCTGATGTCACTCACCTACAAAGATACCTTTGGACAGCTCTCCAACATGTATGCTCTGTGGCACATGCAATAACTGAGTAAGACTGTCATAGCAATACATAGTCAGGGAGTGGCTTGAAACTCAGTACTGATAGGTGTGTATTTGTGTGGGTGGTGGGGTGATTGCACAGGATCCATTGCAGTATGGGTTTCGCTACATCATTATATTGAGGACCTATATGTCCCATTGTCCACATTACAAGGTCAACAGTTTTCAAACACTGTAGAGGCTGTTGTAAACAATCCTCAGCCATAAACGTGTACAGCCATGTGCAATTACTATGCGACAGTATGGATTAGTAAACAATACAGGCAATCGTTATAATACCCAGGTGCCACTCTCCACCCATGGATCATACACAAACACGCTTGGCTCTTACTCTTTTACTCCCATCCTTTCTTACTTTGTCACTCTCTCTCTCTCTCTCTCTCTCTCTCTGGTGGATGTGGAAAAGTACATCTGTTTTGCATAGGCAACAGCTTTAGTTTTGTATGTAATGCTCATGATCAGCTGATGGGCTGTGCACGAATTGCAGTCCCCCACTTACTAATTGCACGTGGAACAGCTGTGGTATCATTCCTATAGCCAATTGCATGGGAACACACTACTATAACTAAGAAATTCATGTGGGTGTTGGCCCTTTTCCTTCACTGTGAGCAGGACTTCATGTGGGTGTTTGACAAACAGCATCACAGAGGGTAGTTGGAAATACCTCTTACAGCACACACTGTGGAGACAGGCCAACAAACAGGAGGAGGATGTTCCAGACATGGGGACAGAATGTAAGTATTGCTGTTCTACATTTGAAGTAATGTTGGTTTAACAAGGCTTGTGTGGATATGGCTGTTCTACATGATTTAAAGTCTGGCATGACAGTGTTATGTGGTTGAGGATACTCTCACCTGTAGGGCTATCTGCAGACTATCCAGAGTTTACAGTCTTAAATGTGGTGTGTTACACACACATTTCCTATATTTAGATATGCAGTAGCATACTCTGATGATTGCAGGCAGTACATGGTGACATCCATGTGAGTTACTGACTTCATATCCCTCAGAAGAGATATATCACAACACACCCTGTTACACCAGGAAATTTCTCAGTTTATCACAGCAATATGTCAATATTGGCCTTGTGTTTATGCCTCCATCCCCCAAGTTTGTCACCCTTTGTCCATATGTCATGCAGTAAGAGGTGCATATGTACAGTATATCATTATTTACTGACATCATACCTGATAACAAGCCAGTAAGATATCAGACTGCTAGACATGTCATGTATAGTAGGCCTTATATTTGAGGACTAAACCTGGATATTCTGTTGTAGTCTGTACAGTAGTGAGGTCTGTGTACGTATGG
>NC_056745.1:327497733-327505233 GCF_019279795.1 Protopterus annectens | reverse complement strand
CAGACTGATAAAATAGCATGGTAATGACATCTTTAATAAGTGCATTTAATTCCATGTATATAACATGCTTCTATGTACTGTTATTATAGTAGCAAGGGGTGTGAGTATATTGTATGCGACACTTGGGTATATATGGCTAGTACAAGAATCTTTTCTCTTTGTATGTGCTTCATATATGGGTAGTATCCCACGTTACATGTAGTCACACTTGCATGTATTGTATCATTATGTTACTACTGTTAGCAGTGCTTTCCCAAGTAAGAGTAGATTGCAGATTGTAGTACTGGAACCATACACCCCTGTATGCAAAGCTGGACTCTGAGTACTGACTATCGTGTTCTTGGTGTGCGAGCTGTGTGTTATTAAGCATTTGCTACTGGATATTGATCTGATACGTGGATATTAACTGTAGACTACTATGTGTATAGGACATGTCATTGAGGGCTGCTGTCATGTAGTTATCTCATACCTATCAGTGTCAGATGTCTATCTGTCAAAACATTCATCCTAATGCATAACCTGTTGGCTAGCTGATTTCTGTCTGTCCTCTGTACAGATGTGCAGATGTCAGGTATCCATCTAGGCTGCTTACAGGGTATCTATGCTTCACTGAAACTGACATATCTGCCCAGCTGTGTTATGAATGCCACAGCTGGGAAACCCCACCCTGTATGCACCACATGCCATGGATACCTCAACTAGACTACCACAGTCAACAGAGCATGCTTGGCTACAGTTCTCCAACCCAGACACTGGCCATGTTATGTAATATATGTTGCATACATGTCAATTGAAGCACCTCACTGGCCCTCTGCAAGAAACAACCAGATAATTGGATGTTGCATTTAACTGTCACCCTGGGGATCACTCAAGTGGCATCAGTTGATAGATGGCCTGCTAACAAATGTCAGGTGGCATAATACCACTGTACCCACATCCCCTACTCTTCTCATCTCTCCATGGACATTATCCTGGTAAACACCTAGGAACACCTGCACCTATGGACCCCAGTACTGAAAAATGTGTCAGCGTGCATTACTGAGAATAACAGTGTCTGTGTGTTTGTAAACTTGTAGTTGATAATACCCTGAGGGCCTTCTCACCCACTACACCCCCCCATTGCCATAGTTAGAAATGGCTGTTGCTGTAATGGACATTAAATGTACCTTGTTACACTCTTCCCCCTATGGGCTACCTGGAGCTTGCAGTACCAGCATAACACTGTTGTACAAATGGGTAGATAGGCATGGGTCACCCTCTGAGTCCTGGCAAGTGTGTGTATGTGTGCAAGTGTGTATATTTGTAGGATACAGCATTCTGAGGCCACATTCTCCAACTCTAATACACATTGCCATACATTATAAGGGATAGTGATGTTACTGACATTAGGAGAGCCATGACAAACCCTCACCCTGCTATCCCTCTGGCATGTGCAATAAATGCATATCCTTGTAGTTGCACCGATTCAATAGACAAGGGGATTGTATTGCAGTACTGGTCAATGTGTGATTGTGGGTATGTCAGAGCATTATCATGGGTTTCAGTGAGTAAAATATCCAATGTGGGGTGTGGGTGCTGGGTATACTGTTTTTACACCATGGTATCCCCAGTACATGTCCCAAGGTCCACTCTATGAGGACCACTGTCACCATCAACCATGCAGGTAACTGATTATACTATGCAGCCCAATGATGCATGTGCTGTGTGCAAATTATCTGTAACAGAATGGACTCACTGACAAGGTAGTTAGCACTGATAAACTCAGGTCTCTCAGATGTGTCTATGACTGTTATGTGTTTGTCGATGTGTATTTGACAGCATGTCATACTATGTATTGTTCATTAACACCCAGTACATCCCCCATTACCATACTGTACAAGGCCTGGTGATGTTCTTCACTTAATAAGAAACTCGGGACACACCTCATCCTAAAAGCTGTGTGGTGTGTGCAATTAAGGCCAAACACATTAGTAGCAATAAGTACCTAGGTAGGGTTTCTCAGTGTTGTCAAATAAGTGTGCGTGTATGTGAAGGGATCTACTTCAGTTTGCAGAAAATACATGTCCCAGGAAGTCATCTGTCTGAGAACTGACTGGCAAATGCTAACATTTCAAAGGAATCATCTTGTAGAAATTCATTCCATCAAAACTAGTAGTAGATGTGTAAATGCCCTCTTCCTCACTGTACAGCTGTACAACAATACCGGAGTTCGTATATATAGTTGGGTGTGGATGTTGTGGGCACAGCCACCCTCATTGGGGTTATTGTTGTGTGTATTCCCGCATTTAGTTTGCTATAATACTGTACAGTTTATGTTAGCAGGTTAAGTAGTTGTCAATCACACTATGTATGTTTCTACACCACCCCACACCCTCTAAAGTGGAGGGCTGTGCCACCCACACCAGCACATTACCAACTCCAGGATTGCACTGCATTGGGGAAGAGGACATATGCCCTGCTAGTACCATCATCAATGACATTAAACTGGCAGACTGATTATTTACTAATATGATGTTTTGTCTATTTTGTCTTGGTGGAATTACATAGGCTAAAATGGGTTCACTGAAAAATGAAGTACATTCATGTGTACAGTATTCTCTGTGTATTGCATCAATAAAAGCCTCTGTGTGTGTGTGTGTGTGTGTGTGTGTGTGTGAGTGTTATTCACAAATATATGGTGTGTGCCACCCACTACACTTACCATTGTCCACTGTAGAAGGGCTGCTGGCATCAGCCACCATGCAATCACATGTATACACCTCTCAGACCTATCAGCCATGTTTCACATGCAGTAACTGTTATACAGACCTGTTACTTGTGTTCAGCTGTACCCAGGGATATGACACAGTCAATGTGTCACCACAGTGCCATACCCCTTGCAGGAAACAACAGCAGACCAATATCATGCTGACATATAGACACCTACAACACAAACTGAATACATTATGGAGACCACAATCAGTCAGTGTTAATAACAGCTATAATGCATAATGGCTGGAAAGCTACACATCCTGACATGTAAGCATTAACCTTTCCAGCTGAAAACATGTTACACAGCATTACATTGCTAAACCTTAGTACATTTATCCTGTGCATCAGAATGATATTAGCATGTCCCTGCATCGATGGTATGGATGACAGGGATGTGGCACAGGTATCGTCATATGCACAGGGTGTGTTGTGGGTTTGCCAGAGACCTAGGCTGAGCCATTTGGTTGACATCATGATTGTGTGTGTCAGGGGTTTGTTATCAACTTGGCTGTGAAGATGTGGTGTCTGTAGGTATGGAGGTGCCCTAGCTGTGTTAGTGATGTGTGTGTGTGTGTGTGTGTGTGTGTGTGTGTGTGTGTGTGTGTGTGTGTGTGTATGCACACAGTTCTGCCATGTGGCTGCCCTATACAGGGCTTTGTTGGACAGCTGCAGACTGTATATGGCAGGGTGTGCAGTTCACCGTGTCCGGCCACAAACACGAGAAATGTGCCTGTGAGGGGTTCCATGGGCAATACCAGGTACAAGCCCCGATATGGTACTCTCCCCTGATGATGACAAATGTCCACTGGATCCAGGTCCCTGTTGGGACCAGCCAGGACCACGTGCACAATGCCTGCTGCGTTTTGGTATGGACAGTACCCCCCCCCTGCAGTGCTGGTGCTGGTACTGCCACTATGGGAGCAGCTGTGACTTGTTGCACATCCACATAGACCTCCATCTGTTGGTGTTGCTGGCCTACGCCCACATGGCTGTTGCCCTATTCCCACCATATGCTCTAACACAGACATTGCACGGTCAGGGATTCCCACCATCTCACCCATCCATCCAGAACCTTTGCAAAATAATGGTGGGCACCTGCAAGATCACGGATGTTGTCAAGTACAGCAGAATGAGTAGACCTCTAGAGCCTCAGACTCTGTTTGGTATAATGTTCCATACATGCCTGTGCCTCCATGATGGCCCGAAACATGTGTCTGGTGATACCTGCTGTGGCACTGCTGCCAGGGGCATGATGGCCAGCAGTCCTTTTATGAGCACCCCTGTACATCTGCTGGCTATGGCTGCTGTGTACAGACATACTTGCCATAGTCACCACACTGTCCTGTCCCATGCCACCACCCGCCAACTGTCCCTCATCTATGGCCACTGGTGATGGGGTATGTATAGGCATTGTGACTGTGTGCGGGGATGGGGTGGATAAAAGTGGGATGTCAACCAATGGCACAGCTTCAGCCCCTGACAACCCTGCCTGTGCCTCACCATACCTATCATCATTGTCAGAGTCTGTATGGACACTAACATCAGTTTGCCTGCAGGAGGGACTCTGACCCATCTCGCCACCTGTGAGGGGAAAACAAAAAACTTAATTTAAGATCTGTACATCATTGCTTAACTCTACACACACGCACACACACACACACACACACACACACACACACACACACACACACACACACACACACACACACACACACACACACACACACTTACAGGTGAGGTGGCACAAAGATATTACACAAACCTCTCATTACCCAACAGTCAACATGGATGATATATGGCACTCAACAGCATGCACTGCAGCTATACTCAATCCTTGTTACCAACATTATACATCTCTCTGATGCATGAGTTGTGTTAGTAGGTGATGCCCCTTCCCCTAGAACACACTGCACCCATGTACACATTATTGCTGTGCACCTGTTCAGTATCCTGGCATGTACTGTGCACCATACCTCATGACTGTACACACCATTGCTGAATGTATATATGTGTGGCAGTTATGTTTGCTCTGTTGCTCACAGCCCCTGCGTGTTTGTCTGACACATACCTGGGATGATATGAGGACAGATGTCAATAGTGAATGCCTGACCTTTGATTTGCAGATCTCATCATCAGCAGTGCATGTATGAGCAATAAAATCCAATTACATTGAATGCTTACTGTGGCTATGAGGAGTGTACACACCTTTATTGACATGCCAGCCTCTTCCCTGATATGCAATGGGGCCACAATACTGCATATGTTAACATTACACACACCTCATATGTGACATATGACCTGTGCAATCAAATGCAGTATCAAACAAATGTGTTAGTAGTGTAGATGCTGACTGCGATGCATACAATATGTGGGTTGCATAAGTGTGCACACCCTTAACACAATGGTTTGTTACAGCACCTGTTAAGTGAACTACAGCAGTCAGTATTACTGGAAGGGGTATACTAGCATGGCCCATGTTCACTTGCCATTATTTGGTCACTCCACCCTACAAATGTCCCCCAACTCTGCCGGATCGCAAGGTCAACTCATGCACAGCTCTTGGAGGTCACAGAGAGCCTTCATTATTGCTGTGGAGTCAGGGTTATGTGTGGCACAATTCATGACCTTGACTGTGTTCAGATACAGCCATTCTTAGTGAGCTTTGGATGTATGCTTCAGTTCACTGTTGTGTTTCAGGATGATACCCCCCCCCCCATCCTCAGCCTTATTGCAGGTGCTTGACAACTATGGGCCACACATGAATGTCATTTTGCAGTGTTCCAAATTCAGAACACCATGTCTACTGGCCTAGTTCCTGCTAATGAACAAAAAACTTAAAGGTGTACACTGGCACCAGAAAGGTACAGATAGGGATGGTGGGCCTGAGGTGGAGTGAAGTGCTGCTTGTGCACCACATGTATCTTTATTAATACTGTCTGTAGTTTTCAGCATTGGCCTCGGTACACCATTACACATTGCAACACATGCCTTTGGGAGACTTGATGTTATGCATATGCTACTTGTAGAGAGCCCTGGATGATGTTTCCTGTGGAACAACTCTTCCATCTTATTACCCTAACCCATAGGCCACACTTATGCAGAGTCCAGGTGATTATTGACACAGGTACTGCACAGCCAGTACTTGCTAGACATTCCTGCAAGTCCTTCAGTGTTGCTATACATATATATATATATATATATATATATATATATATAGAGAGAGAGAGAGAGAGTGCTTTCAGACATTGAATTCACACTCTGAAACTTCTCCACAGCTCCACTGTTCTGCCTTGCTACAAAACAGAGCGTCACATGTGGACACAGCCTAACATTGGGGGGATGTATAGGGACAGATCGTAGATATGCCTATTACAAAGCTATGAAGTTTATGCATGACGCATTTCACATTACCATGACTGTTCTGAAGGTGGTGGAGTCTGAAACTCATGTGTCTATTATGACTTCATTACTTCCACCTTCAGGTATTTGCCAGACTAATTTCCATGTTTGGAGGAACAGAACAAACACTATGATGGCTTAAATCTTGACATTCTGTGCAGCTCTGCACAGTTGACAGGTATGGCTCACTGCCCACATGGCCAGATGCTATGTCCATAGCAGTTGTTCATCAGGACACCATTACAGCAACTTTTGATGGCACATATAAATCTTTCAACATCGTCTAGCCCATTACTACAGACCAAGTACTACATTCAATTACATGCTGACATGTTTCACATACCTGTTTTATTATTGTGCTCTCTTCTGTGTACCACTTGGATGTCTTCCTTGTTTTTTTTGTAGTATTTTTGTTTTTTAGTATTATTTCTCTCTCCCTCTCCCCACTACAGGGATCAAGCTGGTTTGAATAGGTTGCAGCATGACTTTTGTAGGTGATGCTCATGATCAGGTAATGGCCTCAGCACTAGTTGGTGTTCCCCACTTGCTAACTGCATGCAACCAGCTGTGTAGTACTTCCAATAGCCAATGTCATATCAACCCACTACTATAAATGACTACATCCTGTGGGTGTTGTCCCTTTACCTTTCCTGTATAGAAGACATCCTTCCTGTGTCTGGGCAGCAGTGTTACAGACATCAGGTAACAATACCTCTTACAACAAGACTTGCCGACACAGGCCAACTACATGTTTGTATAAGGTTCCAGACCTAGGGACAGTGTGTGAGTATTGCTGTTATATGCATTGAATACTTCTAGTTTTACAGGGTTTGTGTCTACATGCTAGTTTTGCATGGAATGCAGTCATTCTGCATAGCTCTCAACTGTGGGCCTGTCCACATGATGGCCAGAGGATTGGCTGTTATGTTTTGTCTGTTCACCACACAGATCTTGTCTCTGACATATCAGTGTCATTCTCTCCGTTGATTGCAATCAGTACATGGCAACATCCATTTGTGTTTCTGACTTCATATTCCTGAGTAAGGGTATGTTGCAACCAATCCTGTAACACCAGGAACTTTCACAGTGTATAACAGCAATATTTCAAATATGGCCCTGTGTTTCAGCCTCTGTCCTCTACCTATATACCAGGCTTTGTCCAGATGTCATGCAGTAAGAGGTTGTTAGGTAATGGCCTATCATTATTTAGTGCTGGCATTCCTGCTATCATTCCAGTGATGTTGTGGACTCCCACACAAATTGTCGGGTAGGGTCCATATATATGAGGGCTACAGCTGGACAAAACGTGTGTGACCTTGAACAGCCCGGAGGTCAGTGTATGGATAACAA
>NC_056745.1:327155233-327190233 GCF_019279795.1 Protopterus annectens | reverse complement strand
GAGGAGGAAGAGCCATAAATCCAAATTTCTGGGTTCTATTTGTGAACCAATTTGCTATACAATGATTTACATAGAGATTTATATTTAGTCTTTTTTAATTTCTCCAAGTCTTTTGGGTTTCTAATACCATGACTGGACGTCATCATTTTCTATGACACTTTGTGACTCATGTTTCCAGTGTTTTCAGCTCCCTCAATATTATAATGTTTGCACAATCCCCAATACAGCAGTCTTGCCACTATATTATGCTTTTCAGTGTACAGTCCTTCCACCATTAGTATATCACAACCAGCAACAAGATGCGTGACTGTTTCCAATTCTGGTTTACAAAATCTACATTTATCTGTTTCTCCCACATGTTCAATGGACATTGTAAACCAACATGTAGGTAGCCCACTATCTTGGGCCGCTAATATTAACCTTTCATCTTTTGGTTTAAATTCACCTCTCCTTTAACCATTCCCTGCATTCAAGCCTAATAAACACGAGGTTGTTCCAAGAGTTTTCTATACTTGCAACTATGTTTATACATTTTCCATATTTCTTACCTTCTCATCTGATCCTTCACCTTATACTGTCTTTTGTTTTTTGGCACATTCAGTTACTGCTTGATTTTTATTTACTTCTGGTTTGATTTCCATTCCCACTTGACACTAATATGCTTCTTCTAAACTAAGCAGGGAAGTCATCTTAGACTTATTCTCTTCTTGTTTGAAAACCTTCACTACATTTGGGTCTTGTAAGATCAGCAGATATATATGCAATCCCATGACTGCAGATCTATAAACAATCAATTTTGAGGAGACCCATACCTCCTTCAAAACTGGGAATATAAAGTCTTGGTATGCACTGATTTTTATAAATCATTTGATGAGCATGAAACATCCTTCTTGTTTTCCTGTTCAACCTTTTCAACACATTTTGGGGCCAGTCAATCACTCCAAAACTGAAAGTTAGGACAAGAAGCGCAAATTGGTTTATAGCTTGGACTTTGCTCCTAGATGTCAATGCTGTTTTCAGTATGAATTTAAGTCTTATAAAATATTCCTTAGTAAGGTTTATTCACATTTGGTCATGTTTTATTGCTGATCCTTCATCATTTCCCAAATATTTATACACTCCCTCTTGCTCATAATTCTGTTATATCATATTCCTGTCCAGAACTGAAGTTTTCTTGGTGCTGCAGCTTTCCTGCTTTAAAGATTACTTTTGCACAGTCATCAAAACCAAATGACATTCTTATATCAACTGCAAAAGCTTTGAGCACCTGCAGTTGCTTTCAGTTCCTCATATGATGAACTATATAGTTTTAAATCATCTAGAAAAAAGTCTTTACACTTTGTTATTTTCTGGGAGCCAAATTGTAGCCATGACCTAAAATGTTAATGCTTAAAGGCAAGACAAAAGACCAGCAGTGATAGAGAGTCACCCTGGAATATTCCCCTTTGAATTTTTATCCCTGGAATAATAATTTGTCCTTTATCATGGCTTAACTGCAAAGTGGTTTGCCACTATTTCATGGTCGCTGTAATGTAATTGATCAGTGCATAGTGTATCTTATACATTTTTAAGCACTCTTTTTATCCATGAATGTGGGATACTGTCAAATGCTTTTTTTGTAGTCTATTCATGCCATTCTTCCCTTTTTCACAGTTCTCCATTATGACCTTATTTAACAGCAAATGATCCTTTGTTCCACATGACTTTCTTTTATTACCCTTTTGTTCTATTGCCATGATTCAGTTTTCTTCTGAATGACTATAAACTCTGTCGGCATAAATTCCGGTGTGTAGTTTATATGCTGTTGGAAGGCTAGTTATTAGTCTACAGTTTTAGGACAGCTTGCAGGTTTACTCTGAAGTAGGAGTATTGCTTTTTTGCTGGTGTCTGTTTGGGTGCACATATAAATAGTTCTCACTCATGACTACATCTTCATGTAGAGATGTAAATACTTTTAGCCAGAAATTAGGTGCTGCATCTGGGCGTGAGGTTTTCCAGTTAGGAGCTTTTCTTAACTTTGTGTCAGTCTCCCTGGCTGTTACTTCATCCCATGTCATATCCTGTAGCTTTAAACGTCTTATTATTTTACGTCCATTTAGCATCTTTGTTATGTTCCACATGATCTTCATAGATATTCTCCAAAATGTATCTATTTCTTCATTTTTTGATGGTTTCAGTTATATTTGCTTTGTTTCAAAGTTCTCTATAATATATATTTCTCTATAATTTATATTTATCTGCATATATTCTAAGTTTTTCTGCCTGTGCTGATATTTTTAGTTTATTATTTGCAATAGTGCACGATAGATCATGATCTGTTCTGATACTGCATGTTGCTTTTATCATGGCTATCTTTTTGAGTATTTACTTTATCTGTTATTAATTTAGCTGCGCATTATTTTTTTATTTTATTTTTTATTTATTTTACATTTGCTTACTGGGAAAGTCCAACTGGACACATGTCCATTTTCAGCAGAGGCCCAGGGAGAAAAGCTCCACATGAAACAAACAAAGACAATCAGAGATAACTTGTATAAGTAACCTAGCAACAGGTAGTTTACATAAAGTTAGTTTACATACATACAGTTTGCATGCAAGTATTCTATATCTATATCTAAAGTATCCTATTTATTTCTGTTATATCACATTAATCTTTATGGACAGTCCTAATTACTGTTTTCATTTGTTTTATCAAACTTCTACCTTTTTGGGTTTAATTGACTTTCTGTTGTCTGTTTCTTTCATTGATCTTAATATGTTTGTCTATTTCTATTAAATCAAGCAACTCTTCTCTTAAACCATTTTCTTCTAAACTGAGGGGGCATTCTTTGTTCTTCATTAGCTGTGGGCATTCTATAGAAAGTTCCATAACATCTTCCTGTGCCACATTCTGTTTAGTTTCACTCTGTGTCATCCAATGCTTTTTCATATGGGAACTCAGTGGCCTTTCACTCCACAGCATTAACTGTGTCAAAGTTGCCACAGTTGTCTGTTTCTTCTCTTGCTGGGCAACTTCAACTGAACATTTGTACTGTTTTCATATGAAAGGCTCCAAAGTATCTTCATAGGGCAACTGATCAGATGTTTCCCACTTCACTGGTTTCTCCTTAATTTGGGGATCCATTGCTCTATCCTGATGGGGTGTTATCTGAGTTAGATTTTTCTACACTAAATCCTTCACTTTGCAGGTAATCCATAACCTCAGTTTCTATTTCTTTAACTTTTCCATTACTAATCCTCTTTTCTGCTTTTCCCTCTTTGTTTTCTTATTTTTTATATTGCAAAACTTTCCATGTCCAGATCCCTTTGCCTGAATTTCTCTTCAAATATCTTTAGTGCTGGTCATTTTGTATTAATTAGTTTTGGTTTCTCCTTTGCATAAATGTTGTAACATATTAAACCTCTTTTTGTTTTCCATGTCTATATTTCTTATTCAAATGTCTCCCAGTCCTCCTGTTTCTCCTTACTTTGGGAACTCTTTGTTTCATCATGCTGTGATATAACCTGTGTTAGACTTTCTGTACTAAATCCTTCATTTTGCAAGTATTCCATAACATCATCCTCCATTTTTTCAATGTCTAGTTTACTAATCTTCTGTTCTATGTTCCCTCTTTGTGATCTATTTTGTTTTAATGTAAAATGTTCCATATCTGGATGCCTTTGCTTGTATTTCTGCTTGCATACCTTTGGGGCTACCTTTTTTGTGTTGATTAATTTAGCTTTCTACTTTGCATATTTAAAATATTGGACCGTATCAGATCTCTCTTTCTTTCCCAAGACCATATTTCTTTTTTATACCTTTCAAAAGTCTCTAGATTTTGTTCTTTATCTTTTTGCACTTTCTCAGTCGCTTCTTTCCAAGGGGCCCAATGTTTCTGGGTTTATATAATGTCTTTCATAAATCTCTTGTATTAATGAACAAAAAATTTTATTTGAAGCTTCTGACAGTTTTTCTTGTGGAAGTATTTTTCTTTTCTCTAATTTCTCTCTTAATCTTTTTGTATATCTTCTGTCTGGAAATTTTGGGCTTCTTGCATAATAGTAACAATACATAATTTCTTAATCCATTCTATCATCTTTATGGCTCTTTTTTGGCCTATCAGTTTTTGTTACTTTTGTGGAATGCTACTTCCTTCTGCAACAGGGGAGACATCCTTCCCCTGGGCCTTGCTAGCCCCACTGTAAGAATGTTTCCATGTCCTGATGAATCTACACTCTCATTTGTGCCAGTCCTAGCACCAGTGCACCTACCAGGATTGGACACTTTTTATTGTGGGTCTTGTGCACCCAGCTATCTTTTTTATTTTTTAACCTCCTTCTGTCCTTGATATTTGCTATATAAAATGCAGTCTATATATCAGTGTCATCTTGGTGAGATTTTGTGAAAAACAGGATCCACCTCATGAAGGTACTCACCAAGACTTGAGAATGAATTCAGTTCCAGCAATACTACTCTCCTTTTCTTGCTGACTTATCATCTCTTCATTCTGACCCCTCCAGTAATACTACTCCCCCTTACTTGCTGACTTATCATCTCTCGATTTAGACCCCCCTGAATTTACCTAGGAGAGTTTATCTATGATACTTTAGAGATTGAGATGGTATTGAATGCCTTTGTAAGGTCTAGATATGCAGTGTGAATTCATTTTTCCTGTTAAGGTATCAAATCACTTTCACATGAGACAGTTCAGCAGAGAATAACAATATCCCTTACTGCACAGAATGACATGTATGTGGAAGACAAGGAAATCAAGATTCTGTCTCACCATGCTACAAGAATCATAGTATTTTATACATTTTTTTCATTAAAAGCAGCATTATTATAACAGTCATAGAACTGCCACTGACCAATTGGAAATGAACACTACAGGTAACTCTTAAATTCTTTAGATTTCATCATATATATACTGGAATTTCCTTATATGCATTATGATCAGATAAAGGGCAAGGAGTAGTTTTAAAATAATTCACTTTATTAATTAAATCAACAGAGGCAGAAATCCTATCAATTCTAGTTTGAGTCCCATGTGCATAAGATAATGAATGAAGAACAATGACTTATCTTCTGCTTTTGCTAGTAAATCAGCTAAATTATTATTATCAATCCATCAGTTTAGTGCTTTTGCTGATGCCAATATTAGCTTTCTTCTGTTCAGTTGTATCTTCTATACTAGATATGCAGTCAAAATCCACTGCTAAAATTAACTACCCTTCCAATGACTTTATAGTAACTTTAAGTTATATTTAGCCACTCTTGCACCTATTCTAGGGGTCCAGTAAAAATTTGCTAGTGTATAGAGTTTGCCATTATATTTAATTATTAAATATGTATATATTTCTTTGGGATCATTAACAGATTCCATGACCTTACGCATTGCAGTATATTTTCTCCAAAGTATAGCAGTTCCTCTCCTATTTTTGTTAAAAGAAGCAGATGACAACATTTCATAACCTAAGTTATTTAAATATTGTACATCTTTATCTATCAAGTGAGTCTCTTGCAAGAATATAATGCTGCCCCTGTTTAATTTTAGATATTTTGTTAATTATTTCCTTTTGTTACTATTATTTAATCCATTTAGATTAATAGGATAATAGAATAAAGCTATCAATACTGTGTATTTAAAAATATTTATTTTAAAAGATAGTGACACATTTATCCACCATATTCATTTAATTATATTTAAGAATCGAATGCATTTCTCCAACACTATCTTGACATTCCACATTTTTGAAGTCTACTTTTCTAAAACTCATAAATAACAAAAACAAAGACAAGTCTACAACTATAGTTGTATAATATTGCTAATAAACACAGCTTACCATGGATATCAAAGTTCCTAGGTTGCCTATTGAATAGGAAAACTACTATACTACTGTTCTACCTACCAACACCTAAAAATTCATCAAAAAAATTAGCCAAAGCTACCATGACTTACAAATAATTAATATAATATACATAGGTCAAAAATAATAAGACTATTAATTTAGTTATATATTTTTCCTTTTAAAACTATCCTTACATTACTACATAAATGTTAAATAATTATATTATATTAATCACAAATGTTAATCCAACAAATAGTATATCATATACTTATTTATGTAATAGTAGTATAAATTACCCATTAAGTATTCCTAAATTATTCTCTCATTCAACATTATTATAATTAGATCTCTAAATAAATAAGTGTAACAGAGTGGGACCTGAAGAGATAAAGACATCTGTAAATTTACAGGTGACAGGTAATCTTATCATACTAAACTATAATACAAAAGGGAAATCAATGCACATACATATTTATCATGCTAAAAGACACCCATATAGTTTCTAGATTTAACAAAACCTATAAATTATTTTTTAAATTACAAGTTTCTACATCTCTAATTTGTATAACACTCTTAAGATAAATATCAAAATATTTAAACATTGCTTAGATAATTAAACTACTTCATAAAGCTATGTACATTACTGAGATCGACAAGAATGCATTGCTATTTCTATAAAGTCAAAACAATTGCTGTCTATATGGTATTGAAAAGTCAAAATATGTTCAATTCAAATCCCATTCTACCTTCCTGGATTCAAACATCTTGAAAAATCTACTTTACTTTCTATCAAAATGGATGTACTGATTAGGCAATAAAACACTCAAATTTCAGCTTTGACTTATGAAATGAGTTATTTCAGGTAGCTTTAGTGAATCTAAAAACATACATGTAAAATAGCTTCAAAGTTTACATGACCAAGCTTCAAATTTCAGCTTTCAGATTATTTTCAAATATTTTATATGATTTTATATGTAAATTATGTGAGATCTTGTACAGTCACATTTCTGCCATATGCAGATATATGCAATAGACATCTTTCTTAAAAACAGTATATTTAAATATATATTTTCTGCCTTGTATTCCTACTAGCATTCTACTTTATTCTATATATCTTGTACTTCTAAAATCTCCAGTCAAAGAGCTATGTAATCATTAACTCTCTATAAAAGGTTATAGCATGTTTATGTAATAAAAAGATTATAGCATGTGTACATATTTCTTAACTTACTGATACTGCTCTTTTATTAATCTTGCATACTAAATATTTCATTCCTTGTACATTTGCATATAATTCATAAGATATTTACTCATCTTAAATATTCTAGTATTACAAGCAGTTTTGGGTATATATATAAAATACTTCCTGCTTGTTTAATTTGAATGCATGTTTTTTAGCCATCGTGAAACTCTGTTCTTATCTAAGCTTCACATACTAACATTGGAATTTGATTACATATGTGAAAATGACAACTTACAGCACACAGCAGCTAATATTTTCCTTTTTTAGTTTCCCATTTCTCTTAGTCCTTTTAAGCTGTTCTAAATAGTAGCAAACATCTAACTTTACTTCTTTCAATGAATATGTACAGCTAATAAGTATAGTTAGAGCTAATAACACTACAACATAAGCTAATAACATGCAAAATATAAGCAAACTATATGTTAGCAAGACCTCAGTATAAAACATTACTATAGTTTTTTTCTTACCAATTCTTTACTTTTAAGAAAAGAAAACAATATGTTATTTTGAGTATATTCCTCATATATATATATATATATATATATATATATATATCTTTAAAAGAAAGAAAGAAAAATAACATTTTTTCTTTTTTCACAGACATCAGTGATGTACTTTGACCTAGCTTTTCTTCAGGACAGCTCAAAGTGGAAAAAATGCAGCATTCTGATAGAAATGGAACATTCTTTTGTTCTCAAGCTTTCTCTAAGTGTCAGTTGCCTCATAAACAACCTGCAAAAGGAAAGTGTTACACAGGAACAAAGAAAACAAAATCACCAGCACTTTAACACTTTTAATTGGTATATTACTTAGATCTGACATTCATATAACCCAGCAATACACAAACTAAATTAAGTTGAACAAATAAAATAATATTCTTAACTTATATAGTCTTAAAGTTGCCAGCTCTAGCGCTTATAATTTAATGACAATCCCCCGGATTTACTAATCTTCCATGCAGGACTAGCTTAGTCCTGCACTGAAGTGGCCATTTAGGAGCAGGATGTCAGCATGCCATGCATATTAATGAAAGTGTGCTGCCTGAGCTCTTAATCTTACATGGAGTGTGTAAGAGTGCAGGGGGTGTGTCTGAGAGCAGAGCTCTCAGAATATACATGCTCCTGCAATGGAGAACAGCAGGATGGCCAGAGAAATGATCGAGACTGCTCATAGGTGTCCGCATATCCCCAGCAACATTCCCTGTGTACAACAGCAACAGTAAATACAAATAAAATGAACAAACCTTTTTTTTATTAAGAATCCAAGTAAAGCTAACTGTAGGTGCGTGGGTGTGCCCATCGCTTAGCTACGGTTAATGCAGCTTAAATGGCTGAAGAGGATAACAAGGAAGATATATGCAAAATAAGCAGTGTAGCAATAGTGTACTGGACAGAGCATTCACCTTATGAGCAGGCATTCCTGGTTCAAGTCCCACTGCAGCACATCCCATTTTCCATGGTAAATCACATTATGACCAATATTTAAGTTGCATAACATATATTTGTGAACTGGAGTACTGCATTAAAAGCACATGTGAGGTGTCAATGTCATAATGTTGCAAAGTCCCCAGATAAGCACATGTGCCCCATACAGTATATGTACACAGGAATCATGAATACAAATGGAAGGTAGAATGTGTAATGAATGACAACTCCATACAGCTACCAAATCCCCCACCTTCCAAGAACCATTAGATATTACTGTCTAAATCATTGCAATTGTAAGTGGGAGTAAGCACTAGTAAGCAGTAGTAAGCATATTTAAGCACTAGTAAGCGAGTTTAAGCCCATTTGCATGGGGATAAGCAATGCGCACACAGGTTAAGCAATTTTGCGGCTAACTCTCTATAAGCATATTCAAACGGAGGTTAGCATTGCTTACCCTCACACAAACCTGTGCAAACCCACTTACAACTGCTCAAAAGGGTCTTAATCACTCTGTATCCAATGGCCCTTGTTCTTCCCATCAACAAAATAAACAGCCTTGCAGGACCTGAGCCCAGGACCCTATACACTACAGTCACAGTAGTTAACCACCAAGCCATCACAGCAGTACAGAAGAATAAGGTATCACCAAACAAGTCCTCACTATAGTAAAATCAAACTGAACCTGTGAAAGGAATCAGTATACAGTAATATGTTCTATAACCCACTACATAACATAAATATGGGAAATGGAGTACAGCAGTAAGCCCAGATGTGAGGTGTAATTGTAATAGAGTGTTGAAGTCCCCAATAAAACACAAGGACTCCATACAGTATACGTACACATGAATCATGGATACCAGGCATATATATAAGATGTAATGAATAATAAATCAATGCCAAAATGAAAATATAATGCAAAGTCTAATGTAAACAATGCTAAGCATTGCACAGGCCAGCTCTGGAGATGTAAGCAATGTGTAGGCCAGCTAACTCAATGTGCCCAGTGTTATACCCCTTTAAACAATGCCAGCCTTAGATAAGCAGGTTTGCCCATAGCCTAGCCTTTTCAAAACTGGCCAATCGTGGAAAAGTGTGGGAAATCAGCCCTACTTAAACCTAACAGGTGGGAATACATCTCATAACTGGTTGTAGCTTCCCCTTGCAGGCACAATGGCAGTAAGGGGAGAAGGTGTGCACTTCCGGGCACAGTGCTGGTGCATCCAGGAGTCCAGAGGCATGGCAGGACTCCTTATCAAAGGCCATGAGCAGAGACTGCTGCAGGGCCAATACCAGGGTTCCCAATATAAGGCAGAAGTCTGGGACCATCTCAACCGTGATCTCACCAGTGCCACTGGCATACCCCGAACTGCTGAGCAGGTCAGGCATCACTATGCTGACCTGAAGCAGCATAAGGGGGACCTCTTGGAGCAGTGGATGCAAGAGGCTAGAACACCAGGGGCTGTCCCAGATGTGTGTAAATATCACTCCACTATGTGTGTGATAATTGCTAGCTCATGTATATCATGGATATGTATGGCTAATTATTCCTCTTATGTCCTCCACAGCTGCAAGTGAGCTGGTCACAAACCAGGAGGACCATGTAAGTCACCTGGAGAGGTTGCAATGCGAGGCAGGTCAGTAATCCTCTTGCATGTACTGTCATAGGTAATAAATCTAAAAGTATTAGTAAATTAATTGCCTATATAAATCCTGTATTGTTTAAGGCAAGTACTGCATACACTGGAGAATATGTCAGGAAGAGTCTTATATAGTTTGTATGTAAATAAAAGCATAATAGCCTGACAATAAAGGTCTAACTGCTGGACTGCATGTGTATACTCTGGTATCATATGGTAATGTAGATTTGCAATCACGTGATAGTACTGTTGCATTAAGCACTGTTACCCACACTGTGCACCATAAATAGAATGTGTAGGAATGCCTGTATTTAACTGGTGTAATACCCAGAGGCCATTTAGTACAATGGAGAGACACATAGACAGAAAACAGGGAAAAGGCAGAAAACAAAAGCCGAATAGCACATGCAACTGAGATGTGAACTGTTTACACCCCCATGTTGTCAAGCTGGGGCCAGAGTGTGTACAGTAACAGAGTGAGATGTATGTGCATAATAGTAATGTGGAATCTGGTACTATGTGTGGCAACATTCAGGTAGTACTAACAAACATTTCACCCACAGGTCTGTCATATACCATCACTGTGCCCAGAAATACAAGAATGATACCCTGTACTGGTACTGTTTACCTTGGTATTGTATGGCATTGTGACTGTTGCAGTTGCTCTGAACATTAAGGTATTACTCATCACTGTCGCCCACACTGTCCTACAAAATATAACTGTCTAGGAAATCCTGTGTAAGAGTGTTGTAATACAAGGTCAGAATGCAAAACCACAGGAGAATTATAAGACAGAAAGCAGACAGGAGATATACAGCAATCTCTATATAGCACACACAACTCTGATGGACAGTGTTTAAGTTGTAGCAGACACAGCCATGGTCTGAATCCTGGGAGTGGAAGTAGGCTGCATATAGAATCATACCCCACAACTGTACAGATAAGACCAGAATGTACAGTATATGGGCCCATATCTGCTGCCTGTCACTCTGTCCCCCTGGGAAGTCTGTGGAATGATCCCAGATATTTAAGCAACAAACAGGGAATCCAACCGATTGTCACACATCTATGAGAACAAACCTGTTACTCTACAGCTACACCCCGATGTTGTCAAGCTGTGACCAGAGTGTGTACAGTAACAGAGTGAGATGTATGTGCATAATACTAATGTGTAATCTGGAACTTTGTGTGGCAACATTCAGGTAGTGCTAACAAACATTGCTTCTACAGGTACTTCGGATACGAACACTGTGCTGAGAAATAAAAACCTTGATACCCTGTACTGGCACTGTTTACTCTGGTATTGTATGGAATTGTGAGTGTTGCAGTTGCTCTGAATAATAAAGTATCACTGATCATTGTCACCCACACTGTGCTACATAATATAACTGTGTAGAAAAGCATGTATATGTGTGTGGTAAGTCACTAAAGGTTGAAGAGGGCAATAGTCTAGATATGTCCCGGTGCACCTGCATGTGGTCAAGACATGGCCAGAGTCTGTGCAGAAAGAGATGGACAGCATTGTGCACAACATCAACCCAGAATCTGTGAATATGTGTAGAAACAGTTAGTGTTAACAAACATTTCCTTCACAGGTATACCAGGTAAGAGGTGTATACTGCAGGTAACACCAGCTCATGTATAATGATGAAGTCAGCCATATCACTGTCCAAACTAAGGCTCTAGGGTAGTGTAGTAATACTTGTAAGGTACAGATAACAGCACTGACTAGGAAAGTAATGTGGACTACAGGAATATACGAGTTGTTAATTGACATCTTTCTCTCCCCCCACCATATGTCCAACAATAAACTACATACCCACCTCAACTGGTATGCAATGACTTCACTGTTCTGCTTAAGTCCTATTGGATGATAAATATTTAAATATGTTTCCATGCATGTGCTATATTGAAATATTCCAACATTGGTGGCATGGTGCCATCAATGTACCTGAATGCTGTTATTACCACTGTGGTCCCATATATCCATGTGTTCCATTTGATATGCAACTGTTGTATATATGGTGTTTGGGTTAATGGGAATATGTATGCATGCTGTTATACCTAACCCTGGAATGTGTTGACTGTTACTAACCCACATATGTTGATAACATTTAAATACTATAGCGCATTTGGGAAGGCTGGTCCAAGTGGACCCACCTGTACCACCTCAGCTGGACATGGCACTGGGCACCAGCATGCCTGGGGCCCAACCCAGGACCTCCTTGTCCGTTGGTCCTGCATCACCTTTGGGTGGAACCACCTCAGAGGATGGGGCTCATCCCCCCCTGGGAGTGGATGTGGACAGGAACCTGTCACCTGTCGCCAGGTTCAGGTCATGGTGCATAGTGAGCTCTGCAGAGAGATCAGAGATCTGCTACGCCAGCTTGAGGGCTGTGTGTCACAACTAGAGGGTTGGCCTGGCTCTGTGACTCAGTCGCCAGCACAGCCATCTTCAGGGCTTTGAAGGTACAGTGGTGACTGCCCATGGGTGGGAATCTCAGTCCCACTGTTTCCACTAGGGGGCTCATTGGCTTCCAATGTCCCAACACTCCTCCCCATCACGGTGTCTACCCCCCACATGTGTCATATACTGCCCCTGTATGTGTCTTGTTTGTCTTGTCTGTTAACCGACCCAACCTACCTCCCAAAATATACCTACTATCCCTCCCCAACATCCCACTCTCACCTGAAGAAAAAAGGACAATCTGTTCCCAAAAAAAATCTTGCCCCATACATAGCTGTCCATTTCACACATGTGCCCACTGGACACATATAATCTGGTCTAATTGGCATCACAACATATTATTGTTGTCCTCACCCTTCTCTCAGGGGGTATGAGTGTCCAAATCTACCTCCAAATTCAGTGCATATGGACTGCTGTTGCTGTAGAAGAAATGGACAGCTGTGGAACTTCCCTACACCCTTCCTACACATCCCCAGCTATTTTCCCTACTGTCTTTCCCTCTTTGTGCTCCCTTTTCACCATTTTCCTATCAACCCTGTTTTCTTTTCTTTTAAAGAAATTAGTGTGGGGGTAAGTGGGAGTAAGCACTTTTAAGCAGCTGTAAGTGAGTTTAAGCCTGTTTGCACAAGGGTAAGCAATGCCTACACAGGTTAAGCAATTTAGAAGCGGAGTATAAGAACCTGTAACCAGAAGTTAGCAGTGCTTAACTCCATGCAAACCCGCACAAACCCACTTACAACTGCTTAAAAGTTCCTTAATCACTCTGTATCCAATGGCCGTTGTTCTGCCCAGCAACAAAATAAACAGCCTCTGTAAGACTCAAACCCAGGACCCTGCACAGCATAGCCAAACTGATTTACCACTAAGCCATGTCAGATATACATAACTCTGATGTTTTCACAAACATATCATCCAGCCCAGTCATTCAACAGTACAGAGAATGTATTTCAACATGTAGATGTATATATGTATGTGTGTGTGTGTGTGTGTGTGTGTGTGTGTGTGTATAAATTAATATCTAAATAGGTATAACATATCTAGATATGTGTATATATATATATATATATATATATATATATATATATATATATATATATATATATACACATATATTTATATATTTAAATATACATATATATATATATATATATATATATATATATATATATATATATATATATATATATATTTATAAACATATATACATACATATGCATGCATCTATAGATATATATGTCTACAGCTATATGTCTATATATATACAGCAAGTTATATATATGTAAGCAGATATATATCTATCTGGGTCTACTTCATAAGATCGACAGACCATTTGATCGACATTCATTTGATCGACAGCTCATTTGGTCGACAACCAGTATTCAAGGTACTTAACTGGGATTTGCCCTCTCCCCAATGTTGTGTGACATAAGGCATTACAGTAGTCTACATTATCAGCTAGGACCAGGCTGTAACATGTGGTGTTCAGTGTTTGGGACACTGCAAAGTGACACATGTGTAGGGCTTACTTGTCATGCATCTGCAAATAGGCTGAAGGAGGGGGGATGTCAGCATGACACACCAGTGCACTGCAGCAGGGATTCTAAGGATGCTAAGAATGGCTGTATCTGCACATAGTCAGGTTCAGGACCTGTGGCAGACATAACCCTACCCCCACAGCAATAGTGATGGCAGTGTGTGAACACCAAGGGATGTGCACATGAGTAGACCTTGCAATTATTCAGATTAGGGGGTCATGTGTAGGGCAGACTGAACATACACTGGCATTTGCAAATGGCCCATGCTGGTATACCCCCGCCAGGAGCAGTGACTGCTGTAGTACACATAACAAGAGGTGCGACAAACTGTAATAGCACACATATGCCCACATGGAGTGTATGCATTGCGGTCAGCATTCGCACACCTAACACATTCCGTAGACACTGCATGTGAAAGTACAGGACATATGTCACATATTGGGCTTATGTACTGTTAAGATATGCAGTGATGTGGTCCCATTGCAGGTCACGGATGGGTGAGTCATATCAAGAAGGGTGTGTACACCTCTATAGCCATAGTATGCTCTGATGGTTGTTAGTGTAAGAGTATTGGATTGATCATACATGGTTCGCTGATGTTGAGAGCTATAAATCAGACATCAGGCATTCACAAATGACATCTGTCCACATATCATCCCAGGTATGTGTTGCTGAAAAACATAGGGGCTGTGAGCATTAACGCTGACATAACTGACACAGCACTACATATTCCGCAATGGGTTGTACACCTGTAAGGTGTGGTGCACAGTACATGGCAGGGTGCAGAACAGGTGCACAGCAATACTATATACATGGGTGCAGTGGTATCCAGGGGAAGGGGCATCACCTAGTGACACAGCACATGCATCACACACATGTACACTGTTGCTAGCATGGATTGACTATAGCTGTACCATATGCTCTGCATGCTGACAGATGGGTAATAGGAGGACTGTGTACTATCATTGTGCAACCTCACCTGTATATGTGTGTGTGTGTGTGTGTGTGTGTGTGTGTGTGTGTGTGTGTGTGTGTGTGTATGTGTGTGTGTGTGTGTGCATCCTGGTGGTTAGTTAGTTTGTCTGTAGGGTCACTCTGGTGAAGTGGAGAGAGGTTGATGCATGTAGGATGCATGTGTGCATGTGTGCATGTTTGTGTGGGTGGCCATATATGCATATGTGTAATTGTGGGGTGTTCATACAGCAGTACCTCCCTTTGGGACCATGCAGTACATGGGCATGGACTGCCACATTACACACCAGGAATACCTGTCATGTGTGTAATCACAGAACAGTTGTCTACATCACACCAGAGCAGGCCACTTGCACGTGGTCTTGGCCAGTCCCAGGAGGGGTCTGGTACCAGTGGACATTTGTCATCAGCAGGTGAGAGTAGCACATCGAGGCCTGTACCTGGACATGCCCATGCAACCCCTGGCAGGCACAGTCCATGTGTCCATGGCCAGAGGCAGTGAACTGCATACCCTGCCAGGTATGGTCTGCAGCTGTCCATAAACATCTGTGTAGGGCAGCCACATGGCAGAACTGTGTGCATGCATACCCACACACAATACAAAGACACCTAGGGCAACCCCATACCTACACACACCACAGCACCATGCCCAGCTCACTGCAGTACACCCCTCACCCACACAAATGTATGGCCCACCCTTGGCCTCTGGCAAACCAACATCACACCCTGTGCATATGATGATACCTGTGCCACATCCCTGTCATCCATACCATCAATGCAGGGACAGGCTAGTATGGTTCTGATGCACTTGGTGACTGTACTACAGTGTACCACAGTACTGCAGTGTAACATGTAAGGAGTAAAGTGCATACCTCTCAACCTAGAATCATCAAAAATCTGGACAAGGCCCATGAAAAATAGGTACAAATCTGTATGCTGATTAACATACATTTGCATACATAATTATGTAACCCTGCCCACTCCAGTAGAATTATGGGATACCAACATTTAAATGCAAACTAATGAACAGACAATCAAAATATGACACAAAGAGTCCCCGTGCAGCCATTCCAATGTCCCATTACCTGGCTATTTTGCCCAATTTACCATAAAAATTAATGTGTGCATAATGCTTTACTTCTACAATTATTTGTATTTTATTTTTACATTTTACAGCACAATGCACAAACATTAATAGACATCTGCTAATTAAACAAAGCAAAACTGTCTCACAATGAAAATAGACTTGGCATTAAAATTTCTCTGCCCTTGAAACTCACATTCAAATTTCTCTGTCCTTGAAACTCACATTTATTGAAACAGCATTGAAACCCACACCACATCCAGAGAAAATGCATCTGGCCAGTAGTGGATAATGATTACCTTTGGGCTGTTTTCAAATCATTGGCCCCTTGGACACAAAACAAGAAACATACACGTGTTCTTTGATATACCTTCTTGACTTTATTAAATTATATTCCTTGTACAATGCAGCACACTTGTTAGAGCACATTTTAAATTTATTGTTTGAACATTTTTCCAGTAGGCAATGAAACAAAATGCATGAACCAGTAATGACAAAACTGCCCACTTCAGAACATTTTCATCATAAAAGTCTACTTCCACACCCCCACTATATATATATATATATATATATATATATATATATATATATATATATATATAAATGACAGTAGTGTAAGCCATAGGCATCTTGCACAGCTTCTTGCACTTATTTTCAACTTCAGTTTTTTTTTTTTTTTTTGTGGGGGGGGGGGGGAGAAAAGGCCAAAAACCAGGGACACATTTTAAACATTGTTTGTATATTTTTGAAAGTTGCTAGAATAAAATGTCGTGTTACCACCATGCATTTCACTACCAAATCTTAAACCTAGGACCCTGTGTACTACAGTCAGAGCAACATACCACTATGCCAAATCAACAGATTCCTGTAAGATAGGAAGACGAAACTTAAATGGCTCTCATTTAGTGAATTCAGTTCTCACATCTCACTTCTCAGTTCTCACCATAGCTCAAACTCTTAGCACAAAAAACCTGGACAAAGCCAATAATAGGGTAATACAGAATTCAGTTCTAACTTCTCACCGTACCTCTCAACGTCATAGCACAAAAAAACATGGACAAAGCCAGTAATGGAAGAGTACAGACCCAAAATAGGGACAAATTTCAAATACTTATCAACTTAAAAATTGCTGGAATAAAAGGTTTTGTGTTACCATTTATTTTCTGAAGAATATGAAGTCTGAAATTCAAATGCCTATCATTGTTTAGTGAATTCAACCCTTTAGTGATTTGTTTGCCACAAAAATCCTGAAAACCACAGATTTTATGAGGATCAGATAAAAATATGAGGCATAAATTCAGAAGTGGTGGCGGCTATGCACTTTAGGCTCTTTTTACCCTGTAGCACACACACACACACACACACACACACACACACACACACACACACACACACACACACACACACACACACACTTCTGTAACACTAAACATCCTTCCCGTCTGAACGTCGCAAAAACGGCTCCCTTCTGTAATGCAAGCTCTGTATATCGCAGATAATTATACTGTTATATTCATGGTACGCCATGCTTATGTAGCGGCAAGTAGCACCTAATACCACCTGATGGCCACTGTACTATTATATACAGGGTGTGTTAAACAGTGCAGTTGAACCTTAATAGCTTTTGACCACTAGACAGCACTAAGGCTTGATACAGCAAGTTCATATAGCTGCAGCCTGTAAGCAATATTTATCCATCCTTAATGACCACTGTCCAAACTCCTGCTATATTCAGGGTATGGAACACCGCATTTCTGCTGGCTGAGTAATGCATATATTGTCAGTATACAATGCTTACAATAACAGCACAGCATGTCACCCTCATACACCCTTTGTAGTGCCTCACTTATGAACTCAGACATCCTGATTATGGTCAGTGCTATGTCTCTACTGCCATAATCAGTAAGGAAAGTGCAGCAGATGCAATGTAACAGGGTAAAACTCATTTGCTATTATAGTTAATTTGTAAAGGGCAATTACAATAATACTGTGATTGTGATACTAAACTATGTGGAATTGATGCCAGATTTACCACACAATTTCTGACTTGTCGTTATACTATCTTTGCAAGGCAGATGTGCACAGCATGTTCTACACTAATGTAATCACGAGCTGCTGAAGTGCAACACATATAGCATGCATATTATTTCATAATAACATTATTTTCCAAAGCAATTGTTGAAGAGTATTGCAATTAAAGATCTAGTTAAGCTTGCCTCATGCCACTTGTTAAAATGCATTCAGCCTACTGTGCGCACATATGGTTTGTTCACTGCTATTAGCTGTTATAGTTCAGAAAGGAGGCACATGTCATTTCCTATTAGATTTACTAATTCATTTTCTGCTAGATTTATTGAGTTAAAGAACAAGCTTCCAATGGAAATTAGATGTTCAGGTACTCTTAACTTAGAAAGGTCACTTCTTGATACACATTGGATAATAATAACATTTCAAGTGGTATATCAGTATTTGAATGACATCTGTAAGCTTCAGAACTTACTCTGAAAGTATGAAATTTTGCAACATGCATATTACAAAATGGAAAAATATAGTACTTCAGAATTCTGATGTGATATATTTAGAATATGAATATGTTTATATTTTACTTCATGTCTTGAAAACATTTAGAATTATTGTCTGACTTGTAATGTTTTGAGAGTATTTAGGATGACCGTTCTTTTCTCACTTTTTTCAAGATTATGGCCAGTGCTCTCTATCATTGTTTCAAATTGTATGTGCCTCCTGGCCAGAGTCGTGTACTAAAAGGGTCTTTGGGCCAGTGCTCTTACTTGGTTAACTTATGTCAATAAATACATAAATACATACATACATATTTGTATACATAAATAAATACATTTTACTACACTGCCTCTTAGTCCAATGCAGTACTAAAATTCTTTCCAAAATTCAATATTGCACATGCATAAGAATGCTGTTTCCATGTCACACAGCACTACTTTGCACAAACTATAAAAATATTAGTTAAAAAACATTGCTAACAAAGTTACAATCTTTATTATTCACTAAACGTTGCATGCTATAAATTAGGAAAAATAATTATGAGACCTAATAAAACATGTTTTGTGGAAAATAATGTGCTGATCTCAAACATGGATTTTTCATTTCTAAGCATATGGATCCTGTGAATGTTCACTTTTATTTGTTGGGTTTTCTGTAGTGTTTGTTGCTTTCTGTATCTGTCTGTTGCTATATTATCAATATCTGTAATACATATAGAGAGAGAGGGATTGAAAGAGACTGATAAATGTAGATGAATACTCGTGCGCGTGCACACACACACACACACACACACACACACACACACACACACACACACACACATCTCAGTCCACTCACACTCCTGCAGACATGCACGTGCCCACACACACACACACACACACACACACACACACACACACACACACACACACACACACACACACACACTCTTCTGTAACACTAAACATCCTACCAGTCTGAACGTCACAAAAACAGCTCCCTTCTGTTCAGTAATGGAAACGGAATGCAAGCTTGAAGCTCTGTATATCACAGATAATGTTCCTGCCAGCCAGACAATACAGCAGTTCTGTTCAAAGAAAATAAACAGAAGGCAAGCAAAGATAATGCAGCAGTTTAATGGCTCCTTTCTGAGCTCCGTATTTCGCATTCTGTTAAATGAAGTGCTTGGTCCTTTCTCTGCGTTAACGGGCAGTATTCTTTTCTTCTGTTCAAACAAAATAAACAGAAGGCAACCAAAGATAATGCAGCAGTTTAACGGCTCCTTTCTGAGCTCCGTATATCGCATTCTGTAATTTCTGTTAACTTAAGTGCTTCTCCATTTGAACAGCCGGAATGCAAGCTCAATTCCGACAGGCTGGTAGTAGCCCTGATGGAGCTGACGTCATCATGCACGTGATGATATCAGCTCAAAAAACGGAAAAAAAATAAAAATAAAGAAAAACTCTGAAATTAAGGGGTGCCACTCAGGAATTGTGGCACCCCATTATTTGGATCCCAAAACCCGGTAAAAAACAAGTAATTCAGGACGGTTGGGAGGTACGGTAAAGTGTAATGCATATATGGCAGGTAGTGTAGCCGTCCAGCAGTGATGCATTATAGCTGTTAGTAACACTGGTTGGTTGTGGTCTCTATAGTGTTATCCATTTGTGTTGTCGGTGTACATGTATCAGCACAAGGATGCCTTGTGTATATGATGATACCTGTGCTACATCCCTGTCATCCATACCATCAATGCAGGGACAGGCTAATATGGTTCTGATGCACACACTGACTGTAATACAGTGTACCACAGTACTGCAGTGTAACATGTAAGGGGTAAAGTGTAATGCATATATGGCAGGTAGTGTAGCCATCCTGCAGTGATGCATTATAGCTGTTAGTAACACTGGTTGGTTGTGGTCTCCATAATGTTATCATTTTGTGTTGTAGGTCTACATGTGTCAGCATGAGGATGGTCTGCAGTCATATTCCACAATGGGGTATGGCACTGTGGTGACACCATGGCTATGACATATCTGGGGTACAGTTGAACACGTCAAAGGTTACTAAAATGGTTATTGCCTGTGCCACATGGACAGGTGACCCACTGAGGCATATATACCCTGCAACCTGATATAGACCCATCCACATACATGCACACTGTTATTTGGCAACACTGGGACTAGACCCCTACCTAGCTGTGTAGTAATACTGAAGTGTGTGGCTTACATTGCACACACCATACAGTGTTTAGGGTGAGGTGTGTCCCAGGTTACATGTTACATGCAGAACATCTCCAGACATGTACAGTATGCTAATGGGGGATGTAATGGGTGTATATGGACAATACGTAGTGTGACATACCTTCATATACACATTAACAGACACATAACAGGCAGACAGGCATCCGAGATACCAGGACCTATCACTGCTAACTAACTTGACCGTGTGTCCAATGTGTTACAGGTAGGCTGCACACAGCACATGAATAACTGGCTTGGATTGTGGTATCAGTTACCTGTATGGTTGATGGTGACAGTGGTAACCATAATGTAGTACATGGTTCATATATCAGGTGTACCTTGGTGTAATGACAGTGTACAAAGCTCCCACATCCCCCAGTGGATATTGTACTCCCTGAAACCCATGATGACACTCTGCCAAACCCACCATCACACATTGGCCATGACTGTGATACAACCCATAGTATACCCCAACAGTAGTACTACAGTGATATGCATCTAATGCACATGCCACACATGTAGTAGGGTGTTGCATTGTCATGCCTCACCTATGGGCAGCAACAACACCATCTGTATTACTGTGTGGCAGTGGGTATTGTAATTGGAGTATGTGGCCTCAGAATGCTGCACCCTACAGATATACAGACATGCACAACTACACACACATGCCAGAACACAATGGGTATCCCATGCCTATCAACCCATTTGTAAAGCACTGTTGTGCTGGTACTGCAAGGCTTGTGCAGCCGGTATGGGGAAGAGCTTAACAGGGTGCATGTAATGTCCCATACAGCATCAGCCACAACTGACTATGGCAATGGGTGTTGCGTTGGTTGTGAAGGCCCTCATGAAATTCCCAAGTACAGGTGTGCTAACAAACAGACACTGCTATACTCAGTCATGCACACGTACACATGTGTCAGTACAGGGGAGTATCACCACAGGTGGTCATAGCTGTGTACCTAGCTATTGTCCAAGGGGAGATGGGTTGTGTAGGAGTTGTGTGTACAGTGGTATCCTGCCACCTTCCACGTGGCAGCAGGCAATCTATTGACAGACACTACTGTGGTGACCCTCAGGGTGAGAATAACATGCATCAGCCAATCCTCCAGGTGCCTCCTACACATGGCCACTGAGGTGATCACGTTGACATGTATGCAACATGCATTACAACACATGGTTAGTGTCTGTGATGGAGACCTGTACCCAAACATGTTCTGTTGACTGCAATAGTGTAGTGGAGGTACCTGTGGCATGTGGTGCGCACAGGGTGACATCTCCTATATGTGCCAGTTCTTACACAGCTGGGCAGACATGTCAGTGTCACTCAAGCTTAGGTTGCCTGTACATATCCCAGCTGGATACCTGCCATCTGCACATCTGTACAGGTACTGACAGTCATCAGCTTGGCAAGTAACTATGCAGTAAGATGAGTGTGTTGGCAGATAGACGTTTGACAACAATATGTATGCCATAACTACATGTCAGAAGCCCTCACTAACATGTGCTGTGCAGATGGTTGCCAATAGTTACATTCCACATGATGGATCATTACCCAGTAAGGGGAATAGACTGTGAAACAGCTCACACACCAGGGATACAACAGGGAGGCCTCAGTGTCCAGCTATGCTTGCAGGTGTGCCTGTTGTCAGTACTACATGTAACACTCTGCTCTTGCCTGGGTAAACACTGTCAACAGTAGTACTGCCATGATACACTGCATGCCAGTGTGACAGCACATACCCTGGGGCTACTACCAATGTATGTAACACATTAACATGGATAACAATGCTGTACAGGCCTCATATATGTCTGTGTCCTACACATGACACTCACACCCCTTGCTACTGTAATGACAGCACATAGGCGTATGTATTGTACATGGCATTACGTACACTTATTACAGATGTCATTACCCTGCTATGTTATCAGACTGGGGGGTGTGACCTGGTTGCCAGGGTTGAGCCATGCTTAGCAAGTATCAACATTGCTGCAATATAACAGCTGAGCTGATGTGTGCCCTAGTAAGTGAAGCCTACACTGTGTAAGCACTGCTTAGCTTCGTGCAAACCCGCGCAAACCCACTTAAAGCTGCACAAAACTGCCTTAACCACTCTGTATCCGACAGCCCTTGTTCTGCCCAGCAACAAAATGAATAGTCTTTGCAGGTCTTGAACCCAGGACCTGATACACTAAAGTCACAACACCTAACCACTACACCATGACCACTGTGAAGACACCTGTTGTCTTACCAATATAGCTGCCAATACACATATTGAGTAGTATTGAACAATTATCTTTACTTCCTAAATGGTGTAGTCCTTGTTATTAACATGACTGTTGCATCACATATATTGTTTTATCATAATGTACACATAGCAGATACATACGGTGAGATGCATCTGGAAGGGTATATACAACCGTGAGGTTTACATATGACAGGAATATGGTTATATACATATAATAGGTCTATATATGTCTACATGTACATACTCTTGTATACGTATACATATGTCTGTATACACATCTGTATAGTGCAACGTATATATGGCCATTTGTACATCTCTTTCTATGTGCATATATATATATATATATATATATATATATATATACACACATACATATATGTATATATAGATATATGTATATATAGCTATATATGTATGCATATCCTGTGTGAACAGATATGCCTATTTCTGTGGGTATATATGTAGATATCTATATCTATATGTGCATACATATCTAGTCTGATATACATATTACTGCCGATATATATGTTGATATCCATACGTATATGTGCATATGTATCTCTATCTGTATATGTGTAGACATATATTGCTCTGTATATGTATATATCTGAGTGTTTATATGTATGTATATATATATATATATATATCTATATATATATATATATATATATATATATATATGTACATATACAAATCCATCTATATATATGTTGATATGTAAATGTGTATATATCTATATAGATATATGGATACTTATATATGTTCACCATATGTCCTGAACATGGAGTGGAGCCCTACCTCAGCCCCAATAGTCCCAACCTCTTAGTGCAAGGGGATGTCAGGTATGTTTTCAGGTATATTTGTAGACTATTGCTACTGTAATAGGGATTGTCTTCACAGACATGGTGTGTGTGAGAGGTCAAATCTGCTTTTATCATGTGTGCCATTGGCTACTGACAGACATTCTGCATATATCATAGAACAGTACCACTGCTAGCACAGTAATGCTTCTGTGGACTACAGCAGATATGGCCAATATATGTGGACAGTCTGACACACTCTGGTCAGTCCAGAGGTATACACAGAACCCCTTAGTGCAAGACATGTGGACCAAGCCTGACAATGTGGATGTTAACAGCCATGCAGATGGATATATCATGTAAATACTGGTATACATTTGCCCCTTATGCATTCATACACCCCTGTCTGTCCCGACAAATAATAACTGCTGGTACAGGGTGCCATGGCCACATACTACCAACTAGTTAGTGACATACATCTGTACAGCATCCCACTGCTTTGTCTGACATACATGACTGTTATGGTGGCCTGGCAGCAGTACATCTGGCAAGTATCTGGACATGACATCTCACTGGGTAAGTACACTAAGCTGCTAGGCATACAACAAAGCACTGTGCAGGCTACAGGCAGACTGCATCAACACTGGCCTACATTTCCTATGGGGAAATACAGATGTACCTGCATAGATAGCAGGCTCTACAGGCATGTCACAGCACAGAGTAACAGACACCTGTGTGAAAGTGTATAACCACAACCAATGTGAACACAGCTACAGCCACATAGATGTAATATTACAGTATATGGACTATCTGATCAACACCATCCTCATATGTGCCACTCACACACCAACCCTAAATGTACTGGGCCACTACACAGTGTGGTCCGATGCCTGTCTGTGGTATGGGACACATGTGTGTTTGTCCCTACAAACATGTAGGCTGATAGGGTAACATACAGTGGAGCAGCATGTAACATCAGATAGAATAGGACCAAGAACAATGATATCTACCACAGTCTGTACACAGGCGAAGGTACATATTCACAATACACACACTGTCGACAATCACCATAAGTACACAGACTTCAGTACTGTACACACAACCACAGAATGCCCAGGTTATGTCCTCAAATATAACCCCTACTATACATAACATATGTAGCAGTCTGATATCTCACTGGCTTGTTATCAGATATGATGTCAATAAATATGGTGTACTGAACATATGCACCTCTTACTGCATGTCATATGTAAAAAGGTTGACAGGGTTGTGGCTGGAGGCACAAACACAGGGCCAATATTGACATATTGCTGTGATAACCTCATACATTTACTGTTGTAACAGGGTTTGTTGCAACATATGTCCTATGTGGGATATGAAGTCAGTAACTCTCATGGCTGTCACCATCTGTTGATTGCAATCCTCACACTACCTTCTGCAGTTCAGAGATAGGTGTTCTGTGGGTAACACAAGAAACACAAGGCACCATACATTGCCCAGTCTGCAGATGACCCTACAGATGGGGATTCCTCATAAACATAGCACTGACATGACAGGTATTAAAACAAGTAGGACAGCCATATCCACACACACCCTGTTAAACCAACATTATTCCAAATGCAGTATAGCAGCACTTACAGTCTGTAGTCAAGTCAGGCACATCCCCCTCCTGTGTATTGGCCTGTTTCCACAGTGTATGTTGTTAGAGGTAAATCCCCAATCCATCTGTGATGCTGCTTGCCAAACAACAGATCTAGTTCCTGCTCACAGTGAATGCAAAGGCCCAACACCAACATGATGTTCCTAGATATTGGAGTGTGTTTCCATGCAATTGGCTATGGGAATGTTAACACAGCTGTTCCACATGCAATCAGCTAGAGGAGGGCTGCAGCTCATGCAGAGGCCATCAGCTGATCATGAGCAGCACTTACAATACACATGCTGCTGCCTAAGCAAAGCAGGTGTAAGTCTCTACATCCACCAGAGAGGGAGTGAGAGAGGCAGACAGAGGCTAAAATAAGTCAGGGAGGGTAGGAGAGTAAAACTTAATCATGTTTGTGTTACACACCTACCAGTACAGGGTATCAAACCCCTGACTGACTATGTATTGCTATCACATGGCTATGCAGTTATTGGATGCACCACATAGGTTAAATGTTGAGGAGCCTTCCAAACGTATATGTGATGGTGAGTGACATCTGTGACAGTGATATGGTAGCAATATGGTAGGTGTAGTACATGTGCCTGTCCACATGAATAGGTGTCACTGTCAACACAGACACACTCTCACAGGGACCCACACACATTGACACACTTGGCAGGGTCAGGAATATAACTCATCACTAGTTAGATTGTCACAACACAGTACTGTGCAGGTATCACATGCACCACAGGGGTTATACAGAGGTTATATGGCCAAAGTGTATGTGGAGGTGTCTGACAGACAGCATGCTTTAGTATGCCAGTGGGGATTGTAGTGAGTGTGAATGTGGTCATAGGCATGATACACCATACACACACAGACACAGGGTGCCAGTAGTGACATGCATGGGTGCATTGCTTCATGGGTGTGTAGTGGTCGACTGTGCCAAATGGCTATACAAGACTAGTTGATGGGTATATCTTGGCATCACACCACATGACAATGGTTTGCAGTGTGGCTCAGTGGTGTAGTGTCTGGATTGGCCCACACAGGTGGGTATTGTATTCACCATCTAGTCACCTGGGTAACTATTGTGTGTGGCCACTGCTGTGCATTGCTTGCCATGCATGTGTTCCTTAGTCCATGACATGGACAGTGTCTGGGATGTGCACACCTCCCACATGCATGTACAGTGACATGTGGAACTGTACCTGGGGTGTCTGACTCATGTTGTGTACACATGTTGTTATCATCAGAAGTGCCAGTCCTGGCCTCATGTGGTGGGTACTGTTAATGGACAGCAGGTTGACCCTGCACCTACATTGATAGCATGATATGGGTATTCCCTGGTGTCAGTGGCACCTGTCCATACAGGACATGTGTTTCAGGCATGGTATGTTCTTTGTGGGTCACATTTGACAGCACCACAGGTGTTGCAGGTGTCCAGTTTGGGAACATATGGAAGGTGCACTGTTGACATGTAAGTGCCTATTGGACTGACAGACAGGGTGCTATGACCTCTGTAGCCCATTGCAATCACACCATGGTTACTATCAGTGAGCAATATGCAGGGTACTACCAACATAGCGGCTATTGCCTAGGCAAGTGTGTGTGTATGAGACATGGGTTGAGAGTGTTCTCTGGGTAATACAAGGGTTGCTAACTTTGTTCATCTGGCCTTGATGTCACATGTAGGGGTATGGATTTGCACCCCAGCCTCTCGGCTATTTCACATCTGTTATCCCTGTACATTGGACATTGTGATATATACTAGAGCCACCATAAACAAAAGTTGCAAAACCCATTCCACATCGAGTCCAGTTGTGACACACTCACAACCACCTCCACACATGATACAAATGAGAAACACAGACACACACCTGTCATGTCTGGGATTAGAACCCCTACCTAACTAGTTTATTACACTACAGCACTATGCAGTTATAGGACGTGCCATGGAGATTACTGGAGTACTCCTTCCCCAAGGGTGTATTTCACAGTGAATGACATCAGCAGGATTGCCAAAGTAGGGCATTCGAATTGTAGTGAGTGTGACTAGCCTAAAAAGGCATTGCTCTCTACACAGACATAGAAACATGCATGCAAACATCCACACCTGCCATGTGTGGGAATAGAACCGCTACCAGAGTTCTATATCACACTACAGCATTACGCTGTTATAGGATGCACCACAGGAATTACTGAAGAACTTCTTCCCCAAAGGTGTATTTCACAGTGAATGGCATCAGCAGGATTGCCAAATTAGGACATTTGAATTGTAGTGAGTGTGACTAGCCTAAAGTGCAATGCTTCCTACACAGATATAGAAACACACACACAAGCAAACATGCACACCTGTCATGTGTGGGAATAGAACCCCTACCAGAGTTCTATATCACACTACAGCATTACACTGTTATACGAAGCACCACAGGGATTACTGGAGTACTCCTTCCCAAAAGGAGTATTTCACAGTGAATGACATCAGCAGCATTGCCAACATAGGGCATTTGAATCGTTGTGAGTGTGACTAGCCTAAAAGGCATTGCTCTCTCTACACACACACACACACACACACACACACACACACACACACACACACACACACACACACACACACACACACACACACACAGTTGCCATGCTTGGGATTAGAACTCCTACCTAACTAGTTTATCACGCTATAGCAGTACACAGTTACAGGACGCGCTACAAAGATTACTGGGCTGCAGCTTTCCGAAAGGTGTCTTTCACAGTGAATGACATCAGCAGCCTTGCCAAAGTAGGGCATTTGAATTGTAGTCAGTGTGACTAGCCTAAAACGCATTGCTCTCTACAAAGACACACACACACACTTTTGTAACACTAAACATCCTTCCCGTCTGAACGTCGCAAAAATGGCTCCCTTCTGGAATGCAAGCTCTGTATATCACAGATAATTATACTGTTATAGTCATGGTACACCATGCTTATGTAGCGGCATGTAGCACCTAATACCACCTGATGGCCACTGTACTATTATATACAGGGTGTGTTAAACAGTGCAGTTGAAACTTAATAGCTTTTGACTACTAGACAGCATTAAGGCATGATACAGCAAGTTCGTATAGCTGCAGCCTGCAAGCAATATTTATCCATCCTTAATGACAACTGTCCAAAGTCCTGCTATATTCAGGGTATCGAACACCGCATTACTGCTGGCTGAGTAATGCATATATTGTCAGTATACAATGCTTACAATAACAGCACAGCATGTCACCCTCATACACCCTTTGTAGTGCCTCACTTACGAACTCAGACATCCTGATTATGGTCAGTGCTATTTCTCTACTGCCATAATCAGTAAGGAAAGTGCAGCAGATGCAATGTAACAGGGTAAAACTCATTTGCTATTATAGTTAATTTGTAAAGGGCAATTACAATAATACTGTGATTGTGATACTAAACTATGTGGAATTGATGCCAGATTTACCACACAATTTCTGACTTGTCGTTATACTATCTTTGCAAGGCAGATGTGCACAGCATGTTCTACACTAATGTAATCATAAGCTGCTGAAGTGCAACATATATAGGATGCATATTATTTCATAATAAAATTATTTTCCAAAGCAATTGTTGAAGAGTATTGTAATTAAAGATCTAGTTAAGCTTGCCTCATGCCACTTGTTAAAATGCATTCAGCCTACTGTGCGCACATATGGTTCATTCACTGCTATTAGCTGTTATAGTTCAGAAAGGAGGCACATGTCATTTCCTGTTAGATTTACTAATTCATTTTCTGCTAGATTTATTGAGTTAAAGAACAAGCTTCCAATGGAAATTAGATGTTCAGGAACTCTTAACTTAAAAAGGTCACTTCTTGATACACATTGGATAATAATATTTCAAGTGGTATATCAGTATTTGAATGACATCTGTAAGCTTCAGAACTTACTCTGAAAGTATGAAATGTTGCAAAATGCATATTACAAAATGGAAAAATATAGTACTTCAGAATTCTGATGTGATATATTTAGAATATGAATATGTTTATATTTTACTTCATGTCTTGAAAACATTTAGAATCACTGTCTGACTTGTAATGTTTTGAGAGTATTTAGAATGACTGTTCTTGTCTCATTTTTTTTTCAAGATTATGGCCAGTGCTCTCTATCATTGTTTCAGATTGTATGTGCCTCCTGGCCAGAGTCGTGTGCTAAAAGAGTCTTTGGGCCAGTGCTCTTACTTGGTTAACTTATGTCAATAAATACATAAATACATACATACATATTTGTATACATAAATAAATACATTTTACTACACTGCCTCTTAGTCCAATGCAGTACTAAAATTCTTTCCAATATTCTGGGCCAAAATTCAATATTGAAGCACATGCATAATAATGCTGTTTCCATGTCACACAGCACTACTTTGCACAAACTATAAAAATATTAGTTAAAAAAACAATGCTAACAAAGTTACAGTCTTTATTATTCACTAAACGTTGCATGCTATAAATTAGGAAAAATAATTATGAGACCTAATAAAACATGTTTTGTGGAAAATAATGTGCTGATCTCAAACATGGATTTTTCATTTCTAAGCATATGGATCCTGTGAATGTTCACTTTTATTTGTTGGGTTTTCTGTAGTGTTTGTTGCTTTCTGTATCTGTCTGTTGCTATATTATCAATATATGTGCTACATACAGAGAGAGAGAGATTGAAAGAGACAGATAAATATAGATGAACACTCGTGTGTGTGTGTGCATGTGCACACACACACACACACACACACACACACACACACACACACACACACACACACACACACACACACAGACACACACACACACACACACACACACATCTCAGTCCATTCACACTCCTGCAGACATGCACGTGTGCACACACACACACACACACACACACACACACACGCACACACACACACAGTTGCCATGCTTGGGATTAGAACTCCTACCTAACTAGTTTATCACGCTATAGCAGTACACAGTTACAGGACGCGCTACGAAGATTACTGGGCTGCAGCTTTCCGAAAGGTGTCATTCACAGTGAATGACATCAGCAGCCTTGCCAAATTAGGGCATTTGAATTGTAGTCAGTGTGACTAGCCTAAAACACATTGCTCTCTACACAGACACACACACACACACACACACACACACACACACACACACACACACACACACACACTTTTGTAACACTAAACATCCTTCCCGTCTGAACGTCGCAAAAATGGCTCCCTTCTGGAATGCAAGCTCTGTATATCACAGATAATTATACTGTTATGTTCATGGTGCACCATGCTTATGTAGCGGCATGTAGCACCTAATACCACCTGATGGCCACTGTACTATTATATACAGGGTGTGTTAAACAGTGCAGTTGAAACTTAATAGCTTTTGACTACTAGACAGCACTAAGGCATGATACAGCAAGTTCGTATAGCTGCAGCCTGCAAGCAATTTTTATCCATCCTTAATGACCACTGTCCAAAGTCCTGCTATATTCAGGGTATCGAACACCGCATTACTGCTGGCTGAGTAATGTATATATTGTCAGTATACAATGCTTACAATAACAGCACAGCATGTCACCCTCATACGCCCTTTGTAGTGCCTCACTTACGAACTCAGACATCCTGATTATGGTCAGTGCTATTTCTCTACTGCCATAATCAGTAAGGAAAGTGCAGCAGATGCAATGTAACAGGGTAAAACTCATTTGCTATTATAGTTAATTTGTAAAGGGCAATTACAATAATACTGTGATTGTGATGCTAAACTATGTGGAATTGATGCCAGATTTACCACACAATTTCTGACTTGTCGTTATACTATCTTTGCAAGGCAGATGTGCACAGCATGTTCTACACTAATGTAATCATAAGCTGCTGAAGTGCAACATATATAGCATGCATATTATTTCATAATACAATTATTTTCCAAAGCAATTGTTGAAGAGTATTGCAATTAAAGATCTAGTTAAGCTTGCCTCATGCCACTTGTTAAAATGCATTCAGCCTACTGTGCGCACATATGGTTCGTTCACTGCTATTAGCTGTTATAGTTCAGAAAGGAGGCACATGTCATTTTCTGTTAGATTTACTAATTCATTTTCTGCTAGATTTATTTGAGTTAAAGAACAAGCTTCCAATGGAAATTAGATGTTCAGGAACTCTTAACTTAAAAAGGTCACTTCTTGATACACATTGGATAATAATATTTCAAGTGGTATATCAGTATTTGAATGACATCTGTAAGATTCAGAACTTACTCTGAAAGTATGAAATGTTGCAAAATGCATATTACAAAATGGAAAAATATAGTACTTCAGAATTCTGATGTGATATATTTAGAATATGAATATGTTTATATTTTACTTCATGTCTTGAAAACATTTAGAATCACTGTCTGACTTGTAATGTTTCGAGAGTATTTAGGATGACTGTTCTTGTCTCATTTTTTTTTTTCAAGATTATGGCCAGTGCTCCCTATCATTGTTTCAAATTGTATGTGCCTCCTGGCCAGAGTCGTGTGCTAAAAGAGTCTTTGGGCCAGTGCTCTTACTTGGTTAACTTATGTCAATAAATACATAAATACATACATACATATTTGTATACATAAATAAATACATTTTACTACACTGCCTCTTAGTTCAATGAAGTACTAAAATTCTTTCCAATATTCTGGGCCAAAATTCAATATTGAAGCACATGCATAATAATGCTGTTTCCATGTCACACAGCACTACTTTGCACAAACTATAAAAATATTAGTTAAAAAATCAATGCTAACAAAGTTACAGTCTTTATTATTCACTAAACGTTGCATGCTATAAATTAGGAAAAATAATTATGAGACCTAATAAAACATGTTTTGTGGAAAATAATGTGCTGATCTCAAACATGGATTTTTCATTTCTAAGCATATGGATCCTGTGAATGTTCACTTTTATTTGTTGGGTTTTCTGTAGTGTTTGCTGCTTTCTGTATCTGTCTGTTGCTATATTATCAATATATGTGCTACATACAGAGAGAGAGAGATTGAAAGAGACAGATAAATATAGATGAACACTCGTGTGTGTGTGCGTGTGCACACACACACACACACACACACACACACACACACACACACACACACACACACACACACACACACACATCTCAGTTCATTCACACTCCTGCAGACATGCACGTGTGCATACACACACACACACACACACACACACACACACACACACACACACACACACACACACACACACACACACACACACACACACACACACACACACACACACAGTTGCCATGCTTTGGATTAGAACTCCTACCTAACTAGTTTATCACGCTATAGCAGTACACAGTTACAGGACGCGCTACGAAGATTACTGGGCTGCAGCTTTCCGAAAGGTGTCTTTCACAGTGAATGACATCAGCAGCCTTGCCAAAGTAGGGCATTTGAATTGTAGTCAGTGTGACTAGCCTAAAACGCATTGCTCTCTACACAGGCACACACACACACACACACACACACACACACACACACACACACACACACACACACTTACTTTTGTAACGCTAAACATCCTTCCCATCTGAACGTCGCAAAAATGGCTCCCTTCTGGAATGCAAGCTCTGTATATCACAGATAATTATACTGTTATATTCATGGTACACCATGCTTATGTAGCGGCATGTAGCACCTAATACCACCTGATGACCACTGTACTATTATATACAGGGTGTGTTAAACAGTGCAGTTGAAACTTAATAGCTTTTGACTACTAGACAGCACTAAGGCATGATACAGCAAGTTCGTATAGCTGCAGCCTGCAAGCAATATTTATCCATCCTTAATGACCACTGTCCAAAGTCCTGCTATATTCAGGGTATCGTACACCGCACTACTGCTGGCTGAGTAATGTATATATTGTCAGTATACAATGCTTACAATAACAGCACAGCATGTCACCCTCATACACCCTTTGTAGTGCCTCACTTACGAACTCAGACATCCTGATTATGGTCAGTGCTATTTCTCTACTGCCATAATCAGTAAGGAAAGTGCAGCAGATGCAATGTAACAGGGTAAAACTCATTTGCTATTATAGTTAATTTGTAAGGCAATTACAATAATACTGTGATTGTGATACTAAACTATGTGGAATTGATGCCAGATTTACCACACAATTTCTGACTTGTCGTTATACTATCTTTGCAAGGCAGATGTGCACAGCATGTTCTACACTAATGTAATCATAAGCTGCTGAAGTGCAACACATATAGCATGCATATTATTTCATAATAAAATTATTTTCCAAAGCAATTGTTGAAGAGTATTGCAATTAAAGATCTAGTTAAGCTTGCCTCATGCCACTTGTTAAAATGCATTCAGCCTACTGTGCGCACATATGGTTCGTTCACTGCTATTAGCTGTTATAGTTCAGAAAGGAGGCACATGTCATTTCCTGTTAGATTTACTAATTCATTTTCTGCTAGATTTATTGAGTTAAAGAACAAGCTTCCAATGGAAATTAGATGTTCAGGAACTCTTAACTTAAAAAGGTCACTTCTTGATACACATTGGATAATAATATTTCAAGTGGTATATCAGTATTTGAATGACATCTGTAAGCTTCAGAACTTACTCTGAAAGTATGAAATGTTGCAAAATGCATATTACAAAATGGAAAAATATAGTACTTCAGAATTCTGATGTGATATATTTAGAATATGAATATGTTTATATTTTACTTCATGTCTTGAAAACATTTAGAATCACTGTCTGACTTGTAATGTTTTGAGAGTATTTAGGATGACTGTTCTTGTCTCATTTTTTTTTCAAGATTATGGCCAGTGCTCTCTATCATTGTTTCAAATTGTATGTGCCTCCTGGCCAGAGTCGTGTGCTAAAAGAGTGTTTGGGCCAGTGCTCTTACTTGGTTAACTTATGTCAGTAAATACATAAATACATACATACATATTTGTATACATAAATAAATACATTTTACTACACTGCCTCTTAGTCCAATGCAGTACTAAAATTCTTTCCAATATTCTGGGCCAAAATTCAATATTGAAGCACATGCATAATAATGCTGTTTCCGTGTCACACAGCACTACTTTGCACAAACTATAAAATATTAGTTAAAAAAACAATGCTAACAAAGTTGCAGTCTTTATTATTCACTAAACGTTGCATGCTATACATTAGGAAAAATAATTATGAGACCTAATAAAACATGTTTTGTGGAAAATAATGTGCTGATCTCAAACATGGATTTTTCATTTCTAAGCATATGGATCCTGTGAATGTTCACTTTTATTTGTTGGGTTTTCTGTAGTGTTTGTTGCTTTCTGTATCTGT
>NC_056745.1:327092733-327152733 GCF_019279795.1 Protopterus annectens | reverse complement strand
CACACACACACACACACATCTCAGTCCATTCACACTCCTGCAGACATGCACGTGTGCATACACACACACACACACACACACACACACACACACACACACACACACACACACACACACACACACACACACACACACACACACACACACACACACACACACACACACAGTTGCCATGCTTTGGATTAGAACTCCTACCTAACTAGTTTATCACGCTATAGCAGTACACAGTTACAGGACGCGCTACGAAGATTACTGGGCTGCAGCTTTCCGAAAGGTGTCTTTCACAGTGAATGACATCAGCAGCCTTGCCAAAGTAGGGCATTTGAATGTAGTCAGTGTGACTAGCCTAAAACGCATTGCTCTCTACACAGGCACACACACACACACACACACACACACACACACACACACACACACACACACACACACACACACACACACACACACACACACATCTCAGTCCATTCACACTCCTGCAGACATGCACGTGTGCATACACACACACACACACACACACACACACACACACACACACACACACACACACACACACACACACACACACACACACACACACACACACACACACACACACACACACACACACACAGTTGCCATGCTTTGGATTAGAACTCCTACCTAACTAGTTTATCACGCTATAGCAGTACACAGTTACAGGACGCGCTACGAAGATTACTGGGCTGCAGCTTTCCGAAAGGTGTCTTTCACAGTGAATGACATCAGCAGCCTTGCCAAAGTAGGGCATTTGAATGTAGTCAGTGTGACTAGCCTAAAACGCATTGCTCTCTACACAGGCACACACACACACACACACACACACACACACACACACACACACACACACACACACACACACACACTTACTTTTGTAACGCTAAACATCCTTCCCATCTGAACGTCGCAAAAATGGCTCCCTTCTGGAATGCAAGCTCTGTATATCACAGATAATTATACTGTTATATTCATGGTACACCATGCTTATGTAGCGGCATGTAGCACCTAATACCACCTGATGACCACTGTACTATTATATACAGGGTGTGTTAAACAGTGCAGTTGAAACTTAATAGCTTTTGACTACTAGACAGCACTAAGGCATGATACAGCAAGTTTGTATAGCTGCAGCCTGCAAGCAATATTTATCCATCCTTAATGACCACTGTCCAAAGTCCTGCTATATTCAGGGTATCGTACACCGCACTACTGCTGGCTGAGTAATGTATATATTGTCAGTATACAATGCTTACAATAACAGCACAGCATGTCACCCTCATACACCCTTTGTAGTGCCTCACTTACGAACTCAGACATCCTGATTATGGTCAGTGCTATTTCTCTACTGCCATAATCAGTAAGGAAAGTGCAGCAGATGCAATGTAACAGGGTAAAACTCATTTGCTATTATAGTTAATTTGTAAAGGGCAATTACAATAATACTGTGATTGTGATACTAAACTATGTGGAATTGATGCCAGATTTACCACACAATTTCTGACTTGTCGTTATACTATCTTTGCAAGGCAGATGTGCACAGCATGTTCTACACTAATGTAATCATAAGCTGCTGAAGTGCAACACATATAGCATGCATATTATTTCATAATAAAATTATTTTCCAAAGCAATTGTTGAAGAGTATTGCAATTAAAGATCTAGTTAAGCTTGCCTCATGCCACTTGTTAAAATGCATTCAGCCTACTGTGCGCACATATGGTTCGTTCACTGCTATTAGCTGTTATAGTTCAGAAAGGAGGCACATGTCATTTCCTGTTAGATTTACTAATTCATTTTCTGCTAGATTTATTGAGTTAAAGAACAAGCTTCCAATGGAAATTAGATGTTCAGGAACTCTTAACTTAAAAAGGTCACTTCTTGATACACATTGGATAATAATATTTCAAGTGGTATATCAGTATTTGAATGACATCTGTAAGTTTCAGAACTTACTCTGAAAGTATGAAATGTTGCAAAATGCATATTACAAAATGGAAAAATATAGTACTTCAGAATTCTGATGTGATATATTTAGAATATGAATATGTTTATATTTTACTTCATGTCTTGAAAACATTTAGAATCACTGTCTGACTTGTAATGTTTTGAGAGTATTTAGGATGACTGTTCTTGTCTCATTTTTTTTTCAAGATTATGGCCAGTGCTCTCTATCATTGTTTCAAATTGTATGTGCCTCCTGGCCAGAGTCGTGTGCTAAAAGAGTCTTTGGGCCAGTGCTCTTACTTGGTTAACTTATGTCAGTAAATACATAAATACATACATACATATTTGTATACATAAATAAATACATTTTACTACACTGCCTCTTAGTCCAATGCAGTACTAAAATTCTTTCCAATATTCTGGGCCAAAATTCAATATTGAAGCACATGCATAATAATGCTGTTTCCGTGTCACACAGCACTACTTTGCACAAACTATAAAATATTAGTTAAAAAAACAATGCTAACAAAGTTGCAGTCTTTATTATTCACTAAACGTTGCATGCTATACATTAAGGAAAATAATTATGAGACCTAATAAAACATGTTTTGTGGAAAATAATGTGCTGATCTCAAACATGGATTTATAATTTCTAAGCATATGGATCCTGTGAATGTTCACTTTTATTTGTTGGGTTTTCTGTAGTGTTTGTTGCTTTCTGTATCTGTCTGTTGCTATATTATCAATATATGTGCTACATACAGAGAGACAGAGAGAGAGAGAGAGAGAGAGAGATTGAAAGAGACAGATAAATATAGATGAACACTCGTGTGTGTGTGTGTGTGCGTGTGCACACACACACACACACACACACACACACACACACACACACACACACACACACACACACACATCTCAGTCCATTCACACTCCTGCAGACATGCACGTGCACACACACACACACACACACACACACACACACACACACACACACACACACACACACACACACACACTCTTTTGTAACACTAAACATCCTACCAGCCCGAACGTCGCAAAAACAGCTCCCTTCTGCTCAGTAACGGAAATGGAATGCAAGCTTGAAGCTCTGTATATCGCCGATAATGTTCCTGCCAGCCAGACAATACAGCAGTTCTGTTCAAAGAAAATAAACAGAAGGCAAGCAAAGATAATACAGCAGTTTAATGGCTCCTTTCTGAGCTCCGTATTTCACATTCTGTTAAATAAAGTGCTTGGTCCTTTCTCTGCAATAACGGTCAGTATTCTTTTCTTCTTTTCAAACAAAATAAACAGAAGGCAACCAAAGATAATGCAGCAGTTTAACGGCTCCTTTCTGAGCTCCATATATCGCACTCTGTAATTTCTGTTAACTTAAGTGCTTCTCCGCTCTCCATTTGAACAGCTGGAATGCAAGCTCAATTCCGACAGGCTGGTAGTAGCCCTGACAGAGCTGACGTCATCATGCACATGATGATATCAGCTCAAAAAGCAGAAAAAAAATAAAAATAAAGAAAAACTCTGAAATTAAGGGGTGCCACTCAGGAATTGTGGCACCCCATTATTTGGATCCCATAACCTGGTAAAAAACGAGTAATTCAGGACGGTTGGGAGGTACGGTAAAGTGTAATGCATATATGGCAGGTAGTGTAGCCGTCCAGTAATGATGCAATTATAGCTGTTAGTAACACTGGTTGGTTATGGTCTCTATAGTGTTATCCATTTGTGTTGTCGGTATACATGTATCAGCACAAGGATGCCTTGTGCATATGATGATACCTGTGCCACATCCCTGTCATCCATACCATCAATGCAGGGACAGGCTAATATGGTTCTGATGCACACACTGACTGTAATACAGTGTACCACAGTACTGCAGTGTAACATGTAATGAGTAAAGTGTAATGCATATATATGGCAGGTAGTGTAGCCGGCCTGCAGTGATGCACTATAGCTGTTAGTAACACTGGTTGGTTGTGGTCTCCATAATGTTATCCTTTTGTGTTGTAGGCCTACATGTGTCAGCATGAGGATGGTCTGCAGTCATATTCCACAATGGGGTATGGCACTGTGGTGACACTGTGGCTATGACATATCTGGGGTACAGTTGAACACATGTCAAAGGTTACTAAAATGGTTATTGCCTGTGCCACATGGACAGGTGACCCACTGAGGCATGTATACCCTGCAACCTGATATGGACCCATCCACATACACGCACACTGTTATTTGGCAACACTGAGACTAGACCCCTACCTAGCTATGTAGTGATACTGAAGTGTGTGGCTTACATTGCACACACCATACAGTGTTTAGGGTGAGGTGTGTCCCAGGTTACATGTTGAGGTGTGTCCCAGGTTACATGTTACATGCAGAACATCCCCAGACATGTACAGTATGCTAATGGGGGATGTAATGGATGTATATGGACAATACATAATGTGACATACCTTCATATACACATTAACAGACACATAACAGGCAGACACGCATCCGAGATACCAAGGCCTATCACTGCTAACTAACTTGACCATGTGTCCAATGTGTTACAGGTAGGCTGCACACAGCACATGAATAACTGGCTTGGATTGTGGCATCAGTTACCTGTATGGCTGATGGTGACAGTGGTAACCATAATGTAGTACATGGGACATATATCAGGTGTACCTTGGTGTAATGACAGTGTACAAAGCTCCCACATCCCCCAGTGGATATTGTACTCCCTGAAACCCATGATGACACTCTGCCATACCCACCATCACACATTGGCCGTGACTGCGATACAACCCATAGTATACCCCAACAGTGGTACTACAGTGATATGCATCTAATGCACATGCCACACATGTAGTAGGGTGTTACATTGTCATGCCTCACCTACGGGCAGCAACAACACCATCTGTACTACTGTGTGGCAATGGGTATTGTAATTGGAGTATGTGGCCTCAGAATGCTGCACCCTACAGATATACGGACATGCACAACTACACACACATGCCAGAACACAATGGGTATCCCATGCCTATCAACCCATTTGTAAAGCATTGTTGTGCTGGTACTGCAAGGCTTGTGTAGCCGGTATGGGGAGGAGCTTAACTGGGTGCATGTAATGTCCCATACAGCATCAGCCACAACTGACTATGGCAATGGGTGCTGCGTTGGTTGTGAAGGCCCTCATGAAATTCCCAAGTACAGGTGTGCTAACACACAGACACTGCTATACTCAGTCATGCACACATACACATGTGTCAGTACAGGGGTGCATCACTGCAGGTGGTCATAGCTGTGTACCTAGCTATTGTCCAAGGGGAGATGGGTTGTGTAGGGGTTGTGTGTACAGTGGTATCCTGCCACCTTCCACGTGGCAGCACAAGTAAAACCAGCTCCCAATAACAGCAGAAACAGTAACAGCACAAGTAAAACCAGCTCCCAATAACAGCAGAAACAGTAACAGCACAAGTAAAACCAGCTCCCAATAACACTGTGATGACCCTCAGGGTGAGAATAACATGCATCAGCCAATCCTCCAGGTTCCTCCTACACATGGCCACTAAGGTGATCACGTTGACATGTATGCAACATGCATTACAACACATGGTTAGTGTCTGTGATGGAGACCTTTACCCATTCATGTTCTGTTGACTGTAATAGTGTAGTAGAGGTACCTGTGGCATGTGGTGCACACAGGGTGACATCTCCTATATGTGCCAATTCTTACACAGCTGGGCAGACATGTCAGTGTCACTCAAGCTTAGGTTGCCTGTACATATCCCAGCTGGATACCCGCCATCTGCACATCTGTACAGGGACTGACAGTCATCAGCTTGGCAAGTAACTATGCAGTAAGATGAGTGTGTTGACAGATAGACATTTGACAACAATATGTATGCCATAACTACATGTCAGAAGCCCTCACTAACATGTGCTGTGCAGATGGTTGCCAATCGTTACATTCCACATGATGGATCATTACCCAGTAAGGGGAATAGACTGTGAAACAGCTCACACACCAGGGATACAACAGGGAGGCCTCAGTGTCCAGCTATGCTTGCAGGTGTGCCTGTTGTCAGTACTACATGTAGCACTCTGCTCTTGCCTGAGTAAACACTGTCAACAGTAGTACTGCCATGATACACTGCATGCCAGTATGACAGCACATACCCTGGGCTACTACCCCTGTATGTAACACATTCCCATGGATAACAATGCTGTACAGGCCTCATATATGTCTGTGTCCCACACATGACACTCACACCCCTTGCTATTGTAATGACAGCACATAGGTGTATATATTGTACATGGCATTGCATACACCAATTACAGATGTCATTACCCTGCTATGTTATCAGACTGGGTGGTGTGACCTGGTTGCCAGGGTTGAGACATGCTTAGCAAATATCAACATTGCTGCAATATAACAGCTGAGCTGATGTGCGCCCTAGTAAGTGAAGCCTACACTGTGTAAGCACTGCTTAGCTTCATGCAAACCCATGCAAACCCACTTAAAGCTGCATAAAACTGCCTTAACCACTCTGTATCCAACAGCCCTTGTTCTGCCCAGCAACAAAATGAATAGTCTTTGCAGGACTTGAACCCAGGACCCGATACACTAAAGTCACAACACTTAAATACTACACCATGACCACTGTGAAGACACCTGTTGTCTTACCAATATAGCTGCCAATACACATATTGAGTAGTATTGAACAATTGTCTTTACTTCCTAAATGGTGTAGTCTTTGTTATTAACATGACTGTTGCATCACATATATTGTTTTATCATAATGTACACATAGCAGATACATACGGTGAGATGCATCTAGAAGGGTATACACAACCCTGAGGTTTACACATGACAGGAATATGGTTGTATACATATAATAGGTCTATATATGTCTACATGTACATACTCATGTATACGCATACATATGTCTGTATACACATCTGTATAGTGCAACATATATATGGCCATGTGTGCCTCTCTTCGTATGTGCATATACATATATATATATATATATATATATATATATATATATATATATATATACATATATGTATATATAGATATATGTATGCATAGCTATATATGTATGCACATCCTGTGTGTACAGATATGCCTATTTTGTGGGTATATATGTAGATATCTATACCTATATGTGCATACATATCTAGTCTGATATACATATTACTGTCGATATATATGTTGATATCCATACGTATATGTGCATATGTATCTCTATCTGTATATGTGTAGACATATATTGCTCTGAATATGTATATAGCTGAGTGTTTATGTGTGTGTGTATATATATATATATATATATATATATGTATATGTATATATATATATATATATATATGTACATATACAAATCCACCTATATATGTCGATATGTATATGTGTATATATCTATATAGATATATGGATACTTATATATGTTCACCATATGTCCTGAACATGGAGTGGAGCCCTACCTCAGTCCCAACCTCTTAGTGCAAGGGGATGTCAGGTATGTTTGCAGGTATATTTGTAGAGTAGTGCTACTGTAATAGGGATTGTCTTCACTGACATGGTGTGTATGAGAGGTCAAATATGCTTTTATCATGTGCGCCATTGGCTACTAACAGACATTCTGTGGATATCATAGTACAGTACCACTGCTAGCACAGTAATGCTCCTTTGGACTACAGCAGAGATATGGCCAGTATATGTGGACAGTCTGACACACTCTGGTCAGTCCAGAGGTATACACAGAACCCCTTAGTGCAAAACATGTGGACCAAGCCTGACAATGTGGATGTTAACAGCCATGTAGATGGATATATCACGTAAATACTGGTATACATTTGCCCCCATAGGTTATGCATTCATACACCCCTGTCTGTCCTGACAAATAATAACTGCTGGTACAGGGTGCCATGGCCACATACTACCAACTAGTTAGTGACATACATCTGTACAGCATCCCACTGCTTTGTCTGACATACATGACTGTTATGGTGGCCTAGCAGCAGTACATCTGGCAAGTATCTGGACATGACATCTCACTGGGTAAGTACACTAAGCTGCTAGGCATGTAACAAAGCACTATGCAGGCTACAGGCAGACTGCATCAACACTGGCCTACATTTCCTATGGGGGGAATACAGATGTACCTGCATAGATAGCAGGCTCTACAGGCATGTCACACCACAGAGTAACAGACACCTTTGTGAAAGTGCATAACCACAACCAATGTGAACACAGCTACAGCCACATGGGCGTAATATTACAGTATATGGACTATCTGATCAACACCATCCTCATATGTGCCACTCACACACCAACCCTAAATGTACTGGGCCGCTACACAGTGTGGTCCGATGCCTGTCTGTGGTATGGGACACGTGTGTGTTTATCCCTACAAACATGTAGACTGATAGGGTAACATACAGTGGAGCAGCATATAACATCAGATAGAACAGGACCAAGAACAATGATATCTACCACAGTCTGTACACAGGCCGAGGTACATATTCACAATACACACACTGCCGACAATCACCATAAGTACACAGACTTCAGTACTGTACACACAACCACAGAATGCCCAGGTTATGTCCTCAAATATAACCCCTACTATACATAACATATGTAGCAGTCTGATATCTCACTGGCTTGTTATCAGATATGATGTCAATAAATATGGTATACTGAACATATGCACCTCTTGCTGCATGTCATATGTAGAAAGGTTGACAGGGTTGTGACTGGAGGCACAAACACAGGGCCAATATTGACATGTTGCTGTGATAACCTCATACATTTACTGTTGTAACAGGGTTTGTTGCAACATATGTCCTATGTGGGATATGAAGTCAGTAACTCTCATGGCTGTCACCATCTGTTGACTGCAATCCTCACACTACCTTCTGCAGTTCACAAATAGGTGTTCTGTGGGTAACACAAGAAACACAAGGCACCACACACTGCCCAGTCTGCAGATGACCCTACAGATGGGGATTCCTCATAAACATAGCACTGACATGACAGGTATTAAAACATGTAGGACAGCCATATCCACACACACCCTATTAAACCAACATTATTCCAAATGCAGTATAGCAGCACTTACAGTCTGTAGTCAAGTCAGGCACATCCCCCTCCTGTGTATTGACCTGTTTCCACAGTGTATGTTGTTAGAGGTAAATCCCCAATCCATCTGTGATGCTGCTTGCCAAACAACAGATCTAGTTCCTGCTCACAGTGAAGGAAAGGGCCCAACACCAACATGATATTCCTAGATAGTGGGGTGTGTTTCCATGCGATTGGCTATGGGAATGTTACCACAGCTGTTCCACATGCAATCAGCTGGAGGAGGGCTGCAGTTCATGCAGAGGCCATCAGCTGATCATGAGCAGCACTTACAATACACATGCTGCTGCCTAAGCAAAGCAGGTATAAATCTCCACATCCACCAGAGAGGGAGTGAGAGAGGCAGACAGAGGCTAAAATAAGTCAAGGAGGGTGGGAGAGTAAAACTAAATCATGTTTGTGTTACACACCTACCAGTACAGGGTATCAAAGCCCTGACTGACTATGTGTTGCTATCACATGTCTATGCAGTTATTGGATGCACCACATAGGTTAGATGTTGAGGAGCCCTCCAAAGGTATATGTGATGGTGAGTGACATCTGTGACAGTGACATGCTAGCAATACGGTAGGTGTAGTACATGTGCCTGTCCACATGAACATGTGTCACTGTCAACACAGACACACTCTCACAGGGACCCACACACATTGACACACTTGGCAGGGTCAGGAATATAACTCATCACTAGTTAGATTGTCACAACACAGTACTGTGCAGGTATCACATGCACCAGAGGGGTTATACAGAAGTTATATGGCCAAAGGGTATGTGGAGGTGTCTGACAGACAGCATGCTTCAGTATGCCAGTGGGGATTGTAGTGAGTGTGAATGTGGTCATAGGCATGATACACCATACACACACAGACACAGGGTGCCAATAGTGACATGCATGGGTGCATTGCTTCATGGGTGTGTAGTGGTCGACTGTGCCAGATGGCTATACAAGACTAGTTGATGGGTATACCTTGGCATCAGACCACATGATAATGGTTTGCAGTGTGGCTCAGTGGTGTAGTGTCTGGATTGGCCCACACAGGTGGGTATTGTATTCACCATCTAGTCACCTGGGTAACTATTGTGTGTGGCCATTGCTCTGCATTGCTTGCCATGTATGTGTTCCTTAGTCCATGACATGGACAGTGTCTGGGATGTGCACACCTCCCACATGCATGTACAGTGACATGTGGAACTGTACCTGGGGTGTCTGGCACATGTTGTGTACACATGCTGTTATCATCAGATGTGCCAGTCCTGGCCTCATGTGGTGGGTACTGTTAATGGACAGCAGGTTGACCCTGCACCTACATTGATAGCATGATACGGTATTCCCTGGTGTCAGTGGCACCTGTCCATACAGGGCATGTGTTTCAGGCATGGTATGTCCTTTGTGGGTCGCATTTGATGGCACCACAAGTGTTGCACGTGTCCAGTGGGGAACATATGGAAGGTGCACTGTTGGCATGTAAGTGCGTATTGGACTGATGGACAGGGTGCCATGGCCTCAGTAGCCCATTGCAGTCACACCATGGTTACTATCAGTGGGCAATATGCAGGGTACAACCAACATAGCGGCTGTTGCCTAGGCAAGTGTGTGTGTATGAGACATGGGTTGAGAGTGTTCCCTGGGTAATACAAGGGTTGCTAACTTTGTTCATCTGGCCTTTATGTCACATGTAGGGGTATGGATTTGCACCCCAGCCTCTCAGCTATTTCACATCTCTTATCCCTGTACATTGGACATTGTGATATATACTAGAGCCACCATATACAAAAGTTGCAAAACCCACTCCACATTTAGTCCAGTTGTGACACACTCACTACCAACTCCACACAGGATACAAATGACAAACACAGACACACACACCTGTCATGTCTGGGATTAGAACCCCTACCTAACTAGTTTATTACACTACAGCACTATGCAGTTATAGGACGCGCCATGGAGATTACTGGAGTACTCCTTCCCCAAGGGTTTATTTCACAGTGAATGACATCAGCAGGATTGCCAAAGTAGGGCGTTTGAATTGTAGTGAGTGTGACTAGCCTAAAAAGTCATTGCTCTCTACACAGACATAGAAACACACATGCAAACATCCACACCTGCCATGTGTGGGAATAGAACCCCTACCAGAGTTCTATATCACACTACAGCATTATGCTGTTATAGGATGCACCACGGGAATTACTGAAGAACTCCTTCCCCAAAGGAGTATTTCACAGTGAATGACATCAGCAGCCTTGCCAACATAGGGCATTTGAATTGTAGTGAGTGTGACTAGCCTAAAAGGCATTGCTCTCTACACAGACACACAGAGACACACATACACAACACACACACACACACACACACACACACACACACACACACACACACACACACACACACACACACAGTTGCCCTGTCTGGGATTAGAACTCCTACCTAACTAGTTTATCACACTATTGCAGTACACAGTTACAGGACGCGCTACAAAGATTACTGGGCTGCAGCTTTCTGAAAGGTGTCTTTCACAGTGAATGACATCAGCAGCCTTGCCAAAGTAGGGCATTTGAATTGTAGTCAGTGTGACTAGCCTAAAACGCATTGCTCTCTACACAGACACACACACACACACACACACACACACACACACACACACACACACACACACACACACACCCACACACACACACACTTGTCATGTCTGGGATTATTACTCCTACTTAACTAGTTCATCACACTACAGCAGTACGCCGTTATAGGATGCACCATAGAGATTACTGGTTACAGCCTTCCCAAAGGTGCATTTCAAGGTCGATGACCTCAGCAACCTTGTCATAGTAGGGTTATGGGGAGGGCCGTGTGTGTGCATGGGCCATAACCCATTCATCTAGAGGTTGACACACCACATGCGGGCGCATGCAGGGTTATATTCCACAGGTACATGTATACAGCTGCTAGATGACTACTTCCTGGTACAGTCATGTTGCACAGCTAGCACTTGCACCACATAGTCTGTAATGCTGATGGATACCGGTGGCTAATGTCCACAGTGAGTGACATTTAGACCTCATGTGGTTGTAGCCATTTGGCTGTGTGCTGGGTGGGACAGGCCTCGTAATGGATGGCTCCTTGTCACAGTCACTCTCTTCCACACATCTATGTACGTCTACGTTTGGCTCATTATAGTGTGTTGTCCTTGGATATATGTCTGTGTTCCTATTCATTGTGTGTGCAAAGCATGACTGGTGCATACTGAGGAGTGACTGTAATAACATCTGCAACTGCCAGATATGTATGGTCCACTGTTGTTTGCAGACATGGGCTTCATTTGTTTAAGTGTGTGAGCATGCCCTGTATGACCTTTCAGCATGTTGTTGTCTGACATTGCCTTCATTTCTCTAAGTGTGTGAGCATGCCCAGTATACCCTTCTGTATTGAATGTGTGGATCGATTCCAGGTAGTTTGTACTCCAGTGCAGACCTTTGTGATGTACACCTACAGGTAGCAAACTGTTTCTGCAGGGTATCCGTTGATCATTTGACAATATGGGGACAAAGTGTGCAGGCGATAGTATGTACTGTAGATGATTGTGTCTGTGCTGCTTCAGCTGCATGGTACTGCTGTTAACAGAAATATTCAGACATGTGTACTGTTATACACTATGATGTTTTCTGTCCTCATGTACTGTCAGGTGGACATTCCTGCTCACAGTGATGTCTTGGGGAACAAGGGTGATTGCAGCTGTGTGTGGTATTGTGGGCAGATGCCAACATATTCATAGTAAGTTATGCTATTCTGGAGGAGGAGCTACAGATACTTGCTGCAGGGTCTGTGTATCCAGTTCAGCACCTTGGTACAGTGCTGGCAGAAGATCCCATACTTGTACATCCATTGACAAGACAGTATGGCCTTATATTGCTGTGTCAATACCTCACAGCTGTACAGATTTGCACTAGTTACCCAGAGGCAGGGGCCATGAGTCAGGACACTACCCCTGTTGTGGTGTATGGGCAGGTATGTAGCCATCCATCTATGTGTTTGCAGCCAGGGATAGTGTGTGCACACAGCTTTGTGTCGGACCTTGCACATTCCATGCTGCCCATGCTGCCACCCCCTTATTATTCTATCCTCTTCCATACATTATGCATACATTCTCTGATACTTTCCCTAAGGTTATAACCCCACCACAGCCATGTATTGATGTGGGTCCACGGTTCATGCAGTGGGACATGGTGGACATGTTACTGTGGTTTGTCCACATGGCCTTGCATATGGCTTATGTGGAGTGTGTTATGTTGTTATTTGGGTGTCCATGGCAAAACATGCATTGGCAGTACGTGTGAGTCACAGGCCCTTGGCAGAGGCCTGTGGGCCATTAGATGTTGATGCAGGCCAGATGTGGCAGGCTGTTGCATTCTGTCAGTCCTACAGTCTCATAACACCATACAGTATATTCCCCTGGGGTGACAGGGTAGGTGTGCTAGGTGTTCATGCCAATACCTTATATCAGTCTTGTTCAGGTGGTGTGGATGCTGGCAGGGTGCTACCTATGGCTAGCAACACACCTGCATGGGATACCTGCACTGCATGCTGCATTCTATCGCTATTGCCATATATAGGTGGGGTCATATTGTACCGATTTCCCACAGCAGGGATACGACCAGAGATGTACCCGTGGGTGGTGTTTGTGTGAGCTGGGTGCATGTGTGCTATGGACACTACTTGCATCTGACACACAGATATGCATTGGGCATTCCAGGTATGCTGCCATGTGCAGGTACATCAGCTGTTTCCCAATACATCAGCCCTACCTCCTTTGTGATCTGCAAGTGTTTTCGGCAGACAACACTGGTATCCCCTACTATAGGACCAGTTAATGTGATGTATACCTGTATGTACAATTCCAAGGGTGTCTCCATTTCACAGTGCCACAATATATACTGTATGTCTGGGGTACTTCCCCCTGTGTACTGCTTGTATATCTAGCCCAATAGCCATGCCATGTCAGTCTTTCAGATGGTGACACATATAACCACCATACATTTACAATGGCTTACTGCTAGCATATGTTATACTGGTGCAGTTGTGAGGACTTGTCCCTGTCATCAGCAGTAGTGGGCAATGGCCACCAGGTCTTACCTCAACATGCATACATACTGACCACTCCCACACAATATGAAACACACACCAGCCTAACACACACATACCTGCATATTGTTCAGATGCTGCACCCTCTCCTGCTCCCTTGGCCACCTCTGTGCATCTGTGCTCCACTGGTATTATACCTACACATACATGTTACCACATTTCTACATAGGGTTGTGGGGGAGCACACCTGACTGTTATGACTTGTATACATCGGATTGGGGGGGGCACACCAGACCATTACTACATTTATAAATAGGTTTGCTGGGGCACACCTGACTGTTACAACATTTCTAAGTAGGGTTGGGGGGAGCACACTTTACTGTTTCTACATTCCCACACAGGATTATGGGAGGGTGGCACACTTGACTCTTGCTACATTTCTACGCAGGATTGGGGGAGGGGGCACAGCTGTCTGTTTCTACATTTCTACACAGGATTGGGGGCACACCTGACATTTACTACATTTCTACGCTGGATTGGGGGATGAGGCACACTTGACTGTTTCTACATGTCTACATAGGAGTGGGGGGGCACACCTGACTGTTACTACATTTCTAAATAAGATTTTGGGGGGAGACACACCTGACTGTTACTACATTTCTATGCTGAATTGGGGGAAGGGACACACCTGACTGTTTCTACATGTCTACATTGGGGGGAGCACCTGACTATTACTACATTTCTACATAGGATTGTGGGGGGGGGGACACCTGACTATTTCTACATTTCTACACAGGATTGGGGGGCACACCTGACTGTTACTACATTTCTATGCTGGATTGGGGAAGGGGCACACCTGACTGTTACTACATGTCTACACAGGATTGGGGGACACACACCTGACTGTTTCTACATTTCTACACAGGATTGGGGGGGCACACCGGAATGTTTCTACATTTCTACATAGGATTGGTGGGGCACACCTGGTACTTGTACACATTTGCTATGACTCTTCTGATATGTCAGGTACTCCAGTTCATTCTGTATTCTAACCTATCATGCTGACTAGAGGCATAATAGTGTACTACAGGTCTTAGCTTTGGTTGACCTACATATTAGTGTCTGACTTCCTACCCTTCAGAACTAACATCCCACTGCCTGACCTGCTGTAGTCTGTCTGTGTAGGCCTGGGGGAGGTTACCCATAGGCATCATTCAGAGGCCATAGCACAGCCTCTGTTTGTATTTGTCTGCACCTGTCCTGCTGTCTGAGACTGTTGTTGGGTATGTGAACCTCCCTGACTGGCATGTGTGAGTCTGCAGTAGCTATCATACATCAACATGTGGAAGAGGCTGAGGGTGGTGAGAATGAGAATGCTGTCGACCAACCCGCAGTAAGGAGACGGAGAAGAGTGTACAGACCCAGGGTATCCTACCAGGGGCTACATGAGCTATAGACAGTGGAGCACTATAGGGTGGACTGGGACCTCCTACAGCAAATTGTTGAGCTATGCCAGCCATGCCTGACCCACAGAACTAACAGGGGAACCCATCCCACTGGATACCAAGGTATGTGCAGGCCTAAGAATACTAGCCACAGGTACCTTCCAAAGGCCAACTGGAGATATCATGGGGATCTCACAGGCATCAGCATCCAGGGTACTCCACCAGTTCCAGGATGCCATGTCAGCACATGCTGGTGAGCACGTATATTTCTCCAACACCCATGAGGCATTGGCCAGCAATATGCGTCTCTTCCACCAAATAGCAGAATACCCTGAGTTAGTGGGTGCTATAGACTGCACGCACATATGCATCAAAGCACAACCCGGTAAGCAGGGTAGGATCTACATCAACCGCAAGGGCTTCCCCTCCATCAACTACCAGGTCGTGTCCAATGCCCAGGGCATTATAATGAATGTGTGAGCTGGCTGCCCTGGAAGCTATCTCAACTCCCACATCTGGCATCTGATGCAGCTGTACCAGAGATTTGCCAATGGGGGCATCCCTAACGGTCACCTAGTAGGGGAGGCTGGTTATGCACTGGAGCCATGGCTGATGACACCCATCAGAAATTCACACACACCTGAACAGGAACTCCATAATGAGGCACACACACAGACCAGAAATATAATAGAGCATGTGTTTGGGTTGTTCAAGTCACAATTCTGGTGCCTGGACATCTGGTGGAGCCTTGCAGTACTCACCAGCTACATGCACTCAAATTGTCATCATATGTGCCATGCTACACAATATGATCCTGCAGAAACAGCTGTAGTAGGAACAACATGGGGTAGGGCCACACAGCCCCCCCACCACCATTGCCAGGGCCTGCACAGACACAGAGTGACTTGGAGGAGGAACAACCTGAGCCTGCCCCAGTAGGCAGAAGGAGGCATGCCCAGTATGCCCTGGCCTTGGCAAAGAGGCAATGCATAGCACATACACTGACACAGTAGGGACCCAGGGAATGACACCTCTCTCTGACTTGCACATACAGTAAAAGGGAAGCCAAACATGGCACTAAATGTGCTCAACCATGTATAGGGAGTGTACTATGTGCATCTGACATAGGCAGTCCTCCAGCACCATCCTCAATACTGGCACAGCCACAAGGTAAGTCACTCTTCCTACCAATTGCTGAATGGAGAAGTATGCGTTGTTACTTGTATCTATGGTATGGATGTGAGCATGCAAGGGAATTGGGTGGCTGAATGGGATGCCAGCAGATAGTAGACACCTATAGTGGCAGCATGAGATCTGTAACAAATACTGGTGTCACCATAGTAGCCAGTACTACACATGGTGACAAAATCCACTGCAGGAAATGTGCTGGGCCACATGTATATCCATATGACACACACATGCCAGTCATGGAGTCTCACATACCTAACAACAGTCTCAACCAGCAGGACAGGTGTAAACAAACACAAACAAAGGCTGTGCTAAGGCCTCTGAATGATGGCTATGGGTAATCCCCCCCAGGCCTGCACAGACAGACTACAACATGTCAGGGAGTGGGATGTTAGTTCTGAAGGGTAAGAAGTCAGAAACTGATATGTAGGTCAATCAAACCTAAGACCTGTAGTACAGTGATATGCCTCTAGGCAGCATGATAGGTTAGAATACAGAATGAAATGGAGTATCTGACATGCCAGTACAGTCATAGCAAATATGTACAAGTTTCAGGTGTGCCCCCCAATCCTATGTAGAAATGTAGTAACAGTCAGGTGTGCCCCAAATCCGATGTAGACATGTAGTAACAGTCAGGTGTGCCCCCCGATCCTATGTAGAAATGTAGTAACAGTCAGGTGTGCCCCCCCAATCTGATGTAGACACATAGCAACAGTCAGGTGTGCCCCTCCAATCCTATGTAGAAATGTAGTAACAGTCAGGTGTGCCCCCAATCCAATGTAGACACATAGTAACAGTCAGGTGTGCCCCCGATCCTATGTAGAAATGTAGTAACAGTCCGGTGTTCCCCCCAATCTGATGTAGACACGTAGCAACAGTCAGGTGTGCCCCCCAATCCTATGTAGAAATGTAGTAACAGTCTGGTGTGCCCCCCCAATCTGATGTGGGCATATAGTAACAGTAAGGTGTGCCCCCAATTCTATGTAGAAATGTAGTAACAGTCTGGTGTGCCCCCACAATCTGATGTAGACATGTAGTAACAGTCTGGTGTACCCCCACAGTCTGATGTAGACATGTAGTAACAGTCAGGTGTGCCTGTCCTATGTAGACATGTAGTGACACACAGGTGTGCCCCCCACGATCCTAGGTAGAAATGTAGTAACAGTCAGGTGTGCACACCCGCCAGTCCTATGTATACAAATAGTAACACACAGGTGTGCCCCCAATCCTATGTAGAAATGTAGTAACAGTCAGGTGTGCCCCCCATTCCTATGTAGGAACAGCCTAGTGTGCCCCCTAATCCGATGTTGGCACATAGTAATAGTCAGGTGTGCCCCCCCCCAATCCTATATAGAAATGCAGTAACATGTATGTGTAGGCATAATACCAGTGGAGCACAGATTACCTGAGGTGGCCAAGGTAGCAGGATAGATTGTAGCATTTGTACAATATGCAGGTATGGGTGTGTTAGGTTGGTGTGTGTTTCATATTGTGTAAGAGTGGTCAGTATATATGTATGGTGAGGTTTGTCCTGGTGGCCATTGCCCAGTACTGCCGATGACAGGGCCAAGTCCTCACAACTGCAGGGCCAAACACAATGCTCCCCAGTGTAACACATTCTAGCAGTAAGCCATTGTAAATGTATGGAGGTAATATGTGTCACCATCTGAAAGATGGACATGGCCTGAGTGTTGGGCCAGATATATAAGCAGTACACAGGGGAAAGTACTCCAGATAGACAGTGTACAATTTGTAACCGTTAAACGGACACACCTTTGGAATTGTACATACAGGTTTGCAGCACATTATCTGGGATTGTAGTAGGGAATACCGATATCATCTGGCCAAACACTCGCAGACCACAAAGGTCATAGGAATGATGTATTGAAAAACAGCTGATGTCCTTGCTCAAGCCAGCATAAGGGGAATGTCCCATGTATATCTGTGAGTCAGATGCAAGTAGTGCCCATAGCACACATGCACCCAGCTCACCCAACCACCACCCACAGGTACCTCACCGGTCTTATCCCTGCTGTTGGAAATGGGTACAATATGACCCCCACCTGTGTATGGCAATAGAGAAAGAATGCAGCATGCAGTGCAGGTGTCCCATGCAGATGTGCCCCTAGCTGTAAGCAACACTCTGCCAGCATCCACACCACTTGATCAATACTGACAGAAAGTATTGGCAGGAACACACCTACCCTGTCACCCCAGGGGAATATACTGTATTGCAGTATGGGACTGTAGGACTGACAGAATACAATGGCCTGCTACAGCTGGCCTGCATCACTACCAAATAATTTCCAGTCCTCTGCCAAAGGCCTGTGTCTCACCTGTACTGCCAATGTATGTTATGTCATGGACTCCCAAATAACAACATAACACAGTCCACAGAACCCATATGCAAGGTCATGTGGACAAGCCACAGTAACATGTCCACCATGTCCCACTGCATGAACTGTGGACCAACACCAATATACTGCCGTGATGAGGTGATAACTATAGGGAAAGTATCAGAGAATGTTTGTATAATGTATGGAAGAAGATAGAATAATAGAGGGGGGGTGGTGGGAGCATGGGCAGCATGGAATGTGTGAAGCCCGAAACACAGCCATGTGCACATACTTTCCCTTGCTGCAAACACAGGAATGGGTGGCTACAAACCTGCTTGTAAGCCACAGTAGGGGTAATGTCCTGACTTATGACCCCTGCCACTGGGTAACCTGTGTGAATCTGTACAGCTGTGAGGTATTGCCACAGCAAGATAAGGCCATACTGTCATGTCGATGGATGTACAAGTACGGGATCCTCTGCCACCACTATACCAAGGTGCTGAACCAGTTACACAGACCCTGCAGCTCCCCCTCCAGAATGGCATTAGTTTGCAGGAATATGTAGGTGTTTGACCACAATACTGAATGCAGCTGCATTCACCCTGTGCTCCCCAGGACATCACTGCGAGCAAAAATGTCTAGCTGACAGTACTTGACATAAAACATCACAGTGTATAACAGTACGCATGTCTGAATATCTCTGCTAACACTGGGACCATGTGGCAGAAGCAGCACAGACACAATTACCTACAGTACCCACTATCCCTTGCCCAGTTTGACCCCATATTGTCAACTGATCTACAGATATCCTGCAGAAACAGTTTGCTAGCTGTAGGTGTAGAACACAAAAGTCTGCACTGGAGTACAATCTACCTGGAATGGATCCACACATTCAATGCAGAAGGTCATATTGGGCATGCTCCCACACTTAAAGAAATGAAGCCCATGTCTGGCAACAACAGTGAACCATACATATCTGGCAGTTGCAGATGTTAGTACATACACTCCTCAGTATGCACCAGTCATGCTTTGCACACACATTGGATAGGAATACACACATATATCCAAGGACAACACACTATGATATGCCAAAAGTACACATACATAGATGTGTGGAAGAGAGTGACAGTGACAAAGAGCCTTCCATCATGAGGCCTGTCCCACCCAGCACACAGCCAAATGCCTACAACCACATGATGTGTAAATGTCACTCACCATAGACATTTGCCTCTGCAATCCCTCAGCATTATATACTCTGTGGTGCTAGTGCTAACTGTGTAACATGGCTGTACAAGGCAGTAGTCATCTAGTAGTTGTATACACGTACCTATGGAATATAAACCTGTGTGTGCCTGAGTGTGGTGTGTCTGCCTCTAGATGAATGGGTTATGGCCCATGCACACACACTGACCTCCCCATTGCACTACTATGACAAGCCTGCTGATGTCAGTCACTTTGAAATACACCTTTGGGGAAGGATAGTCCAGTAACCTCTGTGGCGTGTCCTATAACTGTTTAATGATGGAGAATGGTACACTAGTTAAGTAGGAGTTTTAATCCCAGATGTGGCAACTGTGTATGTCACTGTCTGTGTAGGGATCAATGCCTTTTTATGCTAGTCACACTCACTTCAATTCAAATGCCCTACTTTGGCATGCCTGCTGAATTCATTCACTTTGAAATACACCTTTGGGGAAGGAGTAGCCCAGTAATCTCTGTGGTGTGTCCTGTAACTGCTTAATGCTGTAGTGTGATAAACTAGTTAGGTAGGAATTCTATTCCCAGACTTGGCAAGTGTGAATGTTTGTCTGTGTAGGGAGCCATGCTTTTGAGGCCATTCACAGTCATTACAACCTCCAGTGCCCTACGTTCGTAAGCCTGCTGATGGTATCCACTTTGAAATACACCTTTGGGGAAATAATCACCCTGTAATCTCTGTGGCTTGTCCTACAGCTGCATAATTCTGTAGTGTAATATAGTAGTTTGGTAGGGGTTCTATTCCCAGACATGGTAAGTGTGGATGTTTGTTTGTCTGTGTAGGGATCAATGCTTTTGAGACCATTTACAGTCAATACAACTTCCATTTCCCTTTTTTGGCAAGCTTGCTGATGTCATTCATTTTAAAATACACTTTTAGGGAAGAAGTAGCCCAGTAATCTCTGTGGTGTGTCCTAGAACAACGTAATACTGTAGTGTGTGATATAGTAGTTCAGTAGGGGTTCTATTCCCAGACATGATAAGTGTGGATGTTTGTGTGTGTGTTTGTTTGTCTGTGCAGGGAGCAATGCTTTTGAGGCCATTCACGGTCAATACAACCTCCATTGCCCTTCTTTGGCAAGCCTGCTGATGTCATTCATTTTGAAAAAACACTTTTGGGGAAGGAGTAGTCCAGTAATCCTTGTGGTGCATCCTATAACAGCATAATACTGTAGTGTGATAAAATAGTTTGGTAGGAGTTCTGTTTCCAGACATGGCAAGTGTGGATGTTTGTTTGCCTGTGTAAGGAGAAATGCTTTTGAGGCCATTCACAGTCACTACAACCTCCATTGCACTTCTTTGGCAAGCCTGCTGATGTCATTCCCTTTGAAACACACCTTTGGGGAAAGAGTAGTCCAGTAATATCTGTGGTGCATCCTATAACTGCGTAATGCTGTAGTGTGATAAACTAGTTAGGTAGGAATTCCAATCCCAGACATGGCAACTGTGAGACTTGGTGTGTCTGTGTTTGTCATTTGTATTCTGGGTGGAGGTGGCTGTGAAACAACTGGACTCATTGTAGAGTGGGTTTTGCAAATTTCTTATATGGTGGGCCTATTATATATCACAATGTCCATCTTACAAGGATAACAGATGTCAAATAGCTGAGAGGCTGGGGTTGTCAATCCATACCCCTACATGTGACATCAAGGCCAGGCGAACAAATGAAGCAACCCTTGTATTACCCAGAGAACACTCTCAACCCATGTCTCATACACAAACACACTTGCCTAGACAACAACCGCTTTGTTGGTAGTACCCTGCATATTGCCCACAGATAGTAACCATGGTGTGACTGCAGTGGACTACAGAGGGGATGGCACCCTGTTCCATCACTACAATAGGCACATAATTGCAGACAGTGCGCCTTCACTATGTTCCCCACTGGATGCCTGCAGCAACTGTAGTGCTATCAAATGTAACCCACAAAGGACATACCATGCCTTAAACACATGCCCTGTATGGACAGATGCCACTGACAATAGGGAATACCTGTATGATGCTATCAATGTAGGTGCAGGGTCAACCTGATGTCCATTACCAGTTCCCCCCACATGAGGCCAGGAATGGCACATCTGATGATAACAATCTGTGTACAGAACATGGGCCAGACACCCCAGGTACAGTTCCACATGTCACTGGACATGCATGTGGGATGTGTGTACATCCCAGACACCGTCCACATCATGGACTATAGAACACATACATGGCAAGCATTGCACAGCACTGGCCACACACAATAGTAACCCAGGTGTCTGGATGGTGAATACAATACCCACCTGTGTGGGCCAATCCAGACACTATATACCTGATCCACACTGCACACCATTGTCATGTGGCCTGGTGCCAAGTTATACCCTTCACCTAGCCTTGTACAGCCTCCTGGCACAGTCAACCACTACACACCTGTGAAGCAATGCACCCATACATGTCAGTACTGGCACCCTGTGTCTGTGTGTGTGTGGAGTATGATGCTTTCAACCCCATTCACACTCACTACAACTCCCATTGGCCTACTGAAGCATGCCATCTGATGTCAGACACCTTCACATACCCTTTAACCATATATCATCTGGATAACCCCTGTGGTGCATGTGATACCTGCATATTACTGTATTGTGGCAAGCTAGCTAGTTAGGAAGTCTATTCCTGACCCTACCAACTGTGTTAATGTGTATGAGTCCCTGAGAGAGTGTGGCTGTGTTGACATTGACACCTGGTCATGTGGACAGGCACGTGTACTACACCTGCCTTATCGCTCCTATATCACTGTTACAGATGTCACACACCATCATATATACCTTTGGACACCTCCCCAACGTGTAAGCTATGTGGTGCATGCAATAACTGCAGAGACATGTGATAGCAATACATAGTCAATCAGGGGTTTGAAACCCTGTACTGGTAGGTGTGTGACACAAGCATGCTTAGGTTTTACTCTCTCACCCCCTCCCTGACTTACTTTGTCTCTGTCTATGTCTCTCACTCCCTCTCTGGTGGATGTGGAGAAATACACATGATTTGCTTAGGCAGCAGCTTGTGTTTTGTAAGCTATGCTCATGATCAGCTGATAACCTCTGCACAAATTACAGTTTCCCTGTAGCTGACTGCATGTGGATCAGCTGTGGTAACATTCCCATAGCCAATTGTAAGGAAAAACACTCCAATATCTAGGAACATCATGTGGGTGTTGAGCCTTTTCATTCACTGTGAGCAGGACCTCAATTTGGTGTTTGGCAAACAGCATCACTGATGGCATTGGGATTTACCTCTAATGACATATACTGTTGAGACAGGCCAAGAAACAGGAGGGGGTGTGTCAGACATGACTACAGAATGTAAGTGTTGCTCTTCTGCATTTGGAGTAATGTTGGTTTAACAGGGTGTATGTGTTGGTATGGGTGGTCTACATGATTTAATACCCATCATGATAGTGTTATGTGTTTGAGGAAACTCCCACCTGTAGGGTTATCTGCAGACTGAGCAGTGTGTGGAGTCTTATGTTTCTTGTGTTACTCACAGAACACCTATCTTAGAACTGCAGAAGCATAGTCTGAGAATTGCAGTCAGTACGTGGTGACAGCCATGAGAGTTCTCATAGGACCTCTGTCACAACAAACCCTGGTATGACAGTAAATGTTTAAGGTTATCACAGCAGCATGCCAATATTGGACCAGTGTTTGTAGCTCCAGCCACAAGCCTGTCAACCTTTGTACATATGTCATGCAGTAAGAGGTGCATATGTTCTGTACACCATTATTTATTGACATCATACCTGATAATAAGCCAGTCAGACATCAGACCGTTAGACATGTTATGTATAGTAGGGGTTATTTCTGAGAACATAACCTGGGCATTCTGTGGTTGTATGTACAGTACTGGGGGTCTGTGTACTTATGGTGATTGTCGACAGTATGTGTATTGCGCATATGTACCTTGGCCTGTGCACAGATTGAGCTAGATGCCATTGCTCTTGGTCCTGTTCTATCTGATGTTACATGCTGCTCCAGTGTATGGTACCCTATCGGCTCATATGTCTGTAGGGCTAAACACACACGTGTCCCATGCTACAGACAGACATTGGACCACACTGTGTCGTGACCCACTTTATGTAGGGTTAGTATGTGAGTGACACATATGAGGATGGTGTTTATCAGATAGTCCATATAGTGTCATATTAAGCTTGCATACCATATGTGGCTGTGGCGGTGTTCACATTGGTTGTGGGTATGCACTTTCTCACAGGTGTCTGCTACTCTGTGCTGTGACATATGTGTAGAGCCTGCTATATTTGCAGGTACATGTGTATTCCCCCATTCAAAATGTAGTCCAGTGTTGTGGCAGTAAGCCTGTAATTTGCACAGTGTTACATGCCTAGGCGCTTAGTGTAATTACCCAGTGTGCTGTTATGTCCAGTTATTTGCAAGACATACTGCTGCCAGGCAATCATAACTGCTGTGTATTTCTGACAAAGCAGTGGGATTCTGTACAGATGTATGTCACTAACTACTGGGTAGTATGTAGCCATGTGACCGCTGCACCACCAGGTATTATGTGTCATGACAGACTGGCGTGTGTGAATGCATAAACTGTGTGGGCATATGTAGTCCAGTATTTACGTGCTATACCCATGTACATGACTAACACCCACATTAGGTTTGGTCCACATGTCTCGCACAAAGGGGATCTGTGTACACCTCTGGACTGACCACAGAGTGCCAGACTGTCCACATATATTGGTCATATCTCTCCTGTAGTTCACAGGATCATTACTTTGCTAGCAGTGCTACTGTACTATGATATGCTTAGGGTGTCTGTCAGTAGCCAATGGAGTACATGTCAAAAGCAGATGTGACCTCCCACACACAACATGTCTGTTAAGACAACCCCTGTTACCTTAGCAACAGTCTACATATATATATATATATATATATATATATATATATATATATATATATATATATATATATATATATATATATATATATACCTGCAATACATACATGACATCCACTTGCACTAAGAGGTTGGGACTATTGCTGCTGAGGTAGGACTCCACTCCATGTTCTGGACATATGGTAAACATATCTGTGTATATATATATATATATATATATATATATATATATATATATATATATATATATACATATACACAGCTATATATGTCTACACATATACAGATATATAGATATATATGCACATATAGTTATGGATATCTACATATATATCATCCGTACACATAGGATGATAGGATGTGCATATATATATATATATATATATATATATATATATATATATATATATATATATACACAGAGATCTAAAAATGGCCATACATATGATGCACTATACAGATGTGTAAAAATGCATATATATGAATATATATGTGTATGTACATGTAGACATATATCTACATATGTATATGTATATATCCATAGCCTGGTCATGTGTAAACCTTCCCAGATGTATCTCACCGTATGTATCTGATATGTGTATATTTAGATATAACAACATATGTGATGCAACAGTAATATCAATAACAAGTACTACGTAATAGTGGGAAGTCAAAGCAATTGTTCAATACTATTCAATATGTGTACTGACAAATATATTGGTAACAACTGTCTTCACAGCTGTCATGGCATAGTGGTTAACTGTTGTGACTATAGTGTACAGGGTCCTGGGTTCAAGGGCTTTTTATTTTGTTGCTGGGCAGGACAAGGGCTGTTAGACAGAGTGGTTAAGGCAGTTTTGAGCAGCTTTAAGTGCATTTGCACAGGCTTGTGCTAAGCTAAGTGGTGCTTATGTACGGTTAAACATAAGGGTGCTTACACTGTGTAGGCTTCACTTACTAGTGCACAAATGTGCTCAGCTGTTATATTGCAGCAATGTTGACACCTTTAAAGCATGGCTTAGCCGTGGTAAACAGTGCTGACATCCCTGTCTGATAACATAGCAGGGTAATGACATCTGTAAAAAGTGTATGTAATGCCATGTACAAAACACACATCTGTGTGCCGTCATTACAGTAGCAAGGGGTGTGAGTGTCATGTCTGGGGCACTCAAGTATATAAGACCTGTACAGCACTCTTATCCATATGAATGTGTTACATACAAGGGTAGTAACCCAGGTTACGTGCTGTCACACTAGCATGTAGTGTATCATGGCATTACTACTGTTGGCAGTGCTTTCCCAGGCAAGAGTAGATTGCTAAATATAGTACTGACAACAAGCACCCCTGCAGGCATAGCTGGACTCTGAGGCCTCACTGTTGTGTTCCTGGTGTGTGAGCTGCATCATAGTATATATCCCCTACTAAATAATGATCTGACATGTGGAAAGTAACTGTAGACTACTGTCTGTACAGGACAGGTCAGTGAGGACATCCAACATGTAGTAATGCCATACATATTAGTGTCAGATGTCTATCTGTTGGCACATTCATCATACAACATAGCTACTTACCAAGATGATATCTGTCAGTCCCTGTCCAGATGTGCAGATGGTAGGTATCCAGCTTGGATACATACAGGCAACCTATACTTGACTGACACTGACATGTCTGCCCAGCTGTGTTATAACTGGCACATATAGGAGACAACATCCTGTACACACCACATGCCACGGGTACCTCAACTACACTACCACAGTCAACAGAATATGCTTGGGTACAGGTCTCCATCACAGACACTGACCATGTGTTGTAATACATATTGCATATATGTCAACTGGATCACCTTAGTGGTCATTTGCAGGAGGCACCCAGAGGATTGGCTGATGCATGTCACTCTCACCCTGAGGGTCATCACAGTGGTGTTTGTTGATAGATTTCCTGCTGGCACATGGCAGGTGGCATGATACCACTGTACACTCATCCCCTACACTTCCCATCTCTCCATGGACAATAGCCAAGTACACACCTATGACCACCTGCAGTGATGCACCCCAGTACTGATAAATATGTACATGTGCATTACTGAGGATAGCAGTGTCTGTGTGTTAGTACACCTGTAGTTGGGAATACCATGTGGGCCTTCACACCCTCTGCAACACCCATTGCCATAGTAAGATGTGGCTGCTGCTGTACCAGACATTACACGTACCCTGTTATGCTCCTTTCCCTAATGGCTGCATGAGCCTTGCAGTACCAGCACAACAGTGTTGTACAAATGGGTCGATAGGCATGGGATACCCATTGAGTTCTGGCAAGTATGTGTATGTGTGCATGTCTGTATATCTGTAGGGTACAGCATTCTGAGGCCACATACTCCTATTACAATACGCATTGCCACACAGTAGTACGAATAGTGTTGTTGCTGCCCATAGGTGAGGCATGACAATGCATCACCCTACTATGCCTGTGGCATGTGCATTAGATGCATATCCCTGTACTACCACTGTCGGGAATGGACAATGGGTTGTATCGCAGTCATGGGCAATGTGTGATGGTGGGTATGTCAGAGTATGATCATGGGTTCCAGTGAGTGCAATACCCACTGTGGGATGTGGGTGCTATGTAAACTGTCATTACACCATGGTGCACCTGGTACATGTCCCATGTACCACTCTATGGTAACCACTGTCACCATCAACCATACAGGTAACTGATACCACAATCCAGCCCAGTTATGCTGTGTGCAGCCTACCTGTAACACACTGGACACACTGACAAGTTAGCACCGATGGGCCCAGGTCTCTTGGATGTGTGTCTGCCTGTTAAGTGTCTGTTAATGTGTATAAGTATTGTCCATATACAACCATTACATCCCCCATTACCATACTGTACATGTCTGGGGATGTTCTGCATGTAACATGTAATCTAGAACACACCTCACCCTAAATGCTGTGTGGTGTGTGCAATGAAAGCCACACACTTCAGTAGCACTTCATACCTAGGTAGGGGTCTAGTCCCAGTGTTGCCAAGTAAGAGTGTGCATGTATGTGGATGGATCTGCTTCAAGTTGCTGATTATACATGTCCCAGCCAGACACCTGTCCATGTAGCACAGGCAGTAACTGTTATGCAAACCTGTGACATGGGTTCAACTGTACCCAGGATATGTCACAGCCATGGTGTCACCACAGTGCCATACCCCTTGTGGACTATGACTGCAGACCATCCTCCTGCTGACACATGTACACCTACAACACAAAAGCATAACATTATGGAGACCACAATCACTCAGTGTTACTAACAGCTATAATGCATCATGGCTGAACAGCTTCACTACCTGACATGTATGCATTAAACATTACTCCTGACAACATGTTATAAAGCAGTACATTGGTACACTGTAGTACAGTCACCATGTGCATCAGAACCATATTAGCCTGTTGCTGCATCGATGTTATGGATGACAGGGATGTGCCACGGTATCATCATATACACAGGGTGTGTTGTTGGTTTGCCCAAGACTGAGGGTGGGCAATACATTTGACACCATGTATGTGGGTGAGGGGTTTAATTAGTTGAAATGGGCATGGTGATGTGGTGTGTGTAAGTATGGGGTTGCCCTAGGTGTGTTTGTATAGTGTGTGGGTATGCATGTACACAGTTCTGCCATGTGGCTGCCCTATACAGGTGTTTCTTGGACAGCTGCAGACCATACCTGGCAGGGTGTGCAGTTCACCACTTCTGGCCACAGACACACGGACTGTGCCTGCCAGGGGTTCCATGGGCACATCCAGGTACAGGCCACGATGTGCTACTTTCCCCTGATGATGACAGATGTCCGCTGGAACCAGGTCTCTTCTGGGGTTGGCCAGGGCCACGTGCATGTGGCCTGCTGTGGTGTGGTATGTACAGTGCCCCCCCTGCAGTGCTGGGGCTGGTACTGCCACTACGGGAGCACCTTGGTGTCCTGGCACATCCACATCAAACACCAGCTGATGGTGTTGCTGGCCTACGTCCACACAGCCATCACCCCACTCCCACCACATGTTTGAGCACAGACAAACCAGGTTGATGAGGCCCATCTCACCCAGTTGTCTATCCATGACCTCGGTATAATCACAGAGAGCACCAGAATGTTCATGGAAGTTGTCACTTACAGATGAGAGAGCAGCCCTCTGCAGCCTCAAGCCCTGTCTGGTGTACAGTTCCATACATGCCTGCACCCCTATGACAGTCTGAAACATGAGCCAAGTGGTACCAGTTGTGGAGCTTCTGCCAGGGGCATGATGACCAGTGGCCCTACCACGAGAACCCCTGTACATCTGTCTATGTGGTGCCCTGCTGGACATCCAGCTATGCCTGCTGTGACCAGTCACAGTAGGCATAGATGCCACACTCTCCTGTGCACTGCCACCAACTGCCAACTGTCCCTCTGCTATGGCCGCTGGTGATGGGGTATGTATAGGCACTGTAACTGTGTGTGGGGTTGGGGTGGCTAAGAGGTGATGTCAAACGATGGAGCAGTTTTGGTCTCTGACAACCCTGCCTGTGCCTCAACAGTCCTATCATCATCTTCGGTGTCTGTTTGTATGGATACCAACATCAGACTGCATGCAGGAGGGACAGTAACCCACCTCACCACCTGTGGGGGAGAACAAGAAACACACTTTGACCTGTACAGCATTGCATAACAGTACACACATATATACTCGCACACACACACACACACACACACACACACACACACACACACACACACACACACACACTGACGTTCCACCATAATACCTACCTGTCCCTGAGTTTACAGACAGTCCCACATTTATTCACATAAGTTCCTAATCCAGCATCACACTTGGTAATATAGACACATTAATACCACTAATTAACATATCATTCCTCTAAATGCCAAGACAAGGGATCACAACACAAGACCTGTTACTCCATTACCTCCTTGACTTGAGTGGAGTAGGTTTTACATGGCTTGACTGCTGTCATCCAGTGTTCACCCTGGGTATGTCTGGACATCATGAGCATGGCCCAGATATGTTAGGGGTTACTACGTTCACTCCATAATGTCATGCACTGGGGTGTCATATGTAACAATTGCTCAGTACATGCCAGTTCTGATGCTCAATCAACTTATCACGTGGACAACAGTAATATATGGATACACTCCCTGGTGTTGCCTAGTAATTCCCCAAAGCATCTGTAGTGCTGCATACGTGGGTAGTCATTCACCTTTCTGCTGATTACAATATTAAGGGTATACCTGGTGTCTACTATCCCTCCCAATGCATGTTCCATGCTACAGACCTTATTATACTATTAGCTGTCCTGTGATTACATATCAGACAAGTATTCCTAGTGTCTCATGTTTCAGTCCATGTCCATGTACTGCAAGATTCCAAAGGCAAGTACTGCCTATGAACAACCCCACAATCACACATGTGCCTACATGGACACCCACACAAACACACACACACACATGCACACACACACCCTACATGCATCAACCTCCTCCACTCCACCAGATTTCACTTACAGACAAAATAACCCACTACACACACACACACACACACACACACACACACACACACACACACACACACACACACACACACACACACACACACACACCTACAGGTGAGGTTGCATAACAGTAATACACAAAGTCCTCCCATTACCCATCTGTCAACATGCATAACATATGGTACTCAACAGCATGCAGTGCAGCTATAGTCAATCCATGCTAGCAACAGTATATATGTGTGTGATGCATGGGCTGTGTTATTAGGTGATGCCCCTTCCTCTAAAAAACACTGCACCCATGTACACAGTATTGCTGTGCACCTGTTCTGCACCCTGTCATGTACTGTGCACCAATCCTCACAGGTGTACAAACCATTGCTGAATGTGTATTACTGTGTCAGTTATGTCTGCTCTAATGCTCACAGCCCCTATGTGTTTGAGCGACACATACCTGGGATGATATGTGGACAGATGTCATTTGTGAATGCCTGATGTCTGGTTTACAGATCTCAACATCAGCGGTGCATGTATGACCAATACGATACTTTTACACTGACAACCGTCAAACTTTATCATGGCTATGAGGAGTGTACACACCCTTATTGATATGACGCACTCTTCCTTGATATGCCATGGGACCACATCACTGCATATATTAAAATTACATGAGCCTGATATGTGACATATGTCCTGAACATTCATATGCAGTGTCCAAGAAATGTGTTAGGTGTGCAGATGCTGACCACGATGCATACACTCCGTTGGTGCTTATGTGTGCTCGCCCTTATCATGATGGTTTGTTGCACCTATTGTTATGTGTACTACAGCAGTCACTATTCCTGGCAGTGGTATAGTAGCATGGGCCATCTGCATTTGTTAGTATATGGTCAGTCTGCCCTACACATGTCCCCCAATTCTGCATGAATGCAAGGTCTACTCATGTGCACATCCCTTGGAGTTCACACACTGCCGTCACTATTGCTGTAGAGTTAGGGTTATGTCTGCTACAGTTCCTGAACCTGACTGTGTGCAGATACAGCCATTTTAGCATCCTTAGGATCCCTGCTGCAATGCACTGGTGTGTCATGATGACACACCCTCCCCACCTTCAGCCTTTTTGCAGATGCTTGACAACTATGGCCTACACATGTGTGTCACTTTGCAGTGTCCCAAACACTGAACACCACATGTAACAGCCTAGTCCCAGCTTATGACTGGCAAACATACAGATGTACACTGGCACCAGCACAGTACAGATGGGGTTGGTGGGCCTGAGGTGGGGTGAGGCATTGGTTGTGCAGCACCTGTATCTTACATAATACTGTCTGCAGGTTTCCCATCGTGGTCATGGTACACCAGTACACATTGCAATGCATGATTGTTGGGGACCTCTTCTGCTATGCATACATTACCTGTAAAGAGGCCTGGCTGATGTTTCCTGTGGTACAACTGTCACATCTGTTTACCCTAATCCATAGGCCATGCGCTTGCAGAGTCCAGGCAATTGCTGACACAGGTAGCGCACAGCCAGTACTTGCTGGATCTTCCTGCTATCCTCTCAGTATTGTGGCATGTTATTGGGAAGCCCACATGACCGGTTTGGTACATGTGACAGCATTTGTCTTGGGTGGACATTGGTTTATGTCCTACATCATTCCTGTCCCATACATACTTGCCACATACATGACTGTCTGCACTGTTTGCCATGGCATATGCAATGGTGAGGTATGGCTACATGTGCAGCTCATGGGTGCTACCTGTTGGTTATGGGGCCCATGCCATGTCATGTGCGATGTGTGCAAGTCACGCCTGCTTCTGTTGCAGGTAAGTGTGCACATTTGATGGCCAAATGTCTTGGACAGCTGACTGCTATATGGTGTGACATTGGGGATGTGTACTTGCTGAACGGTGCATTTCCATGACAAATGCATTCAGTCAGTACTTCAACAGCTGCCTCCACTATATTTTCTCTGGAGTGTGTGCACACATATGCTACCAGTGTTTGTGAAGGTATGTATTCCCTATATTTTCTGCCCTAACCTACGGTTCAGTATCACACACTCAGTGCTCATGTTGGGACCACATTGCAGGTGTTAAGGGTTGTGGACCATAGTATTATGATATGCCGTTGTGTTGATCTGTAACAGTTGCCATTGTAATACTGGTATATACACTGTTGTAGCACTGTATAAGGGTGATGTTTCACACATGTCCCTACTGTAGGCCATGTGTCCCACCATTATGTTCATCCCTGTGGACACATTTCGCAATGACAGCATGTTAGTTATTTTGCAGCTGTCTGATATACCCTTCAGATACTCCATCATGGTCACCACTGCGATGCAGTGCAGTTAACAGCAACAATATGTGAACATGTATGGCATGTATTATTCGTAGGTGTGTTAGATGTGTGCATGGAATATACCATAGCCATTACATGCCTGGTGTATTGGCAAGCATGAACATAAACCATACTCACCAGCTACAGGTTGCTGCCTTGGTGGTATACCAGAGGAACCTATATAAGAGTGTGAGAGATGTGATGTCAGTGGCCACAGCTGTGGCATAGCTACAGGGTGGATGCAGCATTACTGTACATCAACAGTACAAGTTCACAATACTACAGCTTATGCACATCTGTTTATTACTACTATGCAGCAAAAGACTATTTACATGACATCTCACATGTGCATGATCTTCCTGTACAGATGTGGATGCATACACAACAGTAGTCTGCTGATGTGCCCTGTGGCATTACCTGCATGCTCCTCAACCAGTGTGTGGGTAGCATGCACCTCCATAATGGTTTCCGCCACTTGTTGGGTGTGCGGGCAGGCAGGTACCAGGAGGCTGCGAGGAGCTCCTCAACACGTGTCGGGGGGTGGATGGCATGAATCCCCACCATTGCGAGGTGATCCCCCTGGACTGCAGCAGCATGCCAATGGGCATTGCAAAGCAGGTCACTAAAATTATGCCGGGCCTGCTCATTACTGTGGTTATGCAGGCCAACATCATTGACCCTGTGGACTAGATCATTCCACTGGGCGGTCCACTCCTGCTGATCATGGGCTATCCTGCCAAACAGAACCTGATAGCGCCATATAAGGTGGTTCAAAATTACCTCATTTTCCTCCACTGAATACCCTGGTAAATGGCTGTGGAACATCTTGCCTGAAGGACATAAAGATGGAAAGTGGTCTGAGCAACTCATACACCAAGGTTACCATAGTTCTTAATACACATCTCTGTCTACTCCCACCATATCAGTGACAACGAACTGTTCACACAATTCAATAGATATGGCTACAGCTTACCTACCATTGGGACATATATTGTATTGTACCACGCTTTGCGCTATGTGTTTGTAGCCATGTTCCCTGTGGGGACACTATCATTGCTGGCCTGTTACGGACTTTTTCACCTGCATGCCATTGTCAGGGCCACTATGGTTCCGTTCCATATATGCATGTGGTATGCTTGCTATGTGATTGCTGCACATCTGCCATTCTGTCCTATTGGGGATATCTATGCATGCTGTTGGACATGTTCTGGGATTGTATGGACTATTACTACTCACATATGTTCAATAACAGTGACACAATAGCATGTTTAGGGAATAGTTGCTAGCAGAACCACCTCTCCCATTTCATCTGGCATTGTTACCAGGCCACATCACATGTGGGACCCACCCTGGGGCCTCCTCATCTACTGGTCCAGCACTACCTTCAGGTGGAACCACCTCAGGGGATGGTGTCCCCCCTGGACACACACACACACACACACACACACACACACACACACACACACACACACACACACATGAACCTGTCACCCGAGGTCAGGTCCAGGGTCTGTTCCATAGGGGGCTCCACAGAAACTTGTGGGGTGTGTTACAGCACCTTGAGGCTCCCAGTACACAATCACAGGGTCCACATGCTCCTCCTGCTCAGCCTCCAGATCAGGCACCTTCAGGGTCATGAAACTGCTGCTGTGAATAGCAAAGGGTGGGGGCCTTCTTCCCATTGTTTCCATATGGGGGCTCATAGGGCTTCCACATTGCAGACCACACACACCATCCAGGGTGTTTACCCACCACATGTGTCATATACCACCCCCTGTAGACTGTCCTCTATATCTACCAACCCAAATCACCTCCACAAATATACCTGCTATCCTTCCCCATATTCCCATTCCCTACTTCACAGTCAAAGAGCAATGTGGTCCCAACAAGGGGTTCACATGTGACATAACTGTCCATGTTGCACACACTTACAGCTGTATATATGTGTGTGTATTGCTATCTGTAATGTTCCATCACACATAGAATGCAGCACTGTGGTGAAAATATAGGGGACATGTATTTACATACATATGTGTGTGTGTGTGTGTGTGTGTGTGTGTGTGTTTGTATATATGTAGACATACACACACACACACACACACATATATATATATATATATATATATATACATATGTGTATGTGTGTGTGTAGATATATTTTATGTTGTATATATGTGTTTATATATATATATATATATATATATATATATATATATATATATATATATATATATATATATATATATATATATATATATATATATATAATATATATATATATATATGTCTACATATGGGTGTCTGTATATCTGTAGACATACATAATCTATCTATCTATATATATATATATATATATATATATATATATATATATATATATATGTGTGTGTGTGTGTGTGTGTGCACATATACATACCTATAGATATGGGGTACATTCAGACATCAGGTCCACAATCTCTAACTCTCTTTCCTGCATAGCTGCACTGTTCTACCTTGCTACAACACCAACAGGTGCCATATATGGACACAGTCTAACAGCAGAGGGTTATATATAGGGCTAGATTGCAGGTAAGCCTATTGCACACCTATGGCATTTCAGCATGCTACAATACATGTTAACCTGAGTGTCCTGCAAATGGTGGGCTCTGGAACCCATGTGTCCATCATTATGGCATTACTTCCACCACCAGCTATTGGCCACAGTAATATACACCCTTTCCATTACACAGCACACTATGTTGGCTTACATCTTGTCAGTCAGTGCTGCTCTGCACAGTTGATGAGTATGCCCCACTACCACGGGGACAGACTCTATTGTCCATAGCAGTTGTTCAGATGAACATCATTACAACAACACCTGATGGCACATATATATCATTCCACATTATCTATCCCAGTATTATGGACCACGTACTACAGTCAATTACATGCATATATACTTCACATACCTGTTGTGGGAATGATGTTGGCTTTGGTTGGCTTCCTTGTAGGAGTTTTTTTTTCTCCTTGGCTTTGGCTTTAGCCTGCTTTCTTTGTTTCTGTTTTGTTTTTTGTTTTGGTTGTGGTTCTGGTTTCTCTCTCTCTGCCTCTCTCTCTCTCCCTCTCCAGTAAATGGATTGAGCTGCTTGGAATAGATTGCAGCATAGCTTTTGTCGGTGATGCACGTGACCAATTGATAGCCTCTGCACCAGTCAGTTTCCTCCACTTGCTACCTGCATGCAGCTTGCTATGTAGTACTTCCAATTACCACTGTGATGGCAAACCACTACTATAAATCCCTACATAATGTGGGCATGGTCCCTTTACCTTTCCTGTATGGTGGACAGTCTTTCTGTATGTGGGCAGCAGTGTTACAGACAGCAGGTAGCAATACCGCTTACAAGAGAACTTGCACACTCAGGCCAGCTACATATTTGTATGAGGTTCCAGAGCTACAGGCAGAGTGTGAGTAGTGTTGTTGTATGCATTGTATAGCACCAGTATTACAGGGTTTGTGTGTACATACTAGATTAACATGAATGCAGTCTGTCTGCATAGCTCTCAACTGTGGGCCTATCCACTTGATGGCCAGAGGTGTACCTGTTATGTATTGTCTGTCCACCACACAGGTCTTGTGTCAGATATATCACTGGCAGTGTGTGTGTGTTGAGTGCTATCAGTACATGGCTACATCCATTTGTGTTTCTGACTTCATATTACTGACTAAGGGTATGTTGCAGACTATCCTGTAACACCAGCAACTTGCTTAGTGTATGACAAAACTATTTCACATATGGGCCTGTGTTCTGGCCTCTGTCCTCCACCTACATACCAGGCTTTGGCCATATGACATGCTGTCAAAGGTTGTTATGTAGTGGCCTGTGAGTATGTCATGCTGCCATTCCTGCCATCATTCCACTGCTGTTGTGGCCCCCACACATATTGTGAGGTTGGGTCCATATATGTGTGGGCTTCATCTACACAATACGTGTGCACTTCTGCAGTCCAGAGGGTCAGTGTATGTAACAGTGGTATATGCCCTTGTATGTCAGTCTATGGGGGGATGCACCATAACTAACCTAGGCTGTTACAACATGTGAGGGATATCAGGAGTAAGCTGCCTTAAGGTAGCTGAATGTACATTACCATACAATTCACCTTGGGAAAATGCAGGCCTATTGCTTCCTGCCATACAGGCTGTTCTGTTTGTCAGTGTGCTTATGATGGTTTCAGTTATGCCTTGTTATGTAACAGATACATCCCATTGTGTCAACTGAAGTCTTTTCCCCCTCTTGGGATTGCATACAGAGTGTAGTTAGAGGCTGCTGGACTATACATCTGGATTACTTACTGTTGATTGATTGTTATCATGTGGCCCAGTCTGCCTTTACTGTTGTACTACTTGAAGGCCTTGGCCTGGACAGCAACATATGTTATGCTTTCCGGAATACTGTATTAATTGATCTGTTTGAGAGTTGCATTAGTCTGTTTATATGTATTTCAAAGTCTAAGCAGCTATATGACATGGCATATACAACTGTAATAGTACACAAATAAAGCTTTCTCATGTATGAAAACATGTGTGTCATGTTATATCCTTTGACCTCTCTGTGTGTATATGTTTCAGGCAACAATTGTCTTTTGTATGGGTGGCTCATACAGTGTCCATTTGATAAGGTTCAAGACATATGTAGCTTGGGCCCCCACACCCCCATTAATGGTGCCTGTGGTCATAAATGTATTTGTTATGTTCTCTTTTATATCTATAGCTATATATCTGTATACACACACACACACACACACACATATATATATATATATATATGTATATATATATTTATATATATATATATATATATATATATATATATTGCTATATATATATATATATATATATATATATATATATATATATATATATATATATATTGTCGCTTCACAGTAAGATGCTGTCCGGTTCGATTCTCAGCTAGAGCGTCTTCTGCGTGGAGACATGCGTGAATGGGTGTGCCTTCGTTGAAGGTTGTGCATCAGGGCTGATAACTCAGCACGTAAAATCAACTACCAATCATTAGCGGACGAGTTCCGCTGTGGCACCTAACTGGGAAAAGCCAAAAGACACAAACAAAAATATATATATATATATATATATATATATATATATATATATATATATGTATATGTATATATATATATATATATATATATATATATATATATATATATATATCAATTTAGATAGAAATACACACACACAGGCTATTGTAACCTGATAGTAACTTTTTTGCTGACTGTAATGGGACTTTGTTACATTTTATTCACTGAGGAGCTTTTCTCCCTGGGTCTCTTCTGAAAATGATCCAAACCTGGTCAGACTAACACGGTTAGCATATGTAAAATAAATAAATACATAAATAAATATATAGATCTACATGTTTAAATACCTTTCCTGTACTGTTGAATGACTGTGCTGGATGATATGTTTGTGAAAACATCAGGGTTATGTATATCTGACATAGCTTAGTGGTAAATCACTTTGGCTATGGTGTGTAGGGTCCTGGGTTCAAGTCTTGCAGAGGCTGTTTATTTTGTTGCTAGGCAGAACAAGGGCCATTGGATACTGAGTGATTAAGGCACTTTTAAGCAGTTGTAAGCGGGTTTGCACTGGTTTGCGCAGCAGTAAGCAATGCTATCTTCTGGTTACAGTTTCTTATACTGATTTAGCTTCTCAATTGCTTAACCTGTGTAGGCATTGCTTACCCCCCATGCAATCAGGCTTAAACCCGCTTACTACTGCTTAAAAGTGCTTACTTCCACTTACCTCTGTGCTAATTTCTTTAAAAGAAATGAAAAAGGGTTGATAGGAAAGTGGTGAAAAAGGGGCAGAAAGAGGGAAAGACAGTAGGGAAAATAGCTAGGAATGTGCAGGAAGGGTGTAGGGAATGTCCATAGCTGCCCATTTCATCTACAGCAACAGCTGTGCATATACACTGAATTTGGAGATAGATTTAAACACTGATACCCCTGAAAGAGGAGTGAGGACAACAATAATATGGTAAGCCAATTAGACCAGATTACATGTGTCCAGTGGACATGTGTGTGAAATAGACAGCTATGTATGGGGTGACATTTTTTTTTTTTTGGGAGCAGATTGCCGTTTTTATTTTTCAGGTGACAGTGAGATGTTGGAGAGGGATAGGTATATTTCGGGAGGTAGGTTGGGTAGGTTAACAGACAAGACAAACAAGATGCATACTGGAGTGGTATTTGACACATGTGGAGGTAAACACCATGATGGGGAGGGGTGTTGGGAAATCGGAAGCCCATGAGCCCCCTTAGTGAAAGCAGTGGGACTGAGGTCCCCACCCATGGGCAGTCAACACTGCACCTTCACAGCCCCGAAGGTGGCTGTGCCTGGGGTCGAGTAGGAGGGCCAGACTGACCCTCTAGTTGCAACACACGGCCCTAGCAGATCTCTGACCACCCTGCGGAGCTCACTATGCACCACAACCCAGACCTGGAGACAGGTGACAGGTTCCTGTCTGCGCCCGCTCCTGGGGGGCCAAGCCCCATCCCCTGAGGCGGTTCCACCCAAAGGTTGTGTAGGACCAACAGACGAGGAGGTCCCAGGTTGGACCCCAGATGTGCTGGTGCCTGGTGCCATGGCCAGCTGAGGTGGGACAGGTGAGTCCGCTGGGACCGGCCTTCCCAAACGTGCTATGGTGTTTAAATTTTATCAACGTATATGGGTTAGTAATAGTCAACACATTCCAGGATTAGGTATAACAGCATGCACAGATATTCCCATTAACCCAAACACCAGATATGGAACAGTTGCATAGCAAACAGAACACAAGCATATATGGGACCAGAGTGGTCATTACAACAGCATGCAGGTACATTGCTGGTAGCATACCACCAATGTGGGAGTATTTCCACATGGCACATGCATAGAAACAAATTTAAATAATTATCAAACAATAGGACATATGTCCCAACAGTAGAGTTAATTCAGCACATACCGATTGAGTTGTGTATTTAGTTTATTGTGGCAGATATGGTGGGGGGGAGAGAAAGATGTCAATTAACAACTAGTATATTCCTGTAGTTCGCATTACTTTCCTAGTCAGTGCTGTGATCTGCACCTTACAGATATTAGTACACTACCCTATTGCCTTAGTGTGGACAGTGGTATGGCTGTCGACAACTATATACATGAACTGAGTTTTACCTGCAGTATACACCTCTTACCTGGTCTGGTATACCTGTGGAGGTATTGTTTATTAACACTACCTGTTTCTACACATACTCCCAGATTCTAGGTTGAGGTTATGCATATACCTGTCCATCTCTTTTTGCACACACTCTGGGCATGTCTTCACCACATGCAGGTGAACCGGGACATATTTCGACTATTGCCCTCAAACCTTTAGTGACTTGTACAATTACAGGTTTGTTGTATTTGACATTTTCTGAATATGTATATGTCTGACAGTCAGTTATATGACATGAAATGCTGCCTACATGTCAGAAAGTAGCACACTGATATGGCAGGGGGACAGGGTAACAGCCAGCAGATATGGGCCGAATAACTAGACATTCTGGACATTTCTGTACACTTGTGGGGTATGATTCTGCATACAGCTCACTACCACTCCCAGGATTTGAACCATGGCTGTGTCTGCTAAAAATAAAACACTGTCCATCACAGTTGAGTGTGCTATATAGATATTGCTGTGTATCTCTTGTCTGATTTCTATTTATAATTCTCCTGTGGTTTTACGTTCTGACCTTGTAATTACAACACTCTTATACAGGATTTCCTAGACAGTTGTATTATGTAGTACAGTGTGGGTGACAGTGATGAGTGATACCTTATTATTCTGAGCAACTGCAACATTAACAATGCCATACAATACCACAGTAAACAGTACCAGTACAGGATATCAATCTTTTATTTATAGGCACAGTGTTCGTATCTGACAGACCTGTGGGAGCAATGTTTGTTAGCACTACCTGCATGTTGCCACACAAGTTACCAGTTTTTACATTAGTATTATGCACATACGTCTCACTCTGTTACTGTACACACTCTGGTCACAGCTTGACATCATGGGGGTGGAGATGGGACATAATTGGCTAATTACTCTCATAACATTTTGGGGAGTCGCTAGAGTGACAGGTTTGTTCTTATAGATGTCTGACAATCAGTTGTATGTCTTGTTTTCTGCCTAAACTTCTGGGATCATCCCACTGACTTTCCAGGGGGACAGGGTGACAGGCAGCAGCTATGGGGCAATTTACTGGACATTCTGGACATATCTGTACAGTTGTGGGGTATGATTCTGCATACAGCCTATTACCACTCCCAGGATTTGAACTATGGCTGTGTGTGCAAAAAATATAACAGTTCATGACACAGCTGAGTGTGCTATTTGGATTTTGTTGTCTGTCTTTTCAGTGTTTTCTGTCTAAGTCTCTCTCAGTTGTACTATTTGACCTCTTGGGATTACAACAGTCATATACAGACATTCCTACTTATTTTATTTATGTAGCACAGTGTGGGTAACAGTGCTTGGGCAGTCACGGTGGTGCAGCAGTTAGCATTGTCACCTCACAGCAAGAGGTTTTCCGATTTGATTCTTGTTTGGGGTGCCTTCTGTTTGGATTCTGTATGTCCTCCCTGTGGTAGTGTGAGTTTCTTCTGGGTACTCCAGTTTCCTCCCACATCCTAAAGACATGTTGTAGGTGGATTAGACACTCTAAATTGGCCCTAGGTGTGAGCGCGTGCATGTGTGTGTCTTCTGTGGAAGGTTGGTTGCTGGGCTGGCAATGCAACATGGCAAAACTCCACTGCCAATCTTGAGCAGACAGGTGATCTGCTGCGGCAACCCCTAACTGGGAAAAGCCGAAAGAAGAAGTGTGGCTAACAGTGCTTACTACAGCAGTACTATTAAGTAATTGCAACTCTACATTACCATGTGATACCAGAGTGAACAAATGCAGTCCAGCAGTTAGACCTTTATTGTCAGGCTATTATGCTTTTGTTTACATACAACCTATATGAGACTCTTCCTGCCCTATTCTCTGGTGTATGCAGTACATGCCTTAAATAATACAGGCTTTATACAGGCAATCAACTTACTACTACTTTTAGATTTATTTCCTATGACAGTACATGCAAGAGTATTACTAATCTGCCTCATGTCGCAGCCGCTGCAGTCTACAGCCATGGGCTTCCTGGTTCATAGCCTGCTCACCTGCCACTGTGAAAGACATAAGAGGAATATTTAGCCATACCTATCCATAATATTCATGAGCTGGCAATTATTAAAACAGGTAGTGGACTGATACTTACACACGGCTGGGACATCTCCTGTCCTCCTAGACTCTTGGATCCACTGATCCAAGAGATCCCCCTTTCTCCGCTTCAGGTTGGCATAGTGATGCCTGACCTGCTCACCAGTTCAGGTATGCCAGTGGCACTGGTGAGGTCATGGGTGAGACGGTCCTGGTACTGGCCCTGCAGCAGTCTCTGGTCATGGTCTTTCACAAAGAGTCCTGCCATGACTCTGGACTCCTGGATGCCCAAGCGCTGTGCCCGAAAGCACACACCCTCTCCCATTCCAGACATAGTGCCTACAAGGGGAAGCTACAACCAGTTATGAGATGTATTCCTGCCTGTTGGGTTTAAATATGGTCGGTTTCCCGCACTTTACCATGATTGGACAGTTTTGAAAATGCTAAGCTATGGGCAAACCTCCTTACCTAAGGTTAACATTGCTTAAAGGGGTATACCAATGGGCAGACTGAGTTAGCTGGCCTACACATGGCTTACACCTACTAAGCTGGGCTGTGCAGTGCTTAGCATTGCTTAATATTTAATTTGCATTATAATTGCATTTTACCACTGATTTATTATTCATTACATGTTATATATGTGTTTGGTGTCCATGATTCATGTGTACATACACTGTATGGGGTCCTTGTGTTTATTAGGGGATTTCAACACTTTATTACATTGACACCTACTACACATATTTATGTCCTGTAGTAGGTTATACAGTATAAAACTGTATATCGATTTCTTTCACATGTTCAGTTTGTATTTCCAATAGTGAGGATCTGTTTGGTGATACCGCAGTCTTATGTACTGCTGTGATGGCTTAGTGGCTAACTACTGTGGCTATAGTGTACAGGGTCCTGGCTTCAAGACCTGCAAAGTCTGTTCATTTTTTTCTGCCCAGAACAGCAGCTGATGCATAAAGAGTGATTAAGGCAATGTTAAGCAAGTCTAAGTGGGTTTGCACGGGTTTGCACGAAGGTAAGCAACGCTAACCACCGGTTAAATATGCTTACAGACAGTTAGATTCAATATTGCTTAACCTGTGTGCACATTGCTTACCCCCCATGCAAAAGGGCTTAAACTCACTTACTACTGCTTAAATATGCTTACTCTTGCTTACTAGTGCTTACTCCCACTTACCACCGCACTAATTTAGATAGTAATGTCTAATGGTTCTTTGGAAGATGGTGGATTTGGAAACTGTATGGATTTATCATTCATTACACATTTTACCTTCCATTTGTATCCCTGATTCCTGTGTACATATACTGTATGAGGCACTTGTGATTATCTGTGGACTTTACAGCATTATGACAATGACACCTAACATCTGTATTTAATGCAGTACTCCAGTTCACAAATATATGTTATGTCGTAGGTTATGCAATAAAATAAATTGATCATAAAATGATTTGACATGGAAAATGTATTGTAGTGGAGTTTGACTCAAACCGGGAATGACTGCTCATAAGGCGAATGCTCTGCCCTCTGCATTATTGCTGTACTGCTTCAGTTGCATATATCTTGCTTTTTATCCTCTTGTGCCATTTAAGCTGCATTAATCCTAGCTAAGTGATGGGCAGACCTGCACAACTATGGTTACATTTAATCTGTTTTATAAAAAAAAAAAAACTCTTCTTTATTTTTAATGTTTTAACTATTGCTCTTGTAAACTTGGGGGGATGTTGCTGGGGGTATGCGAACACCTATGAGCGGTTTCGCTCATTCTTATTTGTACACTGCTGTTCTTCATTGCAGGGGCATGTATATTCTGAGAGCTCTGCTCTCAGACATGCCCCCTGCACTTCCACATGCTCCATGTCCGTTTAGGAGCTCAGGCAGTGTGCCTTCATTGATATGCAAGGCGCGCTGCCGTCCTGCTCCTAAACAGCTGCTTCAGTGCAGGACTAAGCTAGTCCTGCATGGAAGAATAGTGAATCCAGAGGATTATCTCCTGCAAAGAAAAGTTATTTTCATTTAATTGCTGCAAAAATATAGCCTGAACAGGATAAGACAATGCAGTCTGTCTTGCTGCCATACCTGCAAAATTGTTACCCCTGGTTGCATAAAATTCATCAGTGTTATGTGCGACACATTTTAATACAGTTATTTCTCTTGGTAATAATAAAGCATCTAATAGTTCATGAACAAAAACAGCATTTTAATAATTGTCCCTGCTGATGTTAAATAACTCCTTTCTTTTCAAAGTGTACCAAAATCTTGAACACCTGCTGATGTTAAATAACTCCTTTCTTTTCAAAATGTACCAAAATCGAGAACAAAAACATACATAAAGTGAGTCTGTAAATATGGTCACTGACTGATCTTGGCCAATTTTACATGCCTTAGTTATAGCTGATAGTTCAGCTACTTGAGCATATTCAATTGTCCAGTTAATAAAATGTTGTCTTATGTGCAAATGGAAAATGATGTTATGAGTTCACCATCATCTCTTCAAACACAGGAGCCAACTATGAAAAGAATGAGATCTGGATTCTGCAAAGGAACGTCTTTCAAATTTAATCTAGGAAGAAGCACTGTGTTAATAACAACTACATGATAGTGAGGCTCTCCTTCATTTGCTGTTGGAATTAAGGAAGCAGGGTTAACGGGTGGGCATAGAATAATCTGTAAAGAAGAAATATGAATTAGGTGGACAATTCATATTTGGACAATCATGCTGCAGATTAAATTGCATTTTAGTCTTGAGGAGCAGAGCTTCTACAGAATGCAGAATTGCCACATAAGTTTGATGCCCAATAGTTAATGCAGCTGCCATGTCTACAATGCATGCTGTTATGGCCACAACCCTAAGGCAGTGGGAGGACTGCAGCTACAGGATCAACATTTGTACTGAAATAAGCAACAGGTTTAAAACCATAATTTCTACATTATGCCAACAATCCTAATGCTACTTTATTTCTTTCAGTACAAAACAGAAAACAATTATTTACAGTAATCTGATAACCCGAGTGCAGGAGAATTTAAACACATTTTCAATTGTACAAAAACTTGGTCAGGGTAAAAGTTCAGGGATATCTTTCTTTAACAGTTCTAGCAAAGGTCTTACCACTTCTGCATAGTTAGAAACCCATTGTCAACTCTAACCTGGTAAACCCAAAAAAAGCTCACAGCTATTTCAATGTAGTAGGGCATGACTCAGTTTGGATCACATCAATTTGTGAAGACAGAATCTGCCTAACACCCTCAAAAATAAGATGCCACAGGTACTGATTCTGCAACTTCTATAACTGCAGTTTGCTTTCATTAATCTTAAATCCTAACTCTAAGTGAGTCAAAAAGAAAAATAATATCTTGTTTACAGTCATATACAGCTCTTGAAGCTAAAAGCAAATCATCTGTGTATTGAATGAGAGCAGCCCCACGAGGGAATTGAGTCTTATCTAATTGTTTCTTCATTTCTCTAGAGAAAAGAGTGGCAGAGTCTACATACCCATGTGGTAATCTAGTCCAAGTGTGCTGCTGGCCTTTATAAGTAAAAAGCAAACAGGTATTGACCATCTGGATGTATAGGGATAGAAAACAAGGCAAATGAAATATCTATTATCCATCATTTAAAGGTGTGAATTGTCTATCATTTAAAAGGGATGAATTTCATATGATAAAAGCATGTTGTTCTTTTAGTGGACCAATTTGAATAGTAACAGGTTTAGTCTCTGGATAATGTAAAGGAACATAGCTATACTCTGAATTGTATGTTTAGAAAGTGGAAGGTATTTGGTGTCTGTGTATGTATTCACAGATCTATAAGCTATTGCATCTACAAGAAATGGGACAATATATTTTGCACTGTAACATTGACAAGGGGACCATGTTGCTCAATTGGTATGAAGATAAATAACTGTAATTCCTGGTCATGGTTGCCCTAACAAGTTTACTGCCATGCCAGTGGCTGCCAAGCAGTGTTCCATACAGAACAGTTTCTTTCAAGTTGCTGTAGTATTTGAGTGTTTGCTGAAGTTGCTTGCTGCCATGCTAATGGACATTCATTTTACCAATGCCCTTTCTGACAACAATTAAAACAAATATTTAAATGTAGTACACCTGTGGTACCTGTGATGAGTTAGGTGGATAATAATTTTACGGATACTATCTTGGGAGTTGCTGAAAGAATTGGACTCTACCTCTTCCCCCATGATTTATTCTTCCTCTTCATCTTCCCCACCCTTTGAAGTCAGTATTAAACTGCTGGAATTGAATATTTACTTTTTCTTCTTCTTAGGGGTCGCCACAGCGGATCACCTTGTCTACTCATGATTAGCAGTGGAGTTTTACAGTGTTGAGTTGTCAGCCCTGCGCCCAGCCTTCCACAGAAGGCACAAACACGCACTCATGCCTAGGGTCAATTTAGAGTTTCCAATGAATATCTACTAACTTTTTTTTGTTCCTTTTCTGACCTAAATATGCTGTCTGCTACAAAATTTGCATCTTGAGATTTAAATTTATTTTTGTGTGCAATGACTTGCTGTTCTTTTATTACAGAACCTGTTTACATTATGGTTCCATCGTAGTGGTTTATTTTTAAATTTGGCATTGTATTTACTTCTGTGGTGGACAGATGCTTGTGCACAGAATTTGGCTGTAAAGGATTCCACTTAAGCAGAGGAGATGTCAAGATGGCATGGGTTTTTCAATTTAGCTAGGTCATCACTCAGTTTTAATAGATTAGCCTTGGCATAATCTCTGAATGCAGAGATATTGATAGACACTTCTAGCTTCAGTCTTAAGGTGAAAGTGACTGATTATTGGTCCAATTTGACCAGGAATGAAGTTACAATTGGTGGGGAGCAAATCTGTCCCATATTGGTAATGACCAAGTCCAGAATTTTATAACCCCAGGTTGGGAATGTGGTCTAACTAGTCCAGAGAGTTGTACTGATGAAGTCCAGAACTTTCTGGGCATACATATTTAGGAGTTACAAGTCTCCCAGGTAATGGATTTGTCCTTGAAGTTACCTAGGTGAATGGCATTTGGTTAATTCATAAAGACTCCATACTGGTTAGGTAAGAGGTATTGATTGGGAGGGAGATGGGGGTGGATGCCTATAGTTTGCTATGATATGAGGGATTTTGTTGACAATAAGTTGGTAGTGGAGTTTCAGGTCATTATCTTATCTAATGAGTCTAGAGACTAATTTTTTAAGCATATGAAAACACTGCCACCTTTAGTGCCCCCCCTAATGCATAAGGCCTTAATGTGTGATAGGTATTTAAAAATCCTGCATTGATGAGTGCTCTCACTGTACTTGAACCAGGTCTTGTGACAATGTATATATCAACATTTTTAGCAGCAATACCTTTATATTATCCAGATTTTGTTTTGTTAAGTTGGAAGCTTTAGAAAATTGATGTTGCCTAAAAAAAAGCATCATGTGGGTGGACAAGGATTTAGCTAATTTACAAAAGCCTTGGGAGAATAGGTGTAGGCCATCCCAGGCAAAGCAGTTAGGACTGTATAACATCTGCTCCCAAGCTGATATATATTGTACTCCATTAAAATGACATCAGAATTTAAGTCAATTGTTGAACTCAATAATCTTTTGTTTATATTGTGGAATCATTCTTAGTGATGGTAGAATGCTGCTCAAGGTTAGGTTCATTACATGCTTCAGACACTTATTCCAAAAACTCCAATATGTCTGTCCTTGTATAGTCCAGGGAGATACCTCTTAAATCATTTACACCCATGTGAACTATGACAGTGTCAGATATGTACTTTTTGTGCAAAAAGGAATGCATGTATGCTGTGGTGAATGCTGGCAACTGATAGGCAATAGACCGTTATCCCCTCCTTTCACAGTCTGGTGAGTGGTGCATCACTTTGTCTCACTATGGAATCACCAATGACTAGAGTATTAGATTGTGTGGAGGTTCACCTTATAGACTTTTGAAGTGACTCTTAGATGTATATCTCACTGTAGATGATGCCTGTGTTTGTGAGGTTGGTGAGAGAACTTGTTTTTAGGTTACATTTAGGAAACTTCTGTGGTTTAGGTAGTTTACGTTTAAGACCCTCAGCATATGTAGGTCTATGTATTTGGTTTGAGTTGTGTAATTGGTTTAGTGAGGTGATGTATGATATTAACAACCTGCAAATTCTTTGCCATGGCATCATGCGAAAGCTTTGACTTCAAGAACATTATATAACTATACATCTCACACACTGGGTCAGTTTGTTTAAGTAATACGTGGTTGTCAGTAAACATGAGAAAATTGTTACATTGTCTCTGGATGCTCATTTCTACCAAGCTTGCAACAGAGATGGTTGGAATTTGCAAATCTGTGGTTCCAGGTGCTTAATGAAGTTTGGAGTTGATTATTGCAAATTATATCTGTCTGGTATTGGAGATAGTGTTGGTCTCAACACAGCTGCAACTTTGCTCCTTTTTTTACCAGAAGTAAAAGAGTAGCACTAGCCCTAAGTTGCTTCCTGGGTAGTAGTATTAATTAAAATGTTGCTGGGTTCAGTATACCTGCTGTAGTTTTTCTCTTAGTAGATACCCTGGATAGGATCTACAGCAGCTGGATGCAACAGAAAGCCATGCTTCACAAGGATCCTGAAGAGGTTCTCACTAAAACTGCAACCAGACCAATCAGTAAAGTCCCATTCACACTACACAATCACATACCCATAGGAATCAGTGCTCCTCTGCTCCTTTTCATATGAGAAGCAAAACAGTAGCCATTAATCCCAAGTTGATTCCTAGGAATCAGTTCCTAGGACCTCCAGTAATTCTTAGTCTAGTCCCAGCTATTACAGGTTTTAAAAGTAAGATGGAAAAATTCTCTGAATATTGCACTGTGCGCTAAATACATGGAATGATATGAAACAGAGGTCAACTGTCTAATGGGAGGGCCTTACCAGTTTGATATTTCAGTGCCCGGTAGAATGCATAGATGAGATGACTCTGGAAGGAACTTCCAAAGTCAAATTTACAGTAAGGGTGGGCAGCCCTAAAGCCAGCAAGTTTAAATGCACAAGAAGGTCTGAGTAGGCAAGTGGCAAAAACCCAGTGCAGTCACACACCAGCAGTAGTTTCACAGCACTTGCAGCTAAATAAGAGTACAGCAAAGTATCCTAAATATGGAATCCTACTTCTCACCTTTTCCCACTGAGGAGCTAGGTATAATTCCTTTTCAATTAGTGAATAGAAAGGATTTTTTACTGACCCTAGCCAAGAACTTTTAAAACTCCAAGTAAAACAAAATTTAAAATAAAACAAACTGTAATATTAACCTGAGAAAAAAAATTGTAACTATGCCAACCTTAAATTAAGCACTTGCAATGGACCCTTTTCAGGTTCTACTAGAAGTACTCGAATATCAAGCACCTGAAGACCACTGTCTTGAAACCAGAGTCGAGCATCTTATAGCTCATAAAGGCTGCTGCTCATGCTTGAACTGGAATATTTCAGTCCAGCACCTGCCACAAACATATTATTTAAGTTCAAGTGAGGTAAGTGCATCAGCTGTAGGGGTGGAGTGGGAGGCAAATTTTACGGTCAGGGAGCAAGAGGAGATTTTAGGGTTTGGGAGTGTGACTAGCACTTTCTCTAATACCTGCTGGAAAGCACTAGGAAGACTTAAACTCATACAAACACTGAACTCTCCTTGTTAACAAGGAGAAATTAATAGTAGGCACTAAACAGCCTATAATTGCAAAGTACCTTGCTAAGGAAACAGCTCCTATACTTTACAAAGAAAAAAAAAGCCCCAAACCAGGCATGTCCAAGGGTCAGCTTCCGGTGATTTCTCCTGTCCACCTGGTGAATCTGGGCATACTGGGGCAATGCAGCAATTGCCTCATGTACACAGACAACCCTCTCCTCCTACCACCCAACACTACAACCTGTGAGAGATGCACTTACATAGCCAAAATGGAAGCAAAGCTCTCTCCACCCAAGATTGTGCTAAACAGTCAAGAGGAGAAGGTTAACACCCACACTACACCTCAAGCAACACATAGCCCTTCTAAACCCGCACCACCAACACCCACATATAGCAACACTAAATCCACATATGCAGAGGCCCTTAACTGTAACCTGCCCAAGCAACAAAGACCTCTGAAGCTGAAACGCAAACAAACACCAATCACAACCAATGTGTCACATAGTTCACAACACCAGTGTGCCACCCAGCAACAGCCCCTAAGGCAAGACAATGTACCTAACACTTTAGTCATAGGTGACTCTATAGTCCGGCACACTGATGTCCCTTTCACCAGGTTGAATAAGGAGAAAATTACAGTCAGCTGCCTGTCGGGTGCCAGGATCAGCTACATAACGCATGCACTCAAGTCACTCCACAACAAGTACAAATATGACTCTGTCATTGTCCATGTTGGAGTGAATGACTTGAGACGCACCTCCCTGGACTTCATGAAAAGAGACATGGAAGAGCTCTCGGATCATGTGGCCCAGGCAGGTATGACCCTAGCCCTGAGTAGCATCCTGCCTTCGCCCAGAATGATACCACAATATAAGGATAAAATGATTGACTTCAACAATTGGCTAAGCTTATGGTGTCATTCAAAGGGGATCCAGTATCTGTCTGCCTGGGATGACATGATTGACAGACCACGATGCTTTGCCAGAGATGGTCTGCACCTGTCGCCCCTGGGATTCAGGTTACTGGCTAAGGCTCTTGCCACCCCTATAGTGCCTTTTTAGGCAAACTTCAAAGGACAAAACCACCACCGTAACAGGTACAAGCATGCAAAATCTGAAGGTAATGCTACTCAATGCTAGAAGTCTAAACCTCAAAATGCACTCTCGAGGCACTCCTAAAAATGGAGAACATCGATATCTGTGCAGTAACTGAGACCTGGTTCAAGGCTCCAGAGAGCACCCCTGCAATACCAGGCTACAACTCTTACCACACTTTTCGGCCACCAAACCAGGACCTAAACACTAAAGGTGGAGGAGTGTCAATATTCACCAAGGATATTCACACCACCAGGCTAGTTGGCCAACACAATGTGTCTGAAATTCTCCAAGTGCAACTAACACTAGGTAAGACTGCAATCCAAATTGTAGCTTGCTACAGATCCCCAACCATACCCCAAGATTCTCACTACACCTTTCTAAACATACTGGAAAATATTAAGATAGAACCAAACACCCTAATACTGGGTGATTTTAACTACCCTGCCATTAACTGGGAAAACTACTCATGTCCCAACACCTTTGCGCAATGGTTCTTGGAATTCATAAATTCCAACGCCCTGGATCAACTAATCCATAGTCCCACCAGGGGCTCCAATATCCTAGACCTGGTCATTACCAACATGGGAAATCAATGCGCCATACCTATGGTCACCCCTCGTTAGTCAGGTCTGACCATAAGCTAATCACCCTTAACATCCACATCCCACCCCCACCCGCCAGTAAAGAAACCACCATAAAAAACTTCTCCAAAGCCAACTTCATGCTACTCAAGTCAGAAGTGACAAACTTCATGACACCCATGCAGATGGGAACTGAAAGTTCAACTGCTGAATCCTGCACTAAGGCACTGTACGAGCACATCCACTCATGCATGAATCGTGCCATCCCAAATAGAACCAAAATGCTCTCATCCAAAAAAGGAAGCCAATCTGGTGGTCCCCTGCCATAAACAAACTTTACAACAAAAGGAAGAAACTTTTGCAGAAAAGAGGAAAATCCCAGGATGCAAAAAACTCCCTTACTAGCCTCAGTAAGAAACTGAGATGCCTCATAAAATCCTCCAAAGCTAGTTACGAAAATAAAATTGTCAAAGATTCCAAAGACAACCACAAAGCATTCTATAACTATGTCAAGAATCTAAATGGCAATGCTCAGATCTGCTCTGAGCTAAAACAGAATGGCATTAAATATACTGATCCAAGGAATATTGCCAATATCCTGGCAGATCGATTCAGTGCCAACTTCACCCCCTCTCACCCCCTAAATGGCCCATCTCAATACCGGAAGATTGCCAAATTCCGGTAATAACGGCCACACAGGTACAAAACGCACTCTCTAAAGCCAAGAATACAGCATCCATGGGACCAGATGACATCCCGGGCTGTGTGCTACATGAACTACAATATGAACTGGCACCTCACCTAAGTGTCATGTTTAATCATAGCCTCACCTCAGGTTTCATGCCCACTGAGTGGCGCAGAGCTACAGTTATCCCAATCCACAAGGGAGGATCCACCTTGGATCCCGGAAACTACCATCCCATCAGTCTAACAAGCCTTATCTGCAAGGCCATGGAGCGTATTATCATGGAACTTATAAACAAAGACATTGGCAACCTTCAAACACTGGACCCCACCCAGTTTGGGTTTGTGAAGGGCCAATCTTGTCTCCTGAACCTGATTGACTTCTTTGAATCAGTCTCCAGAGCCATGGACAAGGGTAAGGTGGTCCACACAGCCTATCTAGACCTTGCCAAGGCCTTTGACACCATCCCCCACTCTGGAATCATAGATAAACTTACTAAATTGGGCATTAATCCCTATGTCACCCAATGGGTTGCTAAATGGCTTACTGATAGAACCCACACTGTAAAAGTAGCCAACTCCAAATCCAGCTCCAGACAAGTGACAAGTGGAGTACCTCAGGGTTCAGTCCTGGGGCCGCTCTTGTTTGGCATCTACTTCTCTGAAGTACAGGTCAACACTAAGGGACTCTGGCTAACAAAGTTTGCAGATGACTGCAAACTGGGAGCCATTATTGAATCTCCAAATGATGTGGATACTCTACAAAAGGGCCTTACAGAAATAGATGCTTGGTGCCAGAGCCATGGGCTCAAGCTCAATGCCAAGAAATGTATTGTTATCCCCTTTGGGTAAAAACATGTATCCATGAATTACCATATAGGGGGCAGTACACTAAATACAGAAAGTGTGATAAGAGACTTAGGGACACAGGTGGACAGTGGTCTCACCTTCGATAACCACATCGCCACAACAGTCAGGAAATCCTTCTATGTGGCACACCTCATCACGAAGGGCTTTTCATCCAGAAAAAAGGAGGTAATTGTCCCACTGTACTCATCCCTCATTAGACCCATTATAGAATACAATGCCCCATTTGGTATGTACCTCTCAAGACATCTGCAACAACTGGAAAGGTCTCAGAAATACCTCACTAAAAGAATCACAGGCCTAAAGCAGATGCCCTACTCTAACCGCCTTAAAAAACTCCAGCTATACTCTGTCGCATATCGTTTACTCAGAGGCGATCTCTGCTTAACATACAAGGCCATGTCAAACCCAGAGCTGTTGGACATGCTACACTTAAAGAAATCCCAATCCCTCAGAGCTACACGCTCCAGGGATCTAAACCTTGTCATCACAATAAACAAAACATGCTGGAGGGATAGGTTCCTGACCCAGAGACTCCCCAGACTCTAGAATAGATTGCCCATACATGTCAAGCAGAGTGCCTCTTTGGACCTCTTCAAGAGGAACCTTGACGATTGGATGGGAGAAAGGAAATTCACCCCAGGGATCACGTCAGTTGCCCTGCTAGACAGGGGTCCAGGAAAGTAAATAATGTGGGAAGAAATAGCCAGGGAATTGTTATGGCTAGGCTTGTATAGGCCCTAGGGCTGATAGCCTAGTACCAACCTATGAACCTATGAACAGAGTTTTTAGGGTTAGGGAGTGGAAAGTGAATTTTGTGGTCAGGGAGCATTTGTGGATTTTAGGTTTATGGAAGAGGAGTGGAGTTTTACGGTTAGGGAATGAGGAGTCTGATTAGGAATTGAGTGGGAGTTTTAGGGTTAGAGTTAGGGCTCTAGTAGGGCTATAGAGTTTAAGAGAGACAGGTGTTGGGCTAAACATTTAAGTATGATGGAGCTAGTGGGAGTTACAGAACCTGCCCTTTTGAGGAAATGGCAAGCAAGCAACTATGTTGTGAGTTTATAGCATTCCAGCTCCTGTAGTCGACCCTAATTTTCAAGTCTATATACAAAGTAAAACAAACCACACTGACACAGTCTTAATTGCAAGCATTTTACATTACAAACCCTACTGAGACGCTTCTAGTTGCAAACATTATACATCACTTATAATATACCCAATCTTTTTCAGTCAAAAATCACATAGCTCATTTAAGTCCTGCTACCTTTTAAACCTCATTCTTCCCTTGTATGTATTGTTTCCACGATTCCCATTTTTCCTATGTAGTTTGCTCCTACCCTTTTCTATAGATTTCAATTCAGTTGTTTTATCTCTGTTACTATATTCACCACTTCTAGTATAGTTGGTTTAGATTTTGATTTTTATTTTCTAGTAATTGCTTTTTTTTTTTTTTTGGCAGCCACCATTATTAGACAAAGCAAGGCCTTACCATGCCTAGGCAACTCTGATTCTGTATCATAGCTCAAAAAGATAATCTCCCTCATCAAACCAACTTGCCCACCCAGCATCTCTGACAGTGCATCCCAGAGGAAATCCTTAAAGTCCACCAATTCACCACACTCCCAGAAAATATTTCTCAATTATCTCTTTCTTCCTCATCACACCTCCAACATTTGCTGTCTGCCTGACGAAAAATTCTCTGGAGTCTACTTGGGGTATAGAAATATATATGCAAAGATGTTAACAAAAAACAAGTAGCTCTCGGAATATTCACAAACTCCAAAAACACAGACAAATTCCTTGCAGTAAAGCCATTAGATCAATGGGCACCAACAAAGAAAATCCAGTTGTGTTCAACCAAATTTTTAATTCAAATGTAGATAATATAAAATTAGTTGAGTGCTTTTGTTCCTCTCATTAGGAACTTCATCAGAACAAATAATCTACAATACAGACGTCATACTAGATATTTAAAGGTAAAACCACACCTCCAAAAAGGTTAAAAGCAATAAGATCATATTACTAATTCAATACAATTTTAAGGCTTAGAATTCTTAAAGAGACACACCACATGTTTTTGATCATTACACTTCCAGTCTTTCACATGAAGTTCTAAGCTACAAGCAACTGTACACGATAGCAAAAAGAACTGTAAAAACATAAGTCAGTGAAAAATGGATTAATGGACTGAGCTGACAGACTCTGAGATTTTAACTATAAGGCCCGAGGCCCTTAACTTTGCCTGAAAACCCTGAGACTTGGAGGGAAACCCTGCTAATTCCCAGATAATTAAAACACATTTCTCACACTTCTCACAGACTTTATGACGTACATTTTGATGAATAAAGTGGTGCATGCCTCTCAACTGTTCCTGATTTTCAGGGATGTCCCTGATTTTGACACAGATATTAGCTCTATCCCTCTTAATAATCCCACCTAAAACTGGTGAGGTTTGGAAAAAAAAAGGTGATAAATTAATTTAACAAATAATGACAATAATTAGAGTTATAAAGTTATTTTTCCTCAGAAAATAATATTAACATTCTCTTAATCTAGCAATGTCTCAAGTTGATAGTACTAATGTTTTAAATGTGTCCCTGATTATACTTCTCAGCTGTCCAGGTTTTTGTGTTATATTTTTGGTGTGGCCCTAATACAATTTGTGATTTTCTGGCAAATCACCGAGGGCCAAAGTCACTAAATAATGACATGCACTTGGGTTTCAGACTTCGTATCTTCCAGCAAATGCATGCTAAAAATCCTGTTATTCCGTCAACTTTGTAAGTTTATAAGAATAAAATTTAAACTGTCTCTATTTTGGGCCTTTGTCACCCCATTATTTTAGGGTTTGTCCAAATTTCTTTCACTAAGAGGTTGAGATGTATGTCTCCGATTACTTCTGGATTTGACCCTGTTTCTGTTGAGATGCAGCACTACTAGAAATACACTGGTCGCTACTGAATTGAACACGCTGTCATTGCTACCTGCCTCGAAAAGAGCTGTTCTACTTTATTTTCAGGTTCTGTATTTTCTGTGGATATTTTCGGTTCCCGCTCTAGGTTGAAAAGCCAAGAGGGACCAAATAGTTGAGATCAAGGACGTCGCTGATTGGTGTTCTCCCTTTGCTATAGCAACCTGAACAAGTGGCGGGGACGTTCTAGCCCGAGCGCACTGCCTGTCTCCCACCGCCTCCGACTGCTTTAGTTTGTATCTCGTCTCCGAGCGCTGTCCTCAGCACCACTTGTGCCGGCATTCCACTGTATTCTCCTCTTTTATTTGCGTCACATCTGAGAAACACGAGAGAAAATCGACATTGTAAACACACTCCAGGCCTGCAACAGTGATGGGCTGTGGCAACTCGACATCTACAAACGCTACCAGTGGAGGTAAGGGAATTTCTGTATGAGATGCGTATGTGGTAGGGTGTAAGTGTGAGGGTCAGTGGAGGACGAGGGTAACTAGCACAGTATTGCACGCCCTCTATGGTGTCGGCACTTCTTTTCTAGAAACATATAGAAACTAAGTGCTTGATTCATGCTATGATATGTGTGATGTTGGTTTATTTTGCTTCCATGCCGAGGTTGTCTACTTGCATGTGTGAAGAAGTGCCACAAGCTGCAGTGGAAGGATCCTGACCCAATTAATGACATGCTCAGTCATGAAATTCAAAGTAAAGGCATGTCGATGCTTTATGGCAGCGACTGCTTTTTGTCCTGTGTTTGCATTGTCCCTTTTCATTACATGTATTATATCTATCGGGGTACAATACTGTAAGTCACTGCAGGTTTCCAGTATTTTAAAGTTACTTGATGCGAAATCTTGGACCTTCCAGGTTTAACATTTACCACCCTAGTATTCCGGTCATGTTTTTCACGATTACTTTACAGTTACCATACTAATGTGATTGTAGACACATTTATTACAACCTCAACAAATGAGTGTAGGCAGCCTTAAAGTAGCTCGTAATACCACAGCGGTGCTGGTTAAACTATCTGATAATGTTCGGTTAATACAGGCACATTTTAACAAACATACCTCATGTCCTGCAAGGTCTGATCGATGTTAATAACTATATATGTCTTATCTCTCACTCTCGGATCATTTTCTGGTTAAGTTGTTAAGCTTGTTGTAGAAGTATACAAGTAAGCATTTTAAGGCAAAACATCTCAAACAGCTAGACTCTCCAAATCTAAGGGTCACTGAGTTATTGCTGTCTAAGTTATATAAAAGATTTATTAAAACAACGTATGTCTTATAACACCTGGAATGGGTTCCTTTACTGAAAGAGACATGCAGGCTTAAATGTTAAACATATAAGGAGCTTTACAAAGTTAACATGCATAATAAAATGCATTAGTTGTCAAGAGGAATACAGATCAGTTGGTATAGATGTTAAACACTAAAAGAGTATCCATTTCATTATATTCTGAAATAGAAGCAAGTATATATATATATATATATATATATATATATATATATATATCTTTAGACAATACAGAAGAGTATCTGATATGGTTGTTAACTTCTGATAATGGAAGGGCTTTGCTGGTTTCCGTATGCTTTTCTACTTGCAGGTATGTGGACAGCCATGCAGCTGTCATAATCTTCAGACTATACAAATCTGATTTTAGCATGTTTGAAACATTTATATATGTGACTTGGATTTATTTAATAGGCATCTGAAATATTATTACAATGCTTGTTAATGAGCTAGTCTTTGTATGAGATGGAATAGAGAGCTCCCTGATGTTCTGTTCAAGAAGCAGGTCATCAATTAACTAGTAAAGATTAGACTTTACTGGGCATGCAGATGAACTGGATTATCATCTGGGATTTAGTTCTAATGGCGAAATACCGTGTAGAAGGATATGTCAGAAACCATGTAAAGTCAAAAGCAACTAGTTCATTTTTGCATGAAACTTCCTGCAAGCAGAGCATATTAAAAGGAGCTATCCATTTTGATTAATGTGTTTGGCTAAAGCAGCAGATCTTTGGAATTAGATTGTTTGTTGCCATCTACAACCTTTCATGACAAAAGGCACACAGATATGTTGAAATGGTATTACTGGAGGAAGAAATATTTAAGACAGAGAATATAAAGTATGGTACCAGCATATGTGTTATAATATTTATAGCACATGGACCATACTTTTACTGGTATAGTTCAATAACTGTAACAACAAGGATATGATGCATTAGCTACAATGTATGGTAGTCATTATCTTTTATCTGTTTGGGTAGTGCAGCAGAACAAGATAAAATAAGACTAAGGCTGTTGAAACTGATCATGTGGGATTTGTTAACATGCTGTTTCTTAAAGAGTTGTCAGCAAATCTGGCAAGAAGAAGAAACAAGAAAGGGTGAAATACAACTGTAGCAATCCTAATTTTTTGGCCCCTACATTATAAAAAGGAATGTGTTGGGATGTTGGTGTGATCTGGGTATTTAATATTTCTAGTGATTCCAGACAACTCTCAAGGTTTGTTCGTATTGCCACTTTTGCCATCTAGTTCCATTTTGAAATGTTAACTAGCTAGTTAGCACCAGAGAAACGTATCTTATGCATTATGTTACATTTTCACAAATGGCAGATATGGCTAGATGCCTGGCACATAATTTATGGTCTTTCTTATTTAGTAATAACACTTTGAAATCTGATATAGTGATCAAACTTTCAAAAAAAAATACAGGAGCATAGCAACATGACTATAGACAATTATTGTCAGACAACTATTATATGGCACCAGAAAGTGAAAAAAGTGCATCAGTTTATCTAGACAAATTTATTAAAATTGGAGCAAAGTGTAGAATACTTATACAATGCATTGTTATTATCCCAGTACATAAACTATTTAAATGCTCATAAATTTTCATTTTATGGGTCTGTCAGTCTTGCCCACTTAAAACGCTGGACATGCTTTAGATGAAGCTAAATAAACTACTCCTGCAGTGTTATAGTTGTAGTTGCCCTTACAATAAATCTTTCCCAAGTAATTAACCACCTCTACTTTGTCCATGGTATTAATAAATGGACAATAGGGGCAGGCCCCACATTTATTCATTATGAAGCAGCCCCCTTAATGTTATTACCTGACTTTTTAAATTCCAATCTCTCTTAAAAATAAAAGTAGTGTAATCACTCAGTTTGTTTCTCAGACCTGTATGGGAATTAATCTGCACTCTCCAATTCTTAAGCATAATTTCTTTAATTTTCCTACCACAGTGACTGAATGGTAAAACCATTCCTCTATCAAAACTTTTAACATCTATATTCTCATTATTATTTAAAACAGCTCCTTTTAGGACAGGTTTAGATAACAACCCCCTTTCATTTAATACTTCATTTTCTACCTTTTCAATGAGTCCCATCAGGTACCCTCTTTCAAATAACATGTTTTAAGTACTTTCATTTCAGTAAAAAAAATCTATTTTGTTCCGATGTCATCTGAGAAAGTCTAACCATTTGTCCATTAATCAAAGTATATTTGTGTTTGTAAGGATGGTAACTATTAAAATATAAATAAGAATTAGAAAATGTAGGCTTATGATAAATGGATGATTCAAACTTCCTGTCCTCCAAATTTTTATATATCATCACATCTAAAAAGTTAATCTCCAAATCATTTTTTTATGCGTTAAT
>NC_056745.1:327035233-327087733 GCF_019279795.1 Protopterus annectens | reverse complement strand
CAGTTTTTGTAAAAGAATTAGCTGCACATGTTAGTATTAAATCATCTGCATACAGGATTATAGTTGCTTGAAGAGTGTCTGTATGCATTTTATTTCTAACTATATTAAAGAGCAACTGTTCTAATACTGAACCTTGTGGCACACCTAATGTTGGTTCCTCAGAAGTTGACAGATCATCTGCTGAGTGTACACACTATGTTCCGTGGCTACGGCAATTTTTAAACCAGTTGAGTATATTGTTTGTGAGGCCAGTTCCTTGAGCCTAGATAATAATATGGGATGTGAAACTGTATCAACTGGTTTGGATAAGTCTAGAAATAAGGATGCAACCATTTCATTTTGATTTTGTCTTTTGTTCCTGTGCTATGGCCTGGTCTAAATCTGTGCTGCATTATTGAAAAAAAGTTGTTCTCTGTTAGTTGATGAAGTGCAGGTGAACATATTTTTTAAGTATTCTGGATAGGGAGACAAGATGGGTATAAGATGGTAGTTAGCCAGCTCAAGATATTTGACACCTTTATGCAAGAGACTAATGTAGGATAGTTTCCAAAGTTTTGTATCTTTAGATTCTTGGAGAGAGCAGTTTATAAGTGTAGATGAAGGGTATGCAATAGCATTTGAAGCTATTTTGTGATGTTTTCCTATAAGGCTGTTAGTTGCAAGAGAAGTAGGATTAAGTTTTTGAATATAGCAATAACCCACGCCTGGGTGTGGGTAATGCTGGATTTACCCACGGTTGGTGTGGTTTGGTCACGAGGGTGAAGCCCGAGTGGCCAAACAAAGACAACCGTGGGTAAATCCAGCATTACCCACACCCAGAAGTGGGTTATTGCTATTATACAATGACATTATTTAAGAAAAAAAATAATTACTTTTCTTAAATAATGGCATTGTATAATGCCTCCTTGCTGCCCTTCCGCAGCTATCTGGTATTCTGCGGCAGTCCTGATGTACTGCGCATGCGTATGCTTACGCTGTACATCAGAGCTGTGGGCAAAAGCAACAAAGAAAGCAAGATCTCCGTTGCTTTTTACAAACTGTCTCGCTATGTTAAAGGAGTTTAACATAGCGAGACAGCTTTAAAAAAAGCAACGGAGATAGGAAGATCTCCGATACTTTTTTTGAAGCTGTCTCGCTATATTAAACTCATTTAACATAGCGAGACAGCTGTAAAAAAAGAGTTATACTAATGGAAAAAGTCTGGGCGACTGGACCTTTTTCCATTACCATAACTCTGATTTACAACGTGCATGCTGACCAATCAGCGTGCACGTTTTGGAATATTAATGGAGGGGGAATTGTATAATAAGCTTTTTATTATGTTGTTAGGAATAAGTGAGAAGGCAATAGTGAGCGTGGTCTACATGTCCACATCATTTACTGCTGTTTTGGGTATAACTAGTGCATTAAAGCAGTTAGCAGTATTTATATAGAATTAATTACTTCTGCATGCTGTGTTATACTTTGTCTTGTCTGTGAAAGGGCAGGGTTATGATCTTTTTTTACCATGTTGAAAAGGTTTACTGCTTCTTGACCAAAACTGTTGTAGAGCTTAACTGTATTTTTTCTGTAGAGTAAGTACTATAGTAGTTATTGTTAGCCTTTAGAATGATATTCTTTGTTAAGTTTTGCAGCTGCTGATACTTATTGCTGATTTTTTCCCTAAATGAATTTTTTTCATTTTGTATTTGTGCTGTGCATCAGATTTTTTATATTTGGTGTTAGCCTTGGTGCACGTTTTGATTTGATTTTTTTTTCTGCATTGAGGTGCAAGGGAGATATGGAGTGGAAGGTTTTGTTGAACAGAGTTACTGCATCATCTAAAAGCAGCAATTTTAGTGGTGCTTAGTTGCTATGCATAAGGATAGACAAGAGAGTTTCTTTATCAACTCCGGCTGTACTTCTGAATTATTTATATTGGAAGTTTGTATTAAATTTTGGTATGATCACTATTGTGTCAAGCATACTTCCTGCATGGGTGATTTTGGTGGCACCCAGTGGTGGCTGATAAATTCAAAGCAAGGTGAGGATGGGGGCTGCAGGAAGCAACTGAATGGGTGAGGCTAATTTGAATAGCGTGGGGCTGTATTATGACTGGTCAATGAGCATTACCTGTGCTCAGACAACAGATGGGTTCAGTCACTTTCATCCACAGACTGCCTCAGTACCAACTCATTATAGCCACTTCATTGACTATACACATCTCAGATATCTGATTGCAATAAACATGGTCAGCCTTAGGTGAAATGAAGCCCAAAACAAAGGACTCCATGGGGCTGTCATAGTACACTGGTCTCCCATGTTGTAAAAGCATTCATAATGTAAAGACAAAGTTTGCTGTGTGCATTAAAGCACATTGAAAAACTTCACACCCTGTTCTGTTCTACAGTCTACATGTGCCTTGCCTCTTACCATTTTATTCTTTCTTTATTACAAAACATTCCATATCCTTTACCTGCCTCCACCTACACCACTGACTTATATTAAATGCTAGAGTGTGATCTTTTAGAATAAGCAGTTCCTAACTTCTTTCTTTTGTCAATCCTGAAATCACATCCCTTGTTATCCCAGACTATCTCCCTTCCTGTATGTAATCTACACATGAAATCTGGATCTATTTCAGCCTAGAAACCCCACCTCTTTTGCGATACGTCTACATTTATATATTATCATTAAAAACATAATTCTAATTGTATTAATACAGCCCCATATGGTTTCTAATTTCCCTTTTAACTTAGACACATTTTCTTCTATTTCCTATTTTACTGTCCCATAATGATATATGTTTCATTGCACCCCTAATATATATACCCATATGCTCAGATTTTCTTCTAGCTTCAGTTGTTTTTTCATAATTATCTTCCTTGTACTAATCCTATTGTTAATACTTTTGTATTACATTTAAGCCTTCTGTCTAAGCTAATCAAATTCAGATAGAACCCATTCCCATGTCTTAACTACATCCTGTGTCAACAACATCAGTCATTTGCAGACATCAAATGACTTTCCTTCACTTCTGCCTTCCTTTATTCATGCTGCCTTCCTCAGTCTCCTTGCAAGTACTTTTATAACCATTATATAAAAGATGTAGGATAGGAGATCCTATCGAATGCTCTTCCGCACTTCATTTTCTTTCACCATATTCCTTAACTACCGGTTTATTCAATGTCCAAATAGGCTTTATTTCTACAGTTAACAATGTACAGCATTGCTGTATATCACAATTGAATCACATAGCTTACATTTACATATTTCTAATGATGCTGCAACAAGTTATGTAATGGTTTCCAGTAAAAAGAGACTCATCTGTTGGTGTCTGATGAAGGGTTTTGTTGATCACTAAGAGGGCAGAATGACATACATCTTATATGCAAACTTTATAAACAGAGCATTATACAGTTATCTTAATATGTATAGGCAACTTTGGCTCATGTAACAAGAGTCTTCCATTCATACTGTGCCCAAAAACAGTAAGGTGTCAGAATAATGTCATCACTTCATACATGTTATAGAATTTCTCTGTCTGTTTTATGAGAGAGAGGCATTTATATAGGTTTTATGTACAAAGCATTACATAGTTATCTGGATAAATATAGCTGTCTTTGGCTCAAATAATAATATGTCCCCATTCATGCTGCCATAGCTCACTGAGGCCTCAAAGTAGTCTTATCAGTTAATATACATTATAGGAATTTGCTGTCTACTGCAAAATTCTGTAACTATTCACAGCTTGAAGAATCCTTGTGATTAAATTTCCCTTTAATTATTTTTATTTTGTCTAGGCCACTTTACCTATCCTTGATATGATCAAATAAAACAATGTAACTACTAACAATGGATCAGATAACTATTTACGAGAGTTAGCAGGCAATTAGACGACAACATTCTAAATACAACAGAGGTAGTCTTAAGAGTTTTACTTTCCCCTACAGATCTGCATCCTCTCACTTTGGCTACTTTAGATATCCCCAAGTTAGGGTACCGTGCAATTCTGTTTGTACATTAGTCTTATTGTTGTGGGGGTGACCAAGATCCTTAATCTTTTTATATGCAGTCTTATTGTTCTTTCCTCTTCATTAAATTTAAACTTACATGCATTTAGAAAGTATGTCATTTTCTATGCAAGTTCCAGAGCACACGTGTATGTTTGCCAGGGGCTCCACTTTTGTTGGAGTTTTGATCTAGGGCACCCATCCGCCAATCTTAGCTCAGAAGTCATCACATCTGTAAGCATTTGCTGCATGCTAATATGTGCTGGTGGCTGTGTTTACTTCCATTTATTGGTTATGGTGTTTTTTTTGTGATAAGCATTATTGAAGTCAATAGGGCATTCTGGGGGATATAAACATGGCTTTGTTTGGCCAACCTAAGAGGTATAACTGCAGGTCAACATCCAGTGGTTCTTGAAATACCTTGTGAGTGCAATTGTCCAAGTTGAATTTGGAAATTAACCAAGCTGGGGCATGTAAGGAATATATGTAGCCAGTTGCTCTCTTCAGGAGAACCACAGTGCCAACAGTACCCAGAGACTGTTGGGAAGATTTTTCTTAATTTGGCAGGGGTATAGAAGTATTGTGGAGGCACTCCCATCTAACTATACTAAATTTTCTCTCCCTATTGCAGGAGTTCAAAAGTTTCACACATCTAAGCCATTTCTGTGGTTCTGTCTGAGTTTTAAATGATCTCTCTCAGACTACTTTAGTTTTTTTGTATTTGTGCATGTTTGAGATGCATCAGTACCTTATAGACGCCAGCTACCATTGGATGCCCCACTGAATCTTTATTACTGAAATGGCTAATTAATTGGACAAGGTCAGTTTCCGTCAGGGCTACATTTTTATAACATTCCATCTGTCTCAAGGACACTTTCAATCTCTGGTATTCCAGGTGGAGTATCTGGAGAAGGGTATATTTTGCCTTTAACTCTTACCATTCCAATATTCTTCCATTATCCGTAATTTGATATCTGTGCCATAGCTGCTTTCCCTGTTTTCCCCAGTTACTTGTGGGGAAGGTACCTTGGTGTCTGAGTTGGGAGAGTAGCCTATCAGTAGGGCAAGTTCCATCAACATTGGCACAAAAGGTAGTACACTCACCTTTAGTGCAGAAGGCTGTGGTTCTATTCCTGCATCATTACCACAAAGTGTACATGCAGTGCGGCATAATGGGAGTGCTGCGCTCGTGTATGCGTCATCCGTTAGATTAAATTTTACACTGAGGTCCTAGCTGCTTGAGTTAGTGGTAGTTCAAGTAGGTGTAAAAGATCTTATAACACTTATTTTGGGGTTGGCATAATGGTTAAGGTGTTTACCTAACAGACAAAAGGTACAGGGTTTGATTCCCACTAAACAAAAACTGGCTTGGCTTAAAATTATCTACAAAGGCAACTATCATAGTACTATCTATCAACCTATGAACCAGAGGGGTGAGGTTTTAAATAAAGTTCCTAATTGCAGCTAGATTGGTTTCACTGGGGGAGGATGGCCACAAGGAACCTGCTGCTCGAGAACCGCTAAGTCCAAATAATCTGTTCCTGGCAGTATATCACATCTCTGTAATATCATAGCTTTCCATACTGTTTTGTATCTGTTAGAGATGATCTTTATCCACATAGTGAAGGTTGTAGCTCCCCAATAAAGTTGCATATATGGAATTGATATACTTTCCAGATGCCCAGGTAATGCCAGTTTTTCCCAAGCCACCTGGGGGTAGCCTCCTTTCCAGATTAAGGTTTCAATAGTTTTATAATCTGCTTTTTAAGTCATTCTGGTGGAGGGAGGCCATGGTTTGTATCACGTATAGCAGTAGGGGCAGGACAGACCAATTTATTGCTTGGGTCTTCTGATCTAAGTCAAAAGGGATAGTTTTCCAGTTCTGAAAATGTGCTGCTACTTTGTCTTGAATTTCCTGATAGGTGAGAGTGACTGACTTTTGCCATATGTTTGCGATCCATACTCCTAAATATTTTAATTTGTTGTTATCAAGTAAGAAGGGATAACTAAATGTCAATTCCAGCTGCAAGTTTAAGTTGAGAGCTACTGTTTTAGTTTTCTGGACATTGATAGTATGGCCTGCAAATTGTCCAATTGTTTTAATCATATGAAAAAACGGGTCTACCTGATAATGCCAAAACTGCAAAACGCCGACGACAAGAACACCAACACCGGAGGATCGACAATGGAGATGATCGAAAGTTGAAAATCCCGACGCTGAGAATACCGACATGTTAAGGTAAGTGTGGGGTTAGGGGCGGATTAAATGAGTTAGGGTTAGGGCGCGGGTCAGATGAGTGTACGATAGTGACAGACTGTAGGGTTAGGGGCGGGTTAAGTGAGTTAGGGTTAGGGCGCGGGTTAGGTGAGTGAGCAATACTGGCGGACCTTAGGGTTAGGGTTTGGGTTAAAGTTAGCGCATAGATAGTTGTGTATGTATGGTTTAGTGTAGGTTTGTAAGGTTTTTGGTGTGCATGTGTTGTGTGTGTGCTTTTTTGGACAGGGGATTTGTTTTGTTTGTTGATTGTCAGGATTGTGGTTTATCGGGCATGTGAAGTTTCGTGTTTTTGAACTTTCGGCTTTGTGGTGTCGGTGATTTCGTTGTCTGTGTTTTCGCGTGTCAGTGTTATCAGGTAGACCTGAAAAAACGGTTGTTAAATCTTTTGCTGGATCAGAAAGTGCAAGTAAAATATAATCTGGAAATAAAGAGAGTTTTAGCTTGTGGAGACCCCAGTTATAGCATTTTAAAGGAGACTTCCCAACTGCCTGGGCTAATGGCTCCAGGTAAAGTGCAAACAGCAGAGGAGACATAGGACAGTCTTGTCTGGTGCCCTTTGTAATCTCAAATGGGGAGGATAACCCAGCAGAGATCTTCACTATTGCTGTCAAACCTTTATAGACACCCTGCATGAGGTTAATTAATGCCTCAGGAAAGGCTATTCTTTTCAAAACATTATAGAGAAAAGATCACTCCACCCTATCAAATGCCTTCTCTGCATCTAAACTTAACAATAAGCGTGGCTTCCCTGTTTCCTGAAAGTCACCCAAAATACATATATTACTTAATATGTTATCATAAGTTTGATGTCTCTCTATAAAGCCACATTGGTCTATCTGTATTAAGGTCATTAGAGTTGTTGCCAATCACTTGGCAAGAATGGTCATAAAGATCTTCATGTTTCTTTGCAGAGATTGGATGGTAGGATTATGGAAACACTGGATTCTTAACCTTTTCTATTATAGGAACAATAACCACCTGCTTCCAGGACGGGGGGGGGGTCTTCTCCCTCTAATATCCTATTCATCAGAACCCTCCATTTTCAGGGTAGCTCTTCCGTATGTAAGTCCCATGGGATGCTGTTGGATCCTGGAGACATACCTGTGACATGATATTTGTAGATTTCCTGTATTTCTGTCACTGAGATGGGTGTTATATTGTAACTTATGTAGTCAACACTGTTTTACATGAGTTTTTGATTGTTAGGGTAGATAAAACCTTAAGAATTAATTAGCAAAAATGTGTGATATTTGTGGTACAATGTATAAAAACTTAGGCAATTTTAACTGGAGTGTTCTGATGAAGTCCTTGTGAAATTGATGTATGAAAGCACGTAACTGTTTTTATAGTATTCATTTAATAAACGTGGCTGGTGGTATGTTTTGGGAATTGTTTTGTTGGTTCTAAGTTTCATTTACTTTTCCCTCAGCCATTGTTAGTGTTCTGTTCCTGGATTTTGTTGAAGAATACCAAAACAAATAGAACAAGAGGGAATGAACTCTGCTGTTTTGGCTCATATTCAAACAAATATTCCAAGATAACCACTAAGGTCCATCTCACTTTCAGGAAGACCATAATCTGTAAATGGGACATATATTTTTATAGTTTCAAGAGAGTATATACCATATGTAATGACTAATATTTTGAGTTTCCTGAAGTCACAAATTTAGTTAATGCTACAATCCAATGCGCTTGATGTCATCATTTCAGATAATAGTCAACAAAATGTGAGTTCAGTGTTCAGGAGTTTTTCAGGAAATGGGAGCTCCAGCATATTACTTCCTGTCCTAATTATATGCAGCAAGATGGTCATTGTGAAGAAACCATTCTAACAATAATATACTGGAGGAAAAGGCTTTGGAGCAGCAACAGTAACTGCTACATGCCTTTCTTGGAATTATTGCCCTTATTGCAAGATGTTGATCTGTTACTGTTTGCTCCATTACTGATGGGCTGAAAAGTGGAGATCAGGAAATGGTGTGTTTTCATTGCATATATCATATTAAAGTTCAGTTTTAAGAAAGACTGAATCAGAATCATCAATGACAAAATCACCGTAATGACAGACAAACTACGATTCTTCACAATTTACAGGATGGAGGCATTTTCCATTATACTTTTGACATCATGGTATTACTGAGGTGAGGTTATCTGTACAAGTTTTCAGTCATGTGTTGAGAGAACATCCAGAGTCATTGTCACTGGATTTGTTTCAAAAATGCTAAGTTCTCTACTCCACTCCTACCTCTCTTTTACTTCCAATCCCTCTTATACTCTCACTGAACACTTTTGTTCCATTTCTGTCCTTTCCAGTTTAAGAAAACCCACTTTCTCAGCCCTTAACATCTGCTTTCAGTACATTGCAAACTTCAATGTGCAAAAAAAAATTACTTACACTATTACTATACTCCCTGATAAAAGATATGCTTATACTGACTATTTGCCTTCTCACACTGCAATTTATTGCTGTTTCTTCACTGGAAGATGTTTATTGATACTCTGTTATTTCAGCACTGCACGTTATCATTTCTTTGTATTAGTCATGTACTATTTTTTAATACACGTTTTATACTTCTTATGTACTATTTTTATGTACTTGTATACTTCTTTCATTGTAAATATTACATGGGTCTCCACTGAAAACGGGCCATATGACTCAGCTGGACTAACCTGGTTAACAAATATCAAATAAATAAATAAATAAATTCAGGTTTATTTTGACCTGCAAGTACCAATGATGTAATTTTTTTCCCCCTCTGACATGTGGAAGACCCCTAGTTTTGACAGTTCATTACGGTGACAGCATATTTAGTCAATGATTTAGTAAAAATACATTGTTTTGCTGAAATGTTAAAAGTGTGTTTTTATTCTATCAATGGAAATCTAATATAAAGAATAAAATTAAACCAAACCAGAGCCAAAAATAATGACAAAAACTTTTAATGCAGCACATCCACAGTAAGCGCTTTCATCCACCAAGGACTTCTTCAGACTGTATAATGTGTTACAAAAAACACTCATTAAATACACGCGGTTTATGATGTCACATGACATAATTTTTTCCTTTTAAGGAAAGCAGTAAACTCCTTCCTATGGTTTATGGGTCTATATTATAACATCGAAGTTCTCCATCAAATGTTATAATATCAAACCCGTAATGTCGAACGCTGAAAACTGCGAAGGTGCAGGACATCAAATTCTTTCCCAGGGAAAGAATGTGGTGGGCCGTTGCTGTGGCTTTGCTGTTTTTAGCGTTCGATATGTTGGAGCGTTATGGATCGGGTTCAGGTAAGTGTGCGATTGTGTGTAAGTTAGGGTTGGGGGCGGGTTAGGTGAGTTAGGGTTAGGGAGTGGGTCAGGTAAGTGTGCGGTTGTGTGGACATTAGTGTTAGGGTGCGGGTTCAGGTAAGTGTGCGATTGTGTGTAGGTTAGGGTTAGGGGCGGGTTAGGTGAGTTAGGGTTAGGGCGCGGTTCAGGTAAGTGTGTGATTGTGTGTAGGTTAGGGTTAGGGTGCAGGTCAGTGTGCGATAGTGATGGACCTTAGGGTTAGGGTTGGGTTAAGGTAAGTGGATAGCTAGTACTGTATGTAAAGTTTAGTTTAGGTGTAGGATTTTAAATGTATGTGTGTGGATGGCTGTTTTTTGTGTGTGTTTGTGCTGTGTGTATGTTTCTCAGAATAGCGAATTTTTTCCCTGGGAAAAAAATTCGCTATTCTGACTGTTCGATGTTTTCACACTTCGGTGTTTAGGGTTCGATATAATAACATTCGATGTTGGTGAACTTCGATTTTATGATATAGACCCCATTCAAGCCAGGTGGATGGTAAGCATTCAGTTTCACTTGCCATTCATATTCCTTCCAGCTCAGCTCTTCTTCTGCATCATATTTCTTATCAGCATCCAAAACTTCATTTACAACACAAAACTTAAAATTCAGTTTGCATTTGTTGTCCTTATAATACTTACTTAAAGCATTTTTGTCATCTTGCACACTTACAGCATACTTGTGCTCATACATTCTTTTATTTAATTCTCTTGTTGTTCGCTCCACATAAAATGCAGTACATGACATGCAGACAATCAAATACACTACAAATCTTGATTTGCAATCACCCATGCAGTGCCCACTTTGATGTCCTTGACCTCAGTCAACAACAAATCACATAAACTGTACATTAAGCATTTGTACATTCCTGGGTTATTGCATTTCAACACTTTGCTGTTTAACTTACTCTGAAATAAGTTTTAAAAACGTTTACCTTTTTTTCTGCACAAAAACAAGGGCATCCCCCACCTTTTGACCCACTTCAGTACTGCACTTTAAAAATGTCCAATTATCCTTTACAATATTTTTTATAGTATGAGCATCAACACTGTTGGTGACTTGCATAAAAGTTTTAAAATATTTTGTATCATTATTTTTTGGTACTACTACCCTATCACTTCTATTGCTGACAATTTCTTTAAAGCAAAGTTCTACATCATTTTTAGGATACCCTCTGCTGATAAATTTCTCACATAAGCTCATGCACTCCTTATTAAATGCATGATCTTCATCAGTTAAGTGATGTACTCTAGTCAACTGACTTTTAACAATATTTGTTTTAGTTTTTTTTGGGGTGCATACTATCATAGTGCAAAAAATAATTGTTTTGGACCTACTTCTTATGAATAGCTGTTACCAATTTGCCATTCACCTTGGTAATATTGAGATCTAAAAAATGAATAGTCACCACATCATAAATGGAAGTAAATTTAAGAAAAGAACAAACATAGTTGAGATAAATCAAAAATGTTTCCAATAATTTTAAGTCACCCCTCCAAATTAAAAAAGCATCATCAATAAAACACTTAAAAATACAATGTATTTCATATAAATGCTTTCAAACACATGACACTTTTCCCATCCATTTGTAATGTATTTGATTGTCTGCATGTCATGTAATGCATTTTATGTGGGGCAAACAACAAGATAATTAAATAAAATAATGTATGAGCATAAGTATGCTGTAAATGTGCAAGATGACAAAAATGTTTTAAGTAAGTATTATAAGGACAACAAGTGCAAAGTAAATTTTAAGTTTTGTGTTTTGGATGACGTTTTGGATGCTGATAAGAAATTTGATGCAGAAGAAGAGTTGAGCTGGAAGGAATATGAATGGCAAGTGAAACTGAATGCTTGCCATCCACCTGGTTTGAATGATAGGAAGGAGTTTACTGCTTTCCTTAAAAGGAAAACATTATGTCATGTGACATCATAAACCATGTGTATTTAATGAGTGTTTTTTTGTAACACATTATACAGTCTGAATAAGTCCTCGGTGGATGAAAGCGCTTACTGTGGATGTGTTGAAGTAAAAGTTTTTGTCATTATTTTTGGCTCTGGTTCGGTTTAATTTTATTTTTATTATTTGTTCCGGATTTTTGTTTGTTTTTCATTTCCTAATATAAAGAATGCATGAATTATTACAGTTAGTTACTAAGCATGTAGTGCAGAAGACAACTGAGAAGCCTAGCCTGGTTTCCCAGTTGCCCCAGAGTGCAGCGTCATTAAGTGACTTACTTAGAGCCATTCAGTAGGCAAATGGAAGTTGAGGGAAGCAAACCCTGGACTGTAAGAAGAAATCTGTTAGCAACTCAGAGCCTTAACCATCTGTACTAACTGCAAGTCTTTTTTTTAAGTTTTTCAATATAGTTATTAAATGCCTTCATCATGGACTTACACCATCTGTTCTTAATACATTTTTTATGTTTATACACAGTGGCTGCCACTTTCTTTAAGGTTCTTTTGACATCACCACCACATTGATAAGCCATGGTGTTCAGCACAATGTCAAAAACTATTTTAAATTCCTTGCTTCCACATTAATCTTTGAAGTATACTTCTTACAAAGAGGACTAATAATTTTAAAGCATCTATGTTATTCAAATGTTATACTACATTATTCAAAGCTTCTAAAGCTTTCTAAGGTTTCTGGAATTATTTAAACCCTGAACTCGGCAGCAGAAACTTTCTCTGCACTGGACAGTACACATGATTATGCTGTATCAAATTATGTGGAAGGCCTCTATAAATTGAGAGAATGTTAATTGTCTTTCTAAACAAAAATGCATAAAAATAGTTATTGGTTTTAAGGATAAAACTGAATGCAACTTGAATTACATTTGCCATTTTCCAAGTATAATGTAAAAGAAAGATGTGTAAAACGGTATATAAATGTACTTTTTCTACTAGGGGACTGAATTGCAGTTTTTGCTTCTTTATTTTGCAAATATTTGCAACATTACAGAGTGTGCATGAAGGTTGCTGAGTTACACATCATATGATGATTTCCTTATCTGGACTATGGCTTGTTGAAATGGACCATTCCCCTTGAAGAGGTAACTGTGTAATCAGGAAGGGCATCTTTTAAATGAAGTAAATCCACAGGAATTCTGTTTAGGGCCTTACAAATAGAGGGACTGCCTGTTCATTCAAACAGCAGTTGCAGAAGGTAAGAAAAGGTTCAGGAGCTGCTGCTTTGGTTGCTAAAGCACTCCGTTTGAACAGAGCTCAGATTGTGACTGTGCTATTATTAATATCCTGAAGTTACATTTTGGACTGAAAATACAAAACCAGAAAGGGAAAGTATATACTTTTTGCTAGAAGCAAATAGTTTTTTTAGTTTAAATATCAGATTTCTCTGGCCATATTCTGTCTTTTATAATGTTTTATTTTCAGTTTTTTTTTTCTGTAAGTCTTTTACTGTTGTATCAACTTGGAAAAAAATTACTTATTTATTTCAAGTAAACGGTTTTATTATTCATCAACTCTGAACACTCGGGCTGATGATTCATTTACTGGTTAATGATTTTTTGTTTTATTTTACTTGTGTACTGAATAAACTGCAAGGTATTAGCCCTTGGAATGTTGACAAATTTGTGCTAATTGCTACCATTTTAATATTTAAATGCTGGATTATTTAAAGGAAAATACCACTCCAAAAGAATATATGTTTTTATTACAGCAAGTGTTTATTATATTTTTATTCTCTGTATTGCAAAATGACCATTATGGGGACTGCCAGACTGCTATGACTTTATTTTTCAGTCTCTTTGCCTTTCTCCCAGAACTGAGTTTAGGTTCCATTTGAGAAATCAAATACCCCTGCAAATTACAACATTGATAGCACCCCCCAAGAGTGGACCCAGTGTGTGAGATCTGAGTACTCAGATATAGACAGTAATCTGAACATTGACCACCATATGTCCATGGTGGTGAGGAAATCCTTCTATGTGGTTCAGGTTATACATAAGGGCATCTAGATCTAAATGTATCATTGTACTCAGCCCTCATTGGACTAATAATTGAGTACAATGCACCATTTGGCATGTACTTTGTCAGACAACTGGAGCATCCTCAGAAGTTCTCACCAAAAAATACAGGGTATTGCCAACATGTCATATGACTGATTAAAAGTCCTACCACTGTATGCAGATTCCTACTGATGACTGGGAGGTGATCACTAACTGCATGAGGATAACCTGCTCCAAAGATCTAAACTTGATCCCTGACATGAACTGATCATGCTGGAGAGACAGATTTGTGTCCCAGAGATTGCCCCTCCTCTGGAATAGACTTCCTATTCACATGAAGCAGAACCCTTCCCTGACCATGTTCAAGTGCAATCTGGACCAATGGATGGGAAATTGCAAATTCACTCCTGGGGTGGTGCCCATGTCCGTTATGGACAGTGGCAGTCTGTAAAAATAGTCAAAATCCCACTTGCTGAACCTTGTCATCTTTCCCTTTTCGGGAAAGAAAATTGTGTAAAATCTGGGTAAAACTGGCTAGGCTTGTAAGAGTTCTTGAGCTGTTGGCCTAGCAATCTGCTATGAACCTGTAAGATAAAATCAATATTTCACTTGCCAAAGTGAGGATACTTACCACTTTGAGTACTGTTGCAGTATAAGTTATTCCTGTTCTTCTTTGAAAGATTTCTTGGCAGACCTAGTAGCTCAGCAGATAGGTCACTTGATTTTGGTGCAGAATGCTGTAAGTTCTATTCCCACACAGGTAGTTGGGTTACTTTTGCGACAAGGACATTATGGTGCAGCATAAAGAGGGTACTCCGCCCTTGCATGCACGATACTTTGGAAGAGATGTTAATCCAATGCCCCATCTGTCTGAGCTGGTGGTAACTCAGGTGGATATAAAAGATCCCATGGCACTTATCAAAAGAGTAAGGTTAATTAATTTTATACTAAAATTGTAAAAGAGCACATAGCTCTAGATGATTGTCACTGTTGAAGTAACAAAAGGGTTTGTGGGTGAATGGATGGACGAATTACAAATTTATTGATGTGCAAAAAAAATATGCACAATAAGGATTCTTTATTACAAACTGAAAAAATATAAATAACATCTGTGAATTTTCAAAAATATACTTCAGCTTACAAAATTGAAAAAAAAACATGAAAGAAAAAATGAACAGTAATAAATAATTAATCCCCCCACTCTTATGTCTATAACCAACATTTTAATGTACTCAAAACTTCAGTGAAACAGCACATTTTATTATATAATACTTCTTGGCATATTGCTAACCAGATAGCAGAGAACATTTAATCTATTAATTTTCTCAATGTAAGTATCCCATGGATTGGAAATCGGAACTTTAGAAAAGGCTAGGAACAAATTACAGAGTAAAAAAATGGAAACTGTGGGAACAACACATGCAGAATAATGTTTTGGAGGAGTGAGGTTTAAGGAAAGACAACAATTGATCATTTTATGTAATGATGGATTGATGATAAATGAATAAAAGAATATATGCATGTAACTGTGAATATGTTAACATAGTTTGTTTTCTTTTACATAAATGTATGTTTGCCTGTGTCTTAAGTGGTAATTCAATAAAGGTGTTAAAAAAATGTGACCATCCCATGGAATCCCATAGTCTCCGCATCTTATAATAGATAGTGTTAATTTTTTTATTTCCTCAAATGGGATTACCTTGATTAACATACCCCAAAAGTGTTGAACACTAGTACATTTTAAGAAAACATGCTCATCATCTTCTTCTGCATTACATACTTGCTTGTGACACCTCCTTTCTGCAGAAAACGTTTTATACCTCATATTTTGTTTAGTGTGCAATTTTAGTAAGAGTAGCTACCACAAAAAGTCAGACCATTCTTAGATCCCCACATACCTATTCTTTCTCTTTTTAATTCCCTCTCTCTCTTGTGCATTTCTGTTAGCGTACTCATCTTCATCATAATAGAATAGTTCCATAATATGTGTATACCACAGTTTTCTCTCGGCCACTAAAGCATATAAACTTATTTTTCACTGATGCATCCTATTCTGAAGTTCCTTTATTTTCACTTCCCCATCAAATCATAGGTCCTTTCCTTTTTCATAACTTGCCCAAAAAGATTGAAATCTTTTAAATAAAAAAATACCCAGCAATTTATATCCCTATCTTTAATGCTTCGTAACATATAATACATGTATAATGATACTAAAAATACTTGTGGATGAACTAAATGTAACACCTTTTAGTTACTTTATTGTAAACATTGTAAACAGTATTTATTCTGATGGGATTTAATCAAGAACCCCAGAAAAAATGAAAAAAACAATGTGTAATATTTATTTTTTCCCTTTTCTTAGACAAAATAAAAATGCTAGCTAGCTATGCAACTTGATAGTGTCCCATTTATTAAATAAACTTTCTTCCTAAACAACATTTTGAAGGGTTTCCAAAAGCTGTCATTTGTTTTTGAAATCACCTCTTATCAATGTCTTTGAATAGTTTTATCTACCAAATGTTAGGTCTAAGGCTTTTGTTTCCAATTCAGTAAATTCTATAGTTAGTACCCCAACATCTGTCCCAAACCTTTTATATTTTTCTTTATTTGTTTGTAATCCTTCTTACTCTAAAGTCTTTTTTATTCCATCAGATATGTATACAGATAACTATTTATTGTGAGAAACTAGCATTAAATTATCTGTATAATCTAAAATCGTGGAATTTCACCCCCTTAACCAACTCCCATTGACCCCTAAAAAATAATATCCATGTACTTAATTACTACATTCATCACCAAGAAAACATCTCTGCCTAACTCCCCTCTGCATTTTGATGTCAGTACTTTTCCAAACATTTATTAACAATGACACAGTTGACCTGCTGTATGCTGTACATACCAATTGCTGTATTTTGATACGAAAGCCATACTGCTATAATATTTCCCATAACAGCCTGTACTCTAAACTATTAAAGGCCTTTGCTGTTTCACATACCTAAAGTACCCCTTCTCTTCCTGCCTATATTTCATAAACTCCATGTTTATTTAACAATAAATGTTTCTTAATTTGTTTATTTGGCAAACCATATAGTCCATACGATTTTGTCATCATATCTACTAATACCCTCTCTTATTCTAACCTGTAGAACTTTCATCAAGATTTTGTAATCTGTATTACATAAAGTGATTGGTCTCCAGTTTTTCATATCCTGTTTATCACCCTTCTTCCATAAACACTTTATAACAGTACGTACTATGTGATCATTATGATCCCCTAAAGTAAACCATTCATTCAAGACATCCAAAAGTATATATTTATTTGCATATCACCCACTGAAATATATATTAAAAAAAACATAAGGGAGCCCATCTTCTCCTGGAGAGCTGGCTTTATCTACCTGTCTTAATACCATTTTAAGATGATCTAGCTCAATTTTCCTGTCAATATTTTTTAAATCTACATCTATCTTTTCTAAATGACATTATCATAGTTCTTCAGTAGCCTTGCATTCATATAACATCTCCATATGTTTTGTTGCAATAGTCATAATATTTTGCTTGACATTTTTTCTAGCTCATTGTCATCAAACAAAATATAAACAGCATTTTCTTGCTTCTTAACCCACCCATCCTTAATAGTAATACCTTTTTTATGTTTAAAAAATATCTCTGTCTCTAAAGTGATATTTGTACTCTTTGTTTATTTTTTCATAAATTTCTTTTTCTCTCCTTAGACAATCTTGACTGTGTGTTTCTACTAAATATTCAGATATCTGAAGTAACAATCTGTAAAAATACTTTTCCTTCAGATAGTGTTCTTTTTTGTAATATAGATATAGTCATTGTTATATTTGTCTTTAAATCCTATCCACCAATCAGTAAGGGACATATAAAAATCTTTCATGGTTAAATGCTCTTATCATAATGTTTTCATCCTGCTCTTCCAATTTCCTTCCTGTACCCATTTAGCTGTTAATTTTTAAGCCTTTTTTAAGCCTTTCCCTACTATAAGACTCCCTTCTTCATCACCAGACTCCCTCTATATGGCACAATGATCAGGAAAAGCCAGTTAGTTTTTTGAGTCTTGATATTTATCTCTCAGAAAATAAGAAAAAGCCTATCTTGATCCGGCATTCCCCATTAACATGAATATTCCTTATTGGGTTGGGAGGGTGGCCTAATGGTTAAGGTGTCTGCCTTACAAACACAAGGTGCAGGGTTTGAGTCTCACAAGGGATAATTAGCTAAGCTTAAAATGGCTCGCAAGGGCAGTTAGCTTGGTAAGAATCTTTGAATCTAATCTATGAATCTTCATCTAATTTCAAATTACCTATTATTAAACATTACGTACCAATGCTGACATCTTTGGTTAGCTTACCCTTTGTACATTTTATATTACAAATAAATTCACCTGCTAATACAGCTGGTAAGTTTGCTACAGTATATGCCCTCACATCCTCCAGTAGGCTGCATCTCTCCTCATATTTTGGACTAGCATACAGTGCAATTATTCTAACTATAGCGTGTCTAAACATTACATCCACCACTAACAACCTACCTGTCCGTAGTATAAACATATATTTAAATGTAACTGCATCCTGTTTATAAAGGAAAGCAATATCTGAACAGGTCTCAGTCCAAACTCTCCAAATAATTCTACCCCATAGTTTACCAAATTGCTCTCTTTACCAATAACCACACAATCTAGTGTCCAGGAGAATTATAAAATCATAATGTTGTTTTTTTTTGTTACAACTGTATAACTGTAATTCTTCTTCATTCACCTTCAATGTTATTAACATCCAGGGATAAACTAGAAAAAATAATCATTGCTTTATGTTTTACTCGTTCTACCCATGCCTTTGAGCTTTTTTTCATTAATGGACTCTAATACCTATAGTATCCTTTTTCATCCCCTGCCTCCTCAGTATCTCCAGTGCTATTGATCCCCCTTCCTCAATTTCTGCAGGTTCTGTCATTGTCTCTGTCCTCCCTTTTAAATTCTTCTAGAGCAGTATTTAATGACTGACAGACATTTTTTCTGCCTGTACACTTTGTGCTTTAAATTTGCTTTGTTCTTCTACCCCAGAAGAAGGTCTGCAGGCATCTCCGTTATGTGGCTCTATTTGGGTCCTTCCTGACTACTCTTCCCCTTGCATTACAGGAGAATGTTCCTGTTGCTCCTAACAGTCAAACCATGTGTGTCCTTCACTACCACCTTTAGTACAATGCAATATACATTTCTTAACTATATGTCCTTTATCTCCACATTTACTGCATCTTCTGAAGTGACAAGTATTTATGAAGTGGTCTCATTTCCCACAAAAAAGCAGGTCTTAGCCTGGCCTTCATAACGTAAAACTCCTCTAACATTGTTCACGACACAAACAGTAGGTAAGTGAACAACAACATTCTTTACAATTTGTATTGTTACCCCTGCTTCCCAGCCACCATTCCAAATACCCCTGTCATCATACCATTTTTACATCAAAAACAGATTGGCATTCTTTTTCAGGGTATTTTTTTGCATCCATATATTCAACATCAGTGCTTTTAAATTGCAAAAAACTATGGAAATAACTTTATAGTCCTTTTGTTTATTAAAAAGTAAGACAAACCTACAGTCCAGTTCATGTGTTTCAAAATACATGTCACAAAACATTAATTTCCCAGATAAATGGCAACATGCAAATCCATAGGAACAAAGCATAAAGGCTTGACAATATTGTCGCTCATTTCTCTCTCTCTCTCTCTCTCTCACAGATGACAAGCAGGAAGGGTATTTCATTTAGATGCTTTAATACATAGAAACACATCAGGATGGATAGCAGCATCATAAAATACAAATGAACTGGCTAGCAGACAGACAGACCTTACATACATACCTGCTTACATCTCAATAGCTTATTACAAAATGTCACTCTAACTTGCACATGCTCAGTATCTATACACTTGTGCAAGTCCTTGGATAGCTTCTTAAAGGTACAAACACACATTGATCTACATCCTCCCTCTTAAAAAGATTGCCCTTTGTAAAATAATATCACACACTATTATATACATTAGAAACAAAACACAATGTTCATGTCCAAGTTTCTTCATATCTGCTTCAGGGATTAGAGACACGACCATATCTCATAACATAACAGTCTGGACCAACTTTAGCAACAGGGACAGCCTGTGGTGCACAACTCATATCAGGAACCTCTGGATTCATCACAGAAAGGGGAATGTTGTCTGTAACTTCCTCCAGAATTAGAACACTAGACAACTCACTCTGAGATAAAAAGTCTTTCTCACAGACTAAATGCTGTGGTATAGGCTAGGACAGTGATCTCAAATGCTTCTGATTCTGCCTGAAAACCGCTCCTTGTGATTCCATAATTCCGGCTCTGGACAAATATTCTTCACGGCACCAATCTGATCATAACCTTTAGATGTTTGCATCCTTACCACTTCTCCTTCTCGTAATGGATTGAGCAGTTTGCTGGTTTTATCTTAGTAGGACTACTGGGTTAGGCGTTTGTTCAACAGATTGGCTTTCACTGACCTGTTTTTCTTGACACATGGAACCAACAACTGACTACTGATTGGTAATGTGGTTATGGTTTGTCTCGACAGAAGTGTCTGAGCAGGTAAACCAAGATGTTTATCATAGGGAACATTTCTGAGATTCAAGAGATTCAGGAAAACATCGCTATTATCTCATTTTGACTTCTCTAATAACTATTATGCACTTTGAACTGCATGTTCTGCCATACCATTTGACTGTGGATACTCAGGGCTACTAGTGACATGAGTAAAGTCCCATTCTTCAGCAAATCTTTTAAACTGTTGGCTTGTAAACTGCGTGCCATTGTCAGAAATAACTTTATGCGGACTACCATAGACTTCGAAATGCCACTTCATATTAGTAATGACAGTACTATATACTAGATTGGGAAGTAGGTCAATCTTGAACCAATTGAAGTAAGAGTCTACTAACACCAAATAGTGTTGACCATTCCACTCGCAAATGTCCATAACTGCTGTCGACCAAGGTAGTTCAGGAATATGGTTTAGCTGAAGTTGTTCCTTCTATTGGTGTGGCTTTGTACTATTACATATGGAACAAGAAAAATGTGCTGTCTCAAAGTCTTCTGACATTGAAGGCCAAAATACTAGTCATCTCACCCTTCTTTTGGTAGATTCAGTCCCTGGGTGACCACGATGCAAGATAGTAATGTACTCTGGTTGCAGGGACTTTGGAACAATTACTTTTGGATCTTTCATGATGATACCTTTGTCAGCCAAAATCTCATCTCTGCACGGAAAGTAAGGTTGCACTTCTTGAGGTAAATGAGATTGATTTGATGGCCATCCTTGATTGATAAAGTGGTCGAGCCTTTGTAAAACTGGATGTATGGCTGTGTGATCTCTCAACTCATCAAGATGTGTAGAAGAAAAATTTCTCACTTTAATTACTTCAAAATCAAGGTTCTCATTCTCATGCTGTTCTGTGATGTTTCTGGGTAATCTGGATAATGTATCAGCAAGATAAAAAAGTTTGCCTTTCTTGTAGACAAGACTAAAATTTTACTTTTCCACTCTCAGCTTCATGCATTGCAGTTGGCCTGGAGCTGAATGCATAGGCTTTCTCAAGATAGTGACTAAAGGTTGGTAGTCTGTTTCAATCTAAATGAGTCTACCATAAACATAATCATAGAACTTCGAACATGCAAACACAATTGCCAAAAGCTCTTTCTCGATCTGGGCATACTGCATCTCAGTTTTGGTAAGAATTCTCGATGCATAGGCAACACAGGTTGACCCTTTTGTAGAATAACTGCACCAAGACCACATTTTGAAGCATCACAGAAAATTGTAACTGGTTTGTGAACATCATAGTATCTGAGAGTAGGTGGACTAGCAATTCTATGTTTCAGGATATCAAATGCTCTTTGGTGTTGCTCTAATCACGACCAGGATACATCTTTACATGTCAGCTCTCTGCGTGCTGATAGTTGGCTCAAGTCTGGTATGAACTTGCCTAGGTAGTTAACCATGCCAAGAAAACGTTTCAGGGCTTGAACATTGTCTGGAGCTGGCATCTTGAGAATGTCTGTTTGCTTTGAAGGGTCTGGTCATAGGCCTGTCTGGTCGTAGGCCTGTACTGGTAAGTAAATGACCAGCATAAGTAACTTATTGTAGCCTGAACTTACATTTCTGTGGATTGAGTTTAACTTTCACTTTGACATGCCCTTTCTACCACTTTTCTGAGGTTTCTGTCATGCTCTGCTACATCATGAAATGCTACTAGTATGTCATCTACTATAATAGCACAAGGATACCCAGAAAGAAATTTGCTTCATTGCACAATAAAAGACTTCACTTGCAGAATTTATCCCAAATGGCAGTCACAAAAATCTGTACCTGCCAAATGGACTACTGAACGTAGTGAACAATGATGACTTTTTGTCAACCTGAATTTACCAAAGTGAACTCTTTGCATCTAAGACAGAAAAAAACAGTGGCATTTGGCATCAGAGCTGTGACTTCTTTGACTGTGCACATTGGATGATGAGGTCTTTTTAATGCTTTGCTCAAATCTCATGAATCAATACATTTTCTGATGTCATCTGAGCTTTTCTTATGAGCTACCACCATGGAAGATACCCATTCAGTTGGAGTTGCTACTGGACAAACCACACCTTGTCACACCATTTTATCTAACTTGGCTTTGACTCTGTCCTGCATGGCTATTGGAACTTTTCATGCTGGCCTGATCTCTGGGTCTAACTTCAAGGAGTACACAACTGGAAGCTTGCCTAGTTTGTCTTAGAAAAGATCAGCATAGGTAGAAGACATGTACTGGGTGAAAATGGATAGTGGTCTTTCAAGCAAACTTGGTGGACTTCCTTATTAAATGAAAGCAGTACCATTTTAAAATGTCTTTGAGCCCTAATAATGACTGGATGTGTCTCTTGACCACATAAAATAACAAGTCGTAGCTTCTTCCAGCAGAGTAACGTGAAAGTACTGCTGAGCCTTTGGTCTGACTTTCTTTACCTCCATAAGCAACAAGTTTCACACACCTTGCCAAATCAAGCCTTTAACCATGACACAGTCTAGCAAATGTTTCTGCTGACATAACATTGCACAGCGGTATCAGCTTTCAGTTCTATGGGTTTGCCATTTATCTGAACAGTGCAAAATACTTCATTCTTTGGCCTTAAATCTACTGCACTGACCATTTCTAACTGAACAAGTAATTTCTTAAAATCATCATCATTATCAGCCCCCTTTTTTCCATTTTTCTACATGGGGTCGGGATATCATGTTAACTGTTGCCAACTCTCTCAATTCAGTGCCACACTCCTGCCTTCTTCAACACTCATGCCTGACTGTTGCAGATCTTCTTTCACACAATCCATCCACCACTTTGCTGGACATTCTCATTTCCTCTTACCTTCTTCCTGTCTGTCCCAAATCTTCCTCACCAGATTGTCTTCAGCTTTTCTACACATGTATCCAAACCACCGTAATCGGTACTCTTTGATTTTTTCTGCAATTGGAGCTACTTTGGCTTCTGCTCTTATGTCCTCATTTTTTCGTCTGTCCCACAGTGTGCATCCTATCACCTTTCTCAGGCACTTCATTTCCATCACCTCTAGCTTCTTCAACTATTCTGCCTTTACTGCCCAGGTTTCTGTACCATACAGTAGTACTGGTCACATCACTGTCTTGTACACATTACTTTTCAGCTTCTTTGGCATTCTTCTGTCATAGACTACACCTGATACTCTATACCAGTTGGCTGTAGCCCTTCTGATTATAGATTTGACCTCTTCATTCAGACTGCCCTTTTTCTCAACTACTCCTCCCAGATACTTGAAGATGTTTACCTGTTCCACTGTCTTCCCTTCTATCTCTATTCTCAGCTTCTTCTGATTTCCCTAATTTGCTGTCATTGTCATCGCCTTATCTGTGCTTAGTTCCATCCCATGTGCCTTCAGATTTGCATTCCATTCTCCTATCCTTTGCAGAAGTTCTAGCTCAGAGTCTGCCTGTACTGCCACATCATCTGCATACAGCAGTTTTGTTGATCCGTCCCCTCCAACCTTTTTGCTAATGTAGTCCATCACCAGTATGAACAGCAGTGAGCTGAACCCTGATATACACCCACACCCACTGGGAACCCCTATGTGAGGCCAAACACTGTTCGTACTTGAGTCATTGGGTCCTTGTACATAGCCTGCACTAATTCTACCAATATTTCTGGGACTTCAAACCACTGCAGTACTGTCCAGATCAGCTTTCTTGGGACCTAGTCATATGCTTTCTCCAAGTCTAGAAATGCCCAGTTGGACTCTCTCCTCATCTCTAGCCTCTTCTCAAGTATCTGTCTCAATGTAAACATCAGGTCAATTGTGCTGCTTGCTGATCTGAATTCAAACTGCTCATCTGCCATCTTACATTCTACTTCTCTGCGTATCCGTTTATCAATCACCCTCTCCAGAACTTTCATGCAATGTGATAGGAGTTTGATGCCTCTGTATTGCTCACAGTTGTGGATGTCCCCTTTGTTCTTGTACACTGGCATGAGTATGCTTATTCTCCAGTCATCTGGGATATGCCTTTCTCTCCACACTGCCATTAGTACCCTCAGGAGCCATTTCTCCCCTATCTCACCCAGCATCTTTATCATACCTGCTGTGACCTCATCTGAGGCTTCTGCTTTCCCTGACTTCATCTTCCTTAGTGCTGTTCTTACTTCTTCCAGGGTGGGCTCCCCTGTTCTTCTCTCATCATAGGCTGTTTCTGGGGCAGCACAGCTTCTGTGGGGTTTTCTTCATTCAGAAGGTGCTGGAAATACTCCTTCCATCTGCCTTTGATGTAGTTTCTTAAAATGTTCCTTTTTAATAAAAGAATGTGGGCCTTTTGATTTACAAAACCTTTTGAAGTGATTCCATTTATTGCATTTGTGGCATTGTTGACCAAAAGCTAAACATTTTTCCCTTTTAGAGTCATGACTTCTACCACAATTACGACAGTTGGCAATGAAACTAGGTTGGTGCCCATACTTTGAGTTTGCTGACTCACTCTTATGCTTAACTGAGACTGTGTGAACTGTGGAATTTGCTAGAAAGCTCAAGGGGTTGCCAGTGAGTGCTGCAGGGGCTACAGTTTCTGCCATGTGCTTGGGCCTGTTTCTTTTAATTACATGCTGCATACTATCAACATGAGTTTTATCACTGTGCCTTCTAAAGCTGTTCTCATTTGTAAGCATATTTGTGTGCTTTTCTGTGAGCTCGTATATCTGACAAATCTCAATGGCCTTATTCAAAGTTAAATCACTGTCACGAAGCAAAATCTTTCTCACAGCATCATCTTTAATACCACACACAGGTCTGTCCTTTATCAATTCATCCCGTAAATCATCAGATTTGCACATTTTAGCCTTATTTCTCAGGTCAGTTATATATGCTGCAAAAGTTTCACCAGGCTTTTGATCCCTTGTGTAAAATAATTGCCTTGTCATTGTAACATTTACCTGGGGGTTACGCATTTCTCTAAATTTACATTTTAAGCACTCAAGGTCCTCCCTTGTCTCAGCCTGTACAATAGTATGATGGTTTTCCCCTTCTCCTGTATAGATAGCAGGTGCATACACAAATGAATATTCCCTTTCTCTGGCTTCTGACTCAGCTAAATTAAGTACAATAAATGCCTTTGTACAGTCATCTTTATCAGAAAATCCAGCCTGCATTAAAATGTCGTACTCTTGCTCAAACACTCTCCAGATCTTAGCATATTACTGTCAAACACAAGTGCACCATGTTTTCGAAATCCGTCTGACATGCCCACAGAGTATACACAAACACACTGAAAAATATGGCCCTTGTAATTATGTATGAAAAAACTATTCTGTGAGCTTGTAATAACCTTCAAATATACAATAAATGCTTTAAAATATTGTACTTTGCAAAATATGCTCTGTTATGGCTGTATTCTGCAAAATAACTTTACTGAAACACTGTACAAACATGTAAACACTTTATACACTTCTGATAACTCTGATATCTCTGCTTAATACAAAAATACATGCTTTGTGAAAATGTGGTCATTTCCTCTTATTTTATTTGTTTTATGCAGTTCGGACTTTATTTCAAATATTTTCCATAATAATTCAAATATTTTATCAATATCATATATATCTGTTTATGCAAAAATCATTAGAACGTTCTGTATTCCTTGTTTCATATTTTACAAGAAAGAAATAGTACTGAGCAAGTTTTAGGATCTGAAAATCATTTCTGACTTGTTTTGTGAGTTTGCACATCATGGGAATAATTCAGTCCTATATATTCCACCAGTTCAAAGCAAATGCTGCCTCTAATGATATACCCTTTAGACATGCCGCTTCTGACACCATGTTGCTCGTCTCTCTCTCTCTCTCATAGATGACAACCAGGTGGGGATATTTCATTTAGATACTTTAATACATAAAAACACATCAGGATGGATAGCAGCATTATAAAATGCAAATGAAATGGCTAACAGACAGACCTTACATACATACATGCTTATATCTCAATGGCTTACTACAAAATGTCAGTCTAGCTTGTACATGCTCAGTATTTATATGCTTGTGCAAGCCCTTGGATAGCTTCTTAAAGGTACACACACACACACACACACACACACACACACACACACACACACACACACACACACACACACACTGATCTACAAATATAATCCCATCTATCCATGTTGTGTCCATTTCCTGTTCTGATATGAATTACAGGTTCAGTTCTTTGTGAAAAATTTGTTTTCTTTTTGTAATCCCCATATACTGTTGCAACACTCGCATAAGTAAGTTTGGGTTACATTACTAAGTGAATTTCTTGCTCACTCTGTTCCCAATATCTCAATTTTCCACATCACAAACTTCAGTATTCAAGCCCAAAGTATTTCAGGGTGTTATAGTTTCTGATGATGCCCTAATACTCTGTTCTGGAAATTGCCTTTCCATTAAATCACCCCAGGATAAAGCAAACTCATTTGCTGGCTCCTCTGATATCATTGACACCAAAATGTCATCTTGTGACCTTCCTGATTGTAAAAATGTCACCATTTTTTTCATTTGAAGTTACTTTTTCCACACTGTGTGCAGGCACAGCCTCTGCCATGCTTGTTCTCTCCGCCATCTTGGACTCTGCCACTGCAAAGTGTAGGGGAAGTTCACTGGTGTCCCAGTCAAATTTAATTAGTATGAATACTGTTTTGGGTCCCCCTGAACAGAGGCCATACAACTAGTGTGACTAAACTGATCAACAAAGTGTAAATAAATAAAATTTCTCCAACAACTAGCTCTTTGAAAAATAGCTCATAGCTTCCTGCCTCTGGAGTCATATACAGACAAAAAAATAATTAGGGACAGTCAGGGACACTTTTTAAAATATTAGTGTTATTAACCTGAGTAACTGAGAGAATAAAAGAATGTGAATTAACATGCATTTTCTGAAGTAAGAGGTTTTTGAATCAAATTATTGTCATTATTTGTTAACTGCAGCTGATCACATTTCCTCTAAAAATTGCCAGTTTTAGGAGAGATTGGTAGGTACTGCATAAGATTTTAAGCCAAACGAAGGATGTTTTGAAAATCAAGGACATTTAAGAGATATGGTTTCACATTAGTTATTTATAATACTTTGCTGATCTCAGCAGGAAAATCTCAGGATGTTAAACTGTGGGGAGTGATCAATACTAAAGCTATAGAATCTCGACTGTCTAGTGTATGTCATGCAGGCTGAGACAAACAGCTAAATTCAATAAAGCCTACATGGTCCATTTACACCATGTGTGTGTTGCATTGCACAATTTTGCATTCAGTAAGTGGCTCTACATGGTGTGTAGTGTCACGGACAGCCATGCAAACAAGTTAAACACCATAGCATGCAAATTACAGCATAAGCGGCTGAATTGTATGCTTATCAACCAATGCAAGACGGAGGAGCTATTCAATAAGCTATAAAGCAACTGTGTAGATTCAGTGCTGGTTTTTCCTGTGAATTCCAAAACCTAATGGAATACAGCTATGGAAAGGAGTCTACACAGAAACAATGTCAGGGGTTGCTGTTGCTTTAATTTATGTGTATGTGCAACAAGTTGAAGTCTATGCTGCTGCTGCTAATAGACTGAGACAAAGAAGGATCAGAGTTTTCAGACCCAGGGTAACTTTTCATAACCTGCAGGTACATGATGTGGAAATTGTAGAGTGCTAGAGGGTGAACAGAGACACACTACAGGATCTCTGGAAACCTCAGAGCCAGGACGCACTGAGGGGACCAACAGAGGACATGCTAGGGGTATCACATGAATCAGCATCCACTATCCTCCAACAATTTTTGAATGCTATGCTCCAACATGCTAATGTCCACATATATTTTCCCTGTACTCCTAACGATAGGGCCAGAAATGTGCAGGAGTTCTACCCTGTAGCACACTACCCTGAAGTACTGTGTGCCATAGATTGCACACATATAGAAATTAAGGAATCATCCAGGGAGCAGGGAAGGCTCTACAGTAATAGAAAGGGCTTTTACTTTATTAACTACCAAGTTGTGTAGAATGCCAAGGGAATCATCTTGAATGTGTGTGCTGGCAAGCCTAGCAGTTACAATGACTCAGATATCTGGCACACCTCCCATCTGTATCAGATGTTCACTAGGGGGGATATCCCACAGGGTCATGCACTGGAACTGTGACTGATGACACCCATCAGAAATGCACACACACCTGCTGAAGAATGCCATAATGAGGCACATTTTGAGTTATAGCACAATGGCACGAAAATTACAGAACCAACTGATATTGCCAACATCCTGACAAATAGGTTCAGTGCTAACTTTACCCCCCTCACCCCCTAAAGGGCCCATATCTATATAGGAAAAATGCAGAGTCCCTGTAATCACAACTACACAGGTAAAAGCTCCTCTCTCTAAAGCCAAAAACACAGCATCCATGGGACCAGAAAACACCCCAGGCTGCATTTTACACGAACCTCAGAATGAACTGGCTCCCCACTTAAGCACCATAATAGCCTTGCATCAGGCTTTGTGCCCACTGAATGGTGCACAGACACAGTTATCTCACTCCACAAAGGGGGAGCCACCACTGATCCTGGGAACTATAGACCTATTAGCCTGATGAGCCTGGTCTGCAAGGCCATTAAACGTATCATCATGGAACTCATAAACAAAGACATTGGTAACCTCCAAACTCTGGATCCCACCCAGTTCGGGTTTGTGAAAGGCAGATCATGCCTCCTGAACCTGATCGACTTCTTTGAGGCAGTCACCAAAGCCGTAGATGAGGGTAAGGTGGCTCACACAGCCTATCTTGACCTCGCCAAGGCTTTCAACACCATTCCCCCATTCTGGAATTATAGCTAAACTCACTAAACTAGGTATAAATCCCTACGCCACAAGATGGGTTGCCAACTGGCTCACTGACAGAACCCACACTGTAAAAGTTGCAGACTCCAAATCTGACCTCAAAGCAGTGACAAGGGGAGCACCACAGGGTTCCATCCTGGGACCACTCCTGTTTGGTATCTACTTCTCTGAAGTACAGGCTAACACAGAAGGCCTCTGGCTAATGAAGTTCGCAGATGACTGTAAACTAGGAGCCATAGTCAAGTCCCCAAATGATGTGGACATCCTACAGAAGGGCCTTGCTGAGACAGATGCCTGGTGTCAGAGCCATGGCCTCAAGCGCAATGCCAAAAAGTGCAGTGTCATCCCCTTTGTTAAAAACTCTGTACCCATGAACTACCACATAGACAGCAATCTACTTAACACTGAATGTGTGATAAGAGACCTTGGGACCCAGGTGGACAGTAGTCTCTCCTTTGATAGTCACATCGCCACAGTAGTCAGGAAGTCCTTCTATGTGGCACACCTCATCATAAAAGGGTTCTCATCCAGGAAAAAAGAGGTTATTGTTCCCCTCTACTCGATACTAATTAGACCCATTATAGAGTACAACACCCCTTTTGGAATGTACCTCACAAGGCATCTGCAGCAGCTGGAAAGGCCACAGAAGTACCTCACAAAGAGGATTACTGGCCTCAAACAAATGCCCTACACTGACCGCCTCATAAAACTCCAGCTTTACTCCATAGCATATCACCTACTCCGAGGTGATCTCTGCCTAACATATAAAGCTATGTCAAACCCAGAGCTGTTGGACATGCTACACCTAAAGAAATCCCAATCCGTCTGAGCTACATGCTCTAGGGACCTAAACCTTGTCACCACAATAAACAGGACATGCTGGAAGGATAGATTCCTGTCCTAGAGACTTCCCATACTCTGGAACAGGCTACCCATCTATGTCAAGCAAAGTTCTTCATTAGCACTCAAGAAAAATCTTGATGAGTGGATGGGAAATAGGAAATACACCCTGGGGATCATGTCTGTGTCTCTGCTTGACAGTGGCACAGGAAAATAACTTTCTTGGGTGGCATAAGCCAGGGATCCTTGTTGGCTAGGCTTACATAGGCCCTTGGGTCGATAGCCTAGTACCTACCTATGAACCTATGTTCAAACCAGAAATATCATAAAGTTTATATTTGGGCAGCTGAAGTCACCGTTCCAGTGCCTAGATACATCTGGGGGCGCCCTGAAGTACAGTCCATGGACATGTACTGAAATATTCGCAGTATGTGCCATTCTACACAACATAATCCTGAGAAAACAGCTTTAGCAGGATCAACAAAGGGAAGGAGAACACATCCAACCACCAATGCCAAGGTCATCACAGCCACACACAAGTGAGGAGACAGAAGGGGAAGCAGCAGCTGCTGTGGGTTTAGGCAGATGTAGGCATGCTCAACATGCCCTTGCATTGGCTAAGAAACAACACATAGCAGATTCATTGACCACCTAAGGGCCTAAAACCTTTCTCCTATGCACACACATATAGTAACATTGATGCCAGGCAACTGTTACAACCTTTACCTCCCCATGTACTGGCTGTGTACTGCTTATGTCAGACAGAGCCTGCCTTGAATTAAAACTGTTGCAACTGCTGGATTTACAAGGTAAGTGTTGAACCTAGGGTGTATTGTATAATAATATGAATGATGGAATATCCTTGGATTTTGTTACTTGGTAGTGTAAGCAAGTTAAATGTGAGAGATTTGTACAGAAATGAGCTTAACATGTGACAGCAGAGATGTATTTGACTTATATGTGTCCATTATTATGCAGTAGGCCTCAGTCATCAAAGATTCATACCGTCATACCTCTCAAAAGTAGTGATGGTTACTGCATGCCCTCAGTTTAGCACCATAAGTTTGTACTGGAAGATCATTAAAGAGAGAGTTAGAAAGTAGAAATACACACTGCAGTTTCAGACTTCACAACCCTCACAAGATCATTCACAATAAAGTTGGAAAATGTTGATGCTATCAGCTGACTAACTTTCTAAGACCATTATAAGTCAAAGTTACAATTACCAGTTCAACATCGCAAATGCAGATATGCTAAGCACTAAGTCAGATATACCCTGAGCATCAGACACAAAGCTTATACATCCATGAATCCAAAACATACAAAACAGGGATATGGCACAGTTATCATCTCTTGCACTGTGTGTTGGTGGGAGCAGGAAGTCTAGGATGACATTAAAGGTCAGTGAGTGTGTGTGAGTAAGAAAGAGAAGCAGGAAGACATTTGGATAAAACAACAAATGGCCAGTGAGACGAGTTTTAACCTGCATGGCTGAACCATGTAACTATTGTGAGTATGTGTGTGTGCGTGTGTGTGTGTGTGTGTGTGTGTGTGTGTGTGTGTGTGTGTGTGTGTGTGTGTGTGTGCGTGTGTTTGTGTGTGTCTTTGTGTGTGTGTGTGTGTGTGTGTGTGTGTGTGTGTGTGTGTGTGTGTGTAGGGGTCCTCCAGGTGAAATTGGTGTCTGTGTGTCTGCGTGAACACAGCCAAGCTCTTGGGCAGGTGTGAGACATGCATGGTAGAGGTGGCAGTTCATCATTGTTGTCACTGACTATGAGAACTGGATCTGCCAGGAGTTGCACTGGCATGTCCATGCCCATAGTCAGATGCACTGTTGCTTATGAAAGTGGCTGATATCTGCTAGATGAGCTCCCCTCATGAGTACACCAAGGACCATGACACCATGGTCTGCCACATCTGGGTGTGCATAGCTCATCTACTGATGGAGCAGTGGAAGTACTGCCACTATGAGAAAGTGATTGGGTAAGGCCATTTTGGCTAACAACAGATGATGTAGCTGACCTTATACCCGTGAGGATGCCATCACCTTCTCAGCAAATCTTCTATCACAGACACTGCTTGTTTCAATGTGCCATGCATTGGATCCATTGAACTGGTAACATGGTGGAGGCAGTCATGCATTTCAGCCTGTGCCACATCTACAACCCTAAACATTTCTCTGGAGCACCTATGGGAACATGCCTGTGCCTTCATGATGGCCCTAAACATACATTGAGTGCCACGGGAAGAGACACATGGATCAGGTGGAGGATAGACAGCAGGCCTCCTCTGAGCATACCTATCAACCTTCCTATGTGGCACCTCACCCACAGTTTGGTTATGGCCAGAGTCAACAGGCAGTGAAGCTGCAGTAACCACACTTCCCTGATAAATTGTCTCACCCTTCACCTGTCCAATATCTGTAGGTTCAATTGAATGGGTAGCCGTAGGCCTATTGGCCGATGGAATTTCAGGGGATGGCTGTATGTCAACATCAGTGTCAGATTCAACCTCTGCACCCCCTAATTGTGCCTCTGTTTGGCCACCATTGTCATCAGATTCTGCTGATACTCTGACATCAGGTGGTATATGTCCCACATTTCCACTGTCAGGATCACCTGTGATAATAAGCAGTAAACACAGGAAAAAATAATACCTAAGCTACTATACTCCAATATATGTTAACAAAATAAAGGTGCTGCCACTATTAGACAATACAGCAAAACACACAACAGGCCTGACATCAACATCACACGTTGAAATATTTCTCTGAATTGCTCATCAGTACTGACATACAAATGTTTGGCTTACCATGTGCAGATAATGGTATCCTCTGCATGCCAGATGGTCCTGGAAGAAGTTAAGCAAATGATAAGGACAACATCATAACAATTAACAGTAACACAGGAGGTAGTTCCTTTTCCCTTTTATATGTCCATTAACTATACTTTCAAGTTGGTTGACAACTCCAACTTAAGCTAATCAATTAGAATGTGTTAACTGTAGCAATCTTCAGCCCCCCCCCCAAAAAAAAAAATGATTGTGAAACAGAAGTAAAGTATTGATTTAAATTGTTTTACTATACAACAGTATTCAACAACTGAGATACAAAAGACTACCTGGAAGCTCCTTCTGGGACATGCTTGCTGTCCCTGAAACAGTAACATCAGTGTCAAGGACACGCTGTTCTGCACTTTCTTGGGAGCTGTTTGGATCCCTGACATCCGATCATGGTTCATTGTAGCTGCTCTCCTCAGTGCAGATGAGATCATTTTACTGGCCATATGACACACCTTGGCATATGTCCTGCTGTGGCCACCCACTGTATTAATGTCTGAGATGATCTGCTGCCAAATTTGCATTCTGATTGACATATCTCCATGTCCCCTCTCAAGCAGGAAGGTACCAAGTTTCCTAAAAGTGTCAACAATGGTCTGATTCCCAGAGTTAGTGAAAAGTGGTTTTCAAGGATTGAGATGCCTGGGTAGCATAGTCCTAGTGTCCTAAAAGACAACAGAAGGATAATACACATAAGTATCACATAACTACAAAATAACTGTTTCCCAGATAAAACAGGTAAGCATTTTAGTATTACCCACTGGAGAAACATAAAACAGTGTAGAGATTTGAAATACAAAAACCAGACTGGGTGCAAAAAAAAAAAAGGAGAGTAAAAATAGGAACATATCCTTGTTTGTGCTATAACAGAAATGCAGCTTTGCTCCCCCAAGAAGAACAGACAAATGACACATTTTGCTAGCAAACCATCTTTGAAATGCTAAACGTGCTATCAAATGAACTGTCTCTGAAACATGTCTACAGATTAAACACAGAACATTCCATGTTAAGGTATTGTCAGTCGTGTATACCTGTGAAATGTCCTGACAAACATGCCCATGCCATCAGTACACTTATAGCTAATACATACAAATAAAAGTGTAAAAGCCTTACAAAATGCAAGCATACCGTCTCAAGTTCAGTAATCCTCTGTGTAGATACATCCCAAAGTAATAGCCTCTTTTCTGTGTTTTCCACATAAGTCTCCTCACCTTCAGTTTGCCTAGCTACATGATTGCCATTGTATAGTGTAGATTGAGGGCTGTCAGTATGGTGAAAATGCAGATCAGGTATGAACTTATTAGAATGGCTGAATCCCAAATATTTGGCTCCGTGTAACAATTGTAAACATAGTGCAGGCACTCTCTCAGTGTTTGTTTTTAATGGATTGCAACTGTGAATGATTACTGGTTGGGAGAAGGATGGCACAACAACAATGTAGTTTGCCCTACATCCAGTGGGTGTGTTAGGTTAGATTTACAAAGTGTTAGATGTCATTTTGTCAACTTTGGAAATGTAAACAAACAGCACACAATTCACAGGTTCTGTTTATTAACACAAGCCTCTCCTTCATTTGTTGGCAACTCCATATTCTATTATTGCCATGTAATGTCCTCACACATATTAAGGGCAATGATATAGAATGGTATACAATGATATAGAATGGCTTACAGACTGCATGTTACAGATTACTAGTCAGATAAAAGAATAATGACAAACAAACACAGAGAGGTAAGCATATTTGTAAGGAATACTCATAACTGGTTGTGTGATCATTTAGTGCACTACATCTAAAAATAAATGTATAAATAACAGATGTATGGTTTCATATTACTGTAGATGATGTTGTAGTTAGTTGTATGCAAATTGATTTCAGTTCTGTGCTGCAAAGCTGTTTGTGTGGCAAAGAGGGATAAGGCATCCTTTTTGTGTTTTGAAGGTTCATCTGAGTGCGAGTTCAAATTCAGAACTATATAGAAATATCTGATATGTACTAACATTCTCTAGTGTGTATGTCATGCATTGCTTTTCCTCACTTCAACTACTTGTCCCTTGGTTTTCTTTTTGTTTCTTTTTTTTGGGGGGGTAGTGTTTGTGCGATCCGCCACTTAGTAAAAACACGGAAAATTGATAAAATTAATATCAATACTGGTTGTGCTTATCTCGTTTACACAAAGTGCAACAGTCAGCAGCAGCGCACAAACTAGACTAGTGGGCACCCAGGAAGCAGAAAGAACACCTGTAGAATACCTGCAAATAGGGTGCCTGTAAAAGGGCAAAGGTAAAAAAACAAAACATTGTTTCAATTTCTGTATTGCATTGCGCAACTTTGGTTAGCAAAGTTACATGGTGGTTAGCAGGGTTCCCCAGCAGCTTCAGCCATTGAACACCTGCAGACAGGACATCCAATAATTGTAACAGGATACATTCAATTAATTTTGTTGGACACCGCGCAAATACGCTAAGTGGCTTTTTCTGGTGATTAACACAGAGACCTTAAGAATGATTAGGAGATTAGGGAATATCATGTAACTAGTCCTGTGGCAGCAGGTGTAAGTATAGGGCTGGAGTAGAGATGGCCCTGTATTTTAACACAGGGTGTGCAACACTTTGTTACTGTTGTGACAGTGCATTTTATAACAATGAGCTGAAAAATAGACAAGTGTTATTTTAACATTCTTGTAGCAACAGGTATAAGTGTAGGGCTACCACACACATGGTCCTGGGTTCTAATACAGGTTATTCCATACATTTCTACTGTTGTTCCACTTCCCATTATATTCACTCTGTCACCTGCATTTATGTATGATTCCTGACTATGTCTGAGCAGCACTTATTTTGCGGCAAAGATGGAACAGGACACTGTGGATGAAAATGTTTTGTCTCTTATACCTAGATTTGAATCCCACACTGTAAAAATCAATTTTATCAGTGTATAAAGGCAAAAGCAAATGTATCAGGTAATTACATTCATGTTTCCAGTGTATGTCTGCAAACCTAACTCACCTAACAGTTAACATAAAATTTCCAATATATATTTCAAGACTACATCAGTAGACACCCTCAAGTTAAGGTCAAGTGTCAGATTAGCCTTCCAGTTTAAAATATTTCTTTCCTCCCTGCTTGGCACTGCTGCTCTCTGCTTAAATCGTGCAAATGCTGTTGGCATCATTGCTCAGATTTGCACACTACCAGTAAAGGCAATAACTGGAAATGGCAGGAAATCATCCATTTCCATTGCTTTAGTTCATCTGGTGGACATGGCTGGCATCAGAGAGGAACGTGCCAAGTTTAGGGCACAGAGGTGGGGTGTCCAGAGTTCACCACAGCCAAAGGTTTCTGCAGGGAGACTATTCAGGCTCCCATTACAAGTCTGAGGTGTGGAATAGTTTGGCCCAGGTTGCATCTAGTGCCACTGGTATCCCACATACTGGACAGCAATGTAGGCACCATTTCAATGACCTACACAGGAGAAAAAAAGATACTTTCAACCATTGGTTAGGTGGGTTTCAGACTGCAGACATCCCACAGCTGTGTAAGTAGTTTTAGACTGCCGACATTCCCATAGCTGAGTAAGTATGAAAATAAGAGAGTACTTGCAAGACTTTGAAAGCTAAATATAGGCAAGGCTGGTATACACAATGCTCTTCTATTCTTTCCCCATCTCACAGTGAATGTAAGTTCAATTGGCAGGCTCATGTTGCTCAACTGGAGAGACAGAGGGGAGCAAATGGTGTGTATGCAGCAGAAGAGAAGTGTTATTTGTAGCTTTAAAAGTTAAAAGATAGCTTTTCTAGTCTTTTATACAGTTGTATCAAATTGAGCATGCATATCCCCACTCCAAAAGCAGGTATACATGCATTAGTCTGTAGCCCAAACCAATTGTAAGAGTCCAATATTAGACTGTAGTCAGAGGTTGTGGGTTCAAATACCATGATTCACAACTATAAAATACTGTAATTTCTTCAATAATATTTACATTAAATTAAAAATTCTATGCCAGTAGCAGAAATGCCCTGCTGTAAACTATAATCTGTATAATTGGACCACGCATATGTACAATATTAGCACATTTCAAGAACTACTTTCAGCAATCTGTAGTATAGTGCGTATCTGTTAAGAGGTATACTTAAATATCATACTTCAGATAAAAGAGTTGTATAATTGTGCTAATACGTTGTATGTCACATATGATGGTACTAAATTTCTATCTTTTTCTCTTACCCAAACCCTTACCTCACTTGTTTATTTTCTATTATGCATTGTCAAAATGTCTCCATGTCATCCATGTGTAGCACATCACTAAATGCTACACTGCAGAGTGAGGTAGGCCAGCCCCAGTAAATCAGCCTGCCCCCACTCCAGCATTCATGCCCACCATGTCTGGGAGCCAGAATGGCAGCACTTCCTCTGCTGCCCCTGCACTACCTCTGCCCCCAGGCAATACTGTCCCAGAAGCTGGTGCTGGTGCAGTGGTACCCTTCAGGAGCAGTGGCGGTGGTGATGATTTCATCACCCGCAGGGAGATGCCAAGGATGGTGCATATAGGGTCATGCACTGCACCATTGCTGTACACCTACTCTGGCTGGAAAGGCTTCTCTCCCTCATGGTCCACAGGAGGATAAGACGTCAAGCACTCCAGCCATCACTGGAGTAAGGGGACAGTGATGACAGTCCAGTGGATGAGGACTCAATTCACACTGTTTCCAAGCTTAATGTCCATGAGCCTGCATTGTCCCTGACCTCACCCCAATCATAGTATCCACCAACATTTTGTGTCCATCACCGTCCCTGTCTCTTGTCTTGTTTGTTTGGATTTGCTTCCTCACCTACACAACTTACCTGCCCCAGACATACCTTTATACAGCAGTCCTCTGTTACTGAATTAAAAAAATGGGCACTTGTCCCACAAAAAAAAAAAAAAAAAAAAAATCATCCCATATATAGCTCTCCATTTCACACATGTCTTCTTGACACACTTGATTTGGTCCAGTTGGCTATACAACATGATTACATTGTTGTCACCCCTCTCTCTTGAAGTGACAGTCCAAATTCAGCCAATATTCTGCATTAATTATTCATTTTTACTGTTGAAGAAATGGATAGCTATGGTTCGTTCCTCCTGCACATTGCTGTATTGCTTTCCCTTTGTTCTTTCCCCTGCTTACTTCCCATTTCACCACTTTGCTATCTACCCCATTTTAACACCTATAATCTGGTGAAAAAATTGAATGGCACACAACACACATAAGTAGCAGGAAAAAAACAAAGGATCTCTTCCCTTTTTGGCCTCTCTGTTTGCGTGGAGTTTTGCATCATCAAGCAATGCCAAGCGACAGTGAGCGGTGGGATAATGCTGTGGTTATTTCTGGGCAATGCCGCTTAAACTCACTGTGCTATGAGAACACACACAGCAACACATGTACTATAAAGAATTCATGTCATTGTATTATCACTGTTTATTTAAAAGTCTTTAAAATTATTAGATACACCTAGATTCAAACCCAGTATCATCTTAGCTCAAAAAGAAATGTGTCAATGCATTCGTACCTGCTGCCACAGAGTCAATTAAGCAGCATGTGTGTTTCATAGACTGAATACTAACTCTCAGACTTTAGCAATGTGGCTCATGTCTGCGCACTGCTTAACTACACGCAAACATGGAAAGTATTGGAAATGTGTATCTTGCATGCACAAATACTTTGCCAACTGTTGTACAAACCTGCTGCTTGCCTTGCTATGGAAAAGTAAATATTATGTATTACTGCTGTTTACTGTCCATTTCCTGTCTATGACATGAAATTACATGTGGAAACATAACAAACTGAAGGCCCTCACAATATGTCACTGCAACTCTGGTGTCTCAGTACTTTTTCACCCATATATCAATTGCACTACAGAAATTAATATCAAATATTGTGTGATATGCAAAGCACATCAATCTGTTAACATGCAGAACTAGAACAATTGACCATAGGCCTAAAAAGCCTTATCTCCAAGGCTGGGAAGAGATCAACATGGACCTTATCCACAGGGACATACAGTAAATGATCTTCAACACACTTGACTTGACCCATTTTGGTTTTGTCCAGGGAAGAGCTTGCTTATTAAACCTACTGGACTTCATTGATAATGACCAAAGACCTGGATGAGGGATAACAGAACATAACACTATGTTGATTTATCCAAGGCCTTTGACACTATCCCCCATTCATAGTTAGAAGGGGTAAAATCTGGAAATCATGGAAGAAAAACAAAGACCGCCCTCAACTCTACTACAATACAAGCAACTCTGTAACCAGGCAAAACATCTAATAACCAGTGATAAAAAGTCCACTACCTCTACCTACAAAGCCAACATAAAAATAATCACCAAAAATTCTGGTCCTTCATCAACCAGCTATTACACCCAGCTCTCAAAGCAACCCATCCCCTGACCCACACAAAACACCTACAAAACTTGCCACCCTGTTCAGTTCCTACTTCACTGACACCATAGCTAAACCAACCACCACCTTTCTTACAGTTAACACCACCACCAAGACAGCTGATGACCAAATCATCTCAGAAAACAATCCTACCCTCGACTCAACCTAAAATTCTCCACCATACCCACTGCCACAATAAAAAAACTTTTACTTAAGCTAAAACCCTGTACTCTAGCCCCTGACAATCTACCCCTACACTTCCTGCAGCTAGCTGCAAACTCTATATCTTATCCCATCAGCATACTCATTAACAGATTAATTAAAGAATCCCTTGTCCCAGACATCTGGAAAAAAGCATTCATTCTCCCCTTACAGAAAGATGGCACCAACACAGACACCACAAACTTTTGACCCATAGCAATTCTCTCATCCCTCTCTAAAATGCTGGAAAAATGCATCCATGCCCAACTCCTCAACCACCTGCATGAAAACCAAATTCTATCACCCACTCAACATGGTTTCAGAACAGGACACAGCACCACTACCACCCTCTTCTCCTTCCTTGATACAGTTAACTGGGCACGGGATTCTGACAAAATAATTGCTTCTCTTTTCCTCAACCTCTCCAAAGCTTTTGATACCATTTGCCACACCATCCTCCTTTCTAAACTATCCACCCTCCACATTTCACTACCTACACTACAATGGTTTAATAGCTATCTCTCCAATAGGCAGTAATCCACCAAATGGCAACAGTCTTATTCTCCCTTCCTCAGTACTTCCACAGGAGTACCCCAAGGCTCCATACTTGGTTCTCTCTTATTGAGCATCTTTGTTAACAACTTTCACTCCACTCTGCCACAGTGCTCAGTAATCCAGTATGCTAATGACTCTACAATAACATGCACTGCAAATTCCAGCTCTGAACTCCAGCAGATCACCCAGAATGCCCTCACCTCTACTAAATCTTGGATACTTAACAATCGTCTTGCCCTAAATCAAAAAAAAAAAAAAAAAGCTAAACTACTAATTTTTACCCCTAAAAAACACTCCCCTAGATAAAAAAGCTCTTCACTATACAAGCCCAAGACAATACTATTATAGAAGCTGTCTCACATACACACAAAATTACTAGCCATTATTATCGATGAAAACTTGTTTGACCTACACATAAACAATAACATCAAAAAACACACCAAAAGCTTGGCATACTCTACTGGCACCAACACTTTCTTAGCCTCTCTACTAAACAAACCCTTGCAACTACCTTTTTATTACCCTCTCTCCTTTATGGTGCCCCTCTCCTCAGTAATAATCCAAAATTCTACAAAATACAAACTTGATATGTGTTACAACAGAATAGCCAAACTAAGGCCAAATTCTCACCCCACCACTATAACTCACTGAAACAATTAGGCTGTCTGGAACTCCCCTACCATCTCTCATTTACCCAACTAATTACAGCGCACAAAATAATCTACAGACTCACAGACTGTCCTGCTGTCTCAACTCTACTTGTCAACTACCAACCCAGCAGGAAACTAAGATCTGAAAATCATCATCTTCTAAATGTAGAAATGCCCACCTTACCTGCTGGCCAACCCCTCTACTCCTTCATAATCGTCAAACTATGGAACTCACTTCCACCTTCTTTAAGAAACACAGGCAGTACCACCACCTTCAAACAAATACTGAAAAATCATCTCAGCTCTTCCTGGCTATGTACATGCTCTATAACCTAACCTCTTCCTTCTCCTTATATGATAACTAAACTCTTATGCTTTTTGCTACTACTGACTGGTGATATTTTCTCCATATTTATTATTTTTTTTCATCAATTGTTGATACTGGTACAATAATGCTGATTACTGTATCTCTATTTATATATTTCTGATTGACTTCATCTGGCAACCAACTAAATTTCTGCTTTTATGTATATATTCTGTATATATTACTGTAATCAAACCAACTAGATTCCTGCTTTTATGTATATATTTTGTACATATTAGTGTAATCAAACCAACAAAATTACTGCGTTTATGTATATATTCTGTATATATTACTGTAATCACTATGTGTAACACTGTTTCTACTTCTGTACCAATTAATATTTTTTTCTGTATCTATGTTCTTGTCGGAGCTTTTTTCCCTGGGCCTCCACTGAAAATGGACTCTTTTAGGCCTAGTGGACTTTTCTGGTAAACAAATGCAATAAAATAAATAAATAGATTCAGGTGTCATAGAGAAACTCTCCCATCTGGGGATTAACCGAAACATTACTCGATGGATAGCCAACTGGCCAACTGACAGAATGCACACTGTCAAAGTTGAGGACTGCATCTCTACCACTAGCCCACTTACTAGTGGAATACCACAAGGATCTGTGCTGGCCCCTCAACTGTTTGGAAACAATTTCTTTGAAGTCCAGCCAAATGTAGGTGGCCTGTAGCTTAGCAAGTTTGCAGATGACTTTCAACTGGACACAGTCATATAGACTCCTCCCAGCTATGTTAACATATTACAGAAGGTGCTGACACAGACAAATGATTGATGCCAAACTCATGGACTGAACCTTAAAGCAAAAATCCTTTGGCACTGAAGCACCCCTGCTAATTATTATATACATAGTATCCCTCTAAGCTCAAACACAGTATTGTGAGAGTTGAGAACACATGTTGATAGCAATCTACCATAATGGTGAGACACACATTCTGCACTGTGCACATCATAATTAAGGCCATCACATCCAAGGCCAGGGAGGTCATAGCTCTGCTGTACTCTGCTCTTATCAGACCATTAATTGAGTGCAATGCTCCCTTCTGTCTGTACCTCACCAGACACCTGCAACAACTGGAGAAAACACAGAGATTTGTGACTGAGAGAATCCAGGGCCTCCAAAAAATGACAAACATGGAAAGATGGAAAGACCTGTCACCGTACTCAGTATTATGCATGCTGCTGAGAGGTGACCTATGCCTGGCTTACGGAGCAGTCTCAGACCCTGCCCTACTGGAAATGCTGGACATCTTCAAATCAAATAGGACTAGAATAATGTGTTGTAGGTATCTCAACCTAGCCTGTGACATAAACAGAACATGCTGGGGAGACAGATATATCTCCCAGCAATTGCCACGCCTCTGTAATAGTCTCCTACTGCATGTGAAACAGTGCTTCTCAATGACCCTATTCAAGCATATTATTGACAACTGGATGGGTGAGTGTAAATTCACCCCTGGGGTGGGAACCTATGTCCCTCATGACCAGGGCCATTTGGTGCTGATCACAAAATTGCTCTGCTAACAACAACCATCTAACAATGCTCAATAGGGGGTACTTGTGTTTTTACATGGCTAGGCTTTTAAATGCCCTAGGGCCATTAGGCTAGTAACCTCCTATGAACTTATGAAGTTATTAACCTATGCAGGCCTCTCAACATTTTTTCTCTGATATGCCCTGCGCATGTCATCTACTATAAGTTGACCTGCAGTTTTGTTGAAGTCAGACTTGTGCTGTGGCACTTGTATAAAGTATTGAGTTCTGCAGTCTGTGTACTTCGACAGATAAGGGTGCTGTTCTCACTGCAGTCAACTGTGTGTGTGTGTGTGTGTGTGTGTGTGTGTGTGTGTGTGTGTGTGTGTGTGTGTGTGTGTGTGTCTAGCCTGAAGAACAGAAATGTGTATTCGACAATTACCACTCCAATCCCATGGGTTGATAGCATTTTGATACTTACACATGCCTACACATCCATTTCATGCAGGCCTCCCAACATCTTCTCTCCAGCATGCCCTGCTAATGTCATCTACTATAAGTTGACCTGCAGTCTTATAGATGTCACAGTTGTGCCATGGTGCTTGCATAAAATACTGAGTTTTGTAGTCTGTGTATTTAGATAGGTAGTAGTTCTATTCTCAGTGCAGTCATCTGTGTGTGTCTAGCCCAAAGAGCAGAAGGTATCCTACAGTTAGTGCTCCAATTCCTCGGATTGGCAATATTTTGATACTTGCACATGCCTGCACATCCATTTCATGCAGACCTCTCAACATCTTCTCTACAACATGCCCTGCTGATGTCTCTGATGTCTTCCACTATAAGTTGGCCTTTAGTCTTTTAAAAGTCAGACTTGTGCCATCGTGCTTGCGTAAAGTACTGAGTTCTGCAGTCTATGCACTTAGGTAGGGGTTCTATTCTCACTACAGTCAACTGGATGAGTGTGCTCTCTTGCTTGAAATTACAGAGAGCCTTTTACACCACCATCTGGGACACTGTTATTGCGATATTGTACTTAACAGACACTGCTGATGTCATCAGCTATAAAGTGTCTGAGATACTCCAAGTCAGACTTGAGCTGTGACGCTTGCCTCAAATACAGCTTTCTATAGTCTGTGTGTTTAGATAGGTACAGATTCTGTTCCCACTGCAGTCAACTGTGTGTGTGTGTGTGTGTGTGTGTGTGTGTGTGTGTGTGTGTGTGTGCTTGTGCACTTGCTTGACATCACAGAGAGCCTTTTACACCAGCATGTGGGACACTGTTATTAGCAAATTGTCCTCAACAGACACTGCTGGTGTCATTAGTTATAAAGTGTTGTCTGAGACACTTCAAGTCAGAATTGAGCTGTGGCAATTGCCTTAAATGCAGAGTTATGTAGTCTGTGTATTTAGATAAGTAGGGTTCAGTTCACACTACAGTCAACTGGGGGTGTGTGCTTGTGCACTTGCTTGACATTACAGAGAGCCTTTTATATCAGCATGTGGGACACTGGTATTGCCATATTCTCTTCAAAAAACACTGCTGATGTCATCAGCTATACCCAATTTGTGGATGTGGACTATTCACACCAGGGCAGAGTCAGAGACTGACCTGGAGGCCATGCAGAAGTCACCTCATCCTATATTATACAGATTACAGTGACATGGCATTCAGTCTATCCATATACATCAGGACATGGTTTGTAGGCCCTGTGTTTTCTTGGTGAGAAACCTATGTGGTCTCTCCAGCTGCTGCATGTATGTGGTAAGGTACATGCAAAAAAGAGCATTATATTCTATTAGTGTTCTGATGAGGTTTGAGTACGGTGCTGTCATATAATCCTAAGATCTGAATACAATGGAGTGACTTATGATGTACACAACACAGGCTTTCAGTACCAGTGTGGGCACTTGGTGATCAAAGTTCAGATGGCTATCTACATGTGTTCCCAGTGCTTGCATCACAGAATTTCAGCATAGCAGGACTGATATCAATGCTGTAATTTAGCATGGAATTCCACTTTTCAGAAGTACAAAATAAAGACACATTGCTGCATTTATTTGTAGACTGTGTTCCTTTGTCAGCAATCATTTGTCTGTGTTAGTCTCTCCTGTAGTATGTTATCATCATAGATGGACTCCGTGATTGATCCAGTATGCCAGAATCAGAAAGCTTGGTAAGCCAAAGGCAATATACTTTAGCCTGAACTGTAAAGAAATAGATTCCAAACAATAAAGGGTAAAGCACAGATCCTTGGGGTACACTAATGGTGACAGCTGTACTGGTACAGGTTGATTCACCAACTTTCACAGTTTGTGTTCTGTCAGTGAGCCAGTTGGTAACCCATCTAGTGACATGAGGTTTAATCCCCAGCTGGGAGACTTTCTCAATGATCCCTGCATGGTGGATTGTGTTCAAACCCTAGACCAGTTAAGGATAGTCAGTATGCACTCTTACCTTCATCCAGGCCTATCACACAGAATCAATGGGCTGTAACAACATCACAGATTGCCTATCACATGACTCATCACATACACCTTCCTGACATGGTTTAATACACACTTCAACAGAACTTTCACACAGACTATGTTGCTGTAGAAGGGTGTTTTCAACATGCATCCGTGTGAGTTGGGGGGGACAGCACCTGATGCATGAATGCATGTATAGACATATCCTGACTCTCCTCATCTGTGAGGTAGACCAACATGTCATCATAGACGTTTTCTAATTGGACATTAGTGATATCACAGCTGTGTGTAACAGATATGTGTGAGTTGTTAATGCTACAGCATGTCTGTTACATCTGTTACATGTCCTTAAAGAGATCATGGAGGCCATGTATGATGACAATGCTATCAGCCTTTTGAACTTAACAATCCCAAGACATTTGACACAAATCCACACTGAGGTATTCACTCAACACTATCAGATGTGGCCATATACACCTATATCACCAAATGGGTAGACCAGTGTATCACATACATGGCATCTAAATATGTTGACATATATGAAGTGACCTATATCTCAGGTCCAGTGATCAGGTATGAACATCAGAGCTATCTGCTAGGCCCTTTCCTGTCCAGTATTTAAGTAATGGACATTACAGATAACATACAAATCCTGTGTCCAAACAACTGCCTGAAGGACTACAGATTCTGGGCAAATATTGATTCCAATTGTGATATTAGTATAATACAGACACTATCAAAACACACCAAAGATTGCTGTTACTGCCTTGACAACACCTGCAATGACAAGAAAACATAGGGGAATTTGTTACATCAGGAAAACAAACACACAACCCATGTATAATGTGGACATCACGGTTTACTATCATTTGTGTGAATGACAATCTGCCAGCACGTATGCTGCCGAAAATCAGATTATCTTCACAAAATATTAACTGTACAGGATAGTTGAACACACTTATGTGAATGCAGTAGTGCATTCGCATAAGTGTATTCGACTAACTGTATGGAGATCGCGGTACAGTAGGGAAGTTATCCAAATCCCCACTGTTGTGCATTCTTAGAGATGGAATATATTATTAGCAGGGCGTTCCTCATGAGTGGGAGGGGGTGCAGGGGGGGCTAACCCCCTTGCAAAAATGTGATATTTCATATAGGAGTTTGCTATACATCAGCTCCTATATGGATATCACGTGATGTTTTTGAAGACAATGTCGACCCAAATATGTTGATCATTTAGGTCGACATTGTAAAGCCGTTGGAATTCTGGGGTTGATGGTTTCTTTCGATAGTGTGAACGGAATGTGTTTTGCCTTTCTCACTAATGATAGTAAACCGGACATCACACCTATGATCAGACCAATAGGTATGTGACCAGTGTGCTGGGGTAGATGGTAAGAGGAACAAACATCCAACAGCATGTGGTCACAATGCTGACTTCTCCCTTGTTTGTAACACAAGTACTGAGTATGTGACGGACATGCACATCAGAGGACATAATACTTACATAGTTCCCAGCCTTCATAACACCAATAACTGAATACAATGCACCCTTCTTCATGTACCTCCCTACAAATCTTCCATTGATGTGTAACTGAAGTGTACCACCTTTGTCACAATGAACTGTCACACATCTTATTGGCCATACCTAGGTATTCTTTTTTCCATCTTTAACCATTTATCAGTCTTCTTTTGTCTGCTGTATTCTTAGTAGAATTTATTCCACTCCTTGTTCTGCTTCTTGAACAGCTTCTTATTTATTGCCCATACACAGTTGTTCATTCTCTACCCTTCTGTACCATAATCTTCCTTCCCTAATTACTTTCTCTTTTCATTACCTGTCAGCTCTTCTGTACACTGTTTTTCTATATTGCACCACTGAGAATATTTTCTTCTTTCACCATCTTGCCATGCTATTTTCTCTTGTTTCCACAGTTTACTTCTTCTGTCACTGTTTCTCTTTTTTCCATTTGGAGCTCATACTTGACTCAAGCATCATGATTTTATCAGTATCCCTTTGTGTTAAAAAGGTAGTAGAACAGGGTTTGAATCCTACTACTGCCACTAAAAATGTGAGAGATGGTACAGCCTTTAAATATGCACTGATGGCACCAAATGCATGATGTGAGGAGGGTACTGTCTCTTGAGTCACACTATTGCAGTTCATAAAATGTGCAGCAGATTGGCCTTGATGCAGTGTACATATCCACAGATGTCTCAAATAATAGTCAACACCTGCAACATCCAAATAAGCCTTACACTGTACAACTGCAGCTGTGAATTATCATTTCTAGTTCCCCAAAGTTTTGCCTACTTTAAAATGAGCCCAGTGCCGTCAAGTGTAGTCTTATAAATAGTAATTTAAACTTAGCAAAATTGTTTTGTTTACCAGTGCACAAAGACACACACACACACACACACACACACACACACACACACACACACACACACACACACACACACACACACACACACACACACACACACACACACACAATTTTCCATAAGGCGATATATGATAATGACCCAGTATTAAAAACTATGTGCCCAGTTTACTGTATTCTTTTGCCAAGCAAACTCTTTTGGCAAATCAAGAACAGAAATTACTATTTACCCTTAAAATAAGGTTACCTGTGAGCATATGAATATTAACAATCACTTGAGCAGTAATACATTTAAGGACAGATGCCCAGTACTGTACACTTATTCAATATCCATACCTTTAACATAATCAACAAATAACTTACCATCTGCAAGCATGTATAATTCAATGATAAATTTCTTTATTTGCAATATAGATGATAAAGCATTACACTTGAAAAGTGAATATGCAACTAGAACTGTTCTTGTGTAAGCAATATAAATGTTCTGAACAGGCTCATGACATTCAATAAACATTATTTGTCAGGTAAACTAGAGCTTCACTAATTTTAACTAAAGTTATACTGTGCACTCAGTGTTTCTAGCCTTCAAGAAAATGAATTCAGAATCATTGCACATAGTATAATATCTGTCTGTCTGTGCAGGAAAATCTAGCAACCGACTCTCCAGTAGGCAAAGCAGTAACTGAACTGACAGCCAATTTATCTATTTTATGTAAGTCCCTGTTGGGATTTCCTGTGGCTTCAATTTCAGTTTTAGAAGACAATTTTATGTTTTTTCAGTTACAAACATTTTGGGGAAGTTGGGGGAGTCCCAACAAGCTACTATCTAAATAAAGCCTTATCATGTGTCCTAGAGCAACATCTTCCAAGCAGGATTAAGCCTTAAGCGGAGCAGAGAGATGGTTTCATCTTCATATTGCACTACATTCCCAAATTAACAAACACACACTTTCTTTTCACACAGTTTTAAAATATTATATAGCTACTAAAGAGGCAAGCACAATGGAATTTCTTTTACTTTTACCTGTTAGCAAATTGCTTATATTTTGTTTAATTCAATATGTTTAGCAGACCGTATTTCACTTTTCCTTCATTTCACATTTGAAAGTAAAAGAAAACTTACATTTCATAAGCCTGTTGAAGCTTTTCCACATTTTCCCTCCTTATTAGACGAGTGAGTTTTGTTGAGAAAATATCAAAATGCAAAGTTTGGGGGTTAAGAATATCTGTTCCAGAAATCAGACAAGCCAATTCCCTGCCTAGAAATGCCATCTGTATATGCTTTATTGACACTGCATCTATTATATTATAGGACTGCAATCCGAAACTCCTTCCAAGAAGCTTATTGTTCTGCCATATGGCTCTGAGTAATAACTTCAAAGGATTATGATCTGTCAGAGGGGTGAGTTTCCTAATTTAGATAAGGTTGGTGCTTTTGGAGAGCCCACATTATTCCCAGGCATTCCTTTTCCTCAGCTGCCTACACAATTCTTCCCTTGGCTGAAGTTAATGACTGGAGTACACTGGACATTCTTCTCCCTTTTAAAGAAATCTGACTGACCACAACCTTTATTCCATGATTTGTCACATCTGGCTGCTGTATTAACTCGTGGCTGTAATTAGGACTAGCTAGAACAGGAGATTCATTCAAGACCTTCTTGAGTTTTCTGAATGCCTGACGGCAAGCTGGAGCCCAGATTATTCTATCTGCCCCATTATTTTAAGTAAGGTCAGTAAGGAGAGTGGCTATAGTACTGGAATGAGGGAAAAATATTCTGTCATACCCCAATGTCCTGAGGAACACATTTGCCTGCTTTTGGTTGAATGAGGCAGGCCATACCTGGATAACCTCCATTTTGGCAAACTCTGGATAAAGTTTGCTATCATGCACTCAGTGACTGAGGTAAACTATTTCTTCCATTCCTATTTGTTATTTATTTGCCTTGATAGTCAACCCTGCCCTTTTTATTCTGCTTAGCATCTGACATTTTTATGAAATTTCTCCCAGGACTGACTGAACATCCCAGCATCATCTGTGTAGGTGAGGACACAGCCTACAGCTTCTGCTTGAATGAATGCACCAGCGTTTGGAAAGCTACTGTATATTCCTCATCTCAAAATCCATTTTGTTGAATGCAAACAGTGCAAAGAGGGTGACAAATGCTGATCTATAACTTGCTGCAGGTGTCACAGGTACCAGCCACTAACCCTTAGTAGTCAGATACTAAAGTTTAATTTATCGTAACATGAGCTGCACATTTCTGTCTGTGTGCCTCTTTAGTTCCCTACTGTCTAAATGTAGCATAAGGCTCCTATCTAATGTTTGGCATCAGCATCACCACTAAGGCCTGGGAACTATTGAATTTCTAGATTATCCCCATATTTAAAATTTTCTCCACTTCTGCCATATGCATGGTTTTATTTGTTTCTGCATGGTTTGCTGCACTTGGTCAGGCACCCTGCATGGAACTTGCTTTACTGGCTGTTGGATCCTGTATCTATATGATGCTGTACAAGATGGGTACTCCCTAGTTTAGCAGTAAACATGTACTAAACTGTGCACCTCTGCTTGCTTGCATTCCTTTATGTGGGGTAGGTGCAAGTGTGTTCAGCATGTAAACATTTTGAAGGTATCGTCTGTGTATCTATACTCAATGCACAAGCTTTATTCACTGAATTTGTTGCTAGATAATGATGCATAGCTGTGGATGACTTGTGCCATCTTTCTTTGATCAACATTATACCAAGTCTTTCTTGCTTAAAGTGAGTTTTAAAGTGCAGTTGTTTGCAAGAGCAGCATGCTTTAGGTGGATCGTGTGATTTTATTACTTGTTACTGTTGTGTCTCTGCCTTCATTCCTTGTCTTCCCACTGTCAGGATATGCTTCTCACCATTGCTTACTAGTGCCTTGCAACCAGTGGTACAAACATGCTTGTGCACTGATATACTTTTGAATTTGCATGTGTATTCCGAGTGAATCATTCACTTTGTCATAGGCATACACTAACCTTTAGGTCAAAATTGTACCATTTTAATACTTTTCAGTTTTTGACAATACATTTTGGAATTATGGATATTAGTATGAATTTAGAGCAAAACTGCTTCATCTCTTTGCAAAGTTTGATGAGGTTTTATAGTATTACTTCTGAGAAACATACATATCTGAGATTCACTCAAGCTCCAAAGCTTAGCTAAAAATCTAAACGGACCAAAGGTGATGTTTCATATTTCAAGTTAAAAGGCACCTACATTTTTTTTTTGTCAGAATGGTCCAAATGCACAAACAGATGTAGCTACAGGAAATGTGGGACTTTGACTACAGGTCAGGACTATATTTACTTATCGAACCATTGCATAACCAAGTAAGTAGGTTGTTTCTTGCATTCCCAGCCATAACCTGGGACATATATTCACCGAGAGGCAAAGTTATAAGAGGCAAGTCATGCACTTACTGAAGGTTATGACAGTTGGGTCATGCTGCTATAGCAGCTCTGTAAATGTTAACAGATTATGCACTGGTGTGAATTTCAGGTCTACTGTCATAAGAATTATATTGAATTATATCTATCCTTTCAAGCATAGACCAAGTTACATAGTACAAAACAAGGAGTGTGCAGTATATGTGTTTGCATTCTTGGGCTTTTTATTCACCATACTGTCCTTAACTCCTTTAAATATGGTGACATACTATGACTAAACCAAGCCACAATAAGCTGTCAGCTAAAAGGGATCTTGCCACAACAGCTTACTGAACTGAAACACATTAGCAGTTATATCAGATGATATGTTTTCATGGCAATGCCAAGCATGAGTGCATGCACGTAAGTGTGCCACAAAAGGGAATACACTAAATTACAAGACAAAAGCACATGGTCAGGCTGCATTATATAACAAAGCAGCATCATAGCAATTATACCTCTCAGCCTTTTAGTGCAAAACATTCTGTACAAAGCCAAAAATAATGAGGGGACAAAGGCCCCAAAACAGGGACAGATTTTAAATATTTCTCTTATTAGTATAGAAAGATGCTAGAATAAATGTTATTTATTATACATTTTCTGATGGATATGAAGTCTGAAACTCAAATGCCTGTCATTATTTAGTGACTTCAGTCCTTGATGATTTGCCAGAAAACCACACATTTTGAGGAACAGATAAAAAATATGAAGCAACAATATGGGCATTCTGCAAAAATCTGGACAGTTGAAAGGTATGTGGTGACCACTGGTGGTGTTTTAATATCTTATGATGGTCTCATCTTAAGAAAAACATTTAATATAGCTAGTTCATCCCCAAGTCTGTTTGAAAAGATAACACCAGAGTAGATAAAACCATTTTGCAGATGTATCTGTCTACATGGATGGCTATAGTCCCCATATTCCAGTACTTAACCATCATCACCTGTGTAACATTGGGGTGAGAATAAGTGCCACATGTAAGGTGAGAACAGCTCCAACACAGGAATGGAAGGACTTGCTTCCCTTTTGAAGCACATAGTTCGGAATGGTATGCTGTCCAAAGCTCAAATCTGAACTGTGATTAATGCTTTTTATTTCCCTAAATCCCATATATTAGCTATGCACAGAACACATTTATGTTCTGTTGTGGTCTCTATATTTACATGACTGTTCTGTCTCAAATTTGTGTACAGAATTTGTATGTCTGCATCTGTAATTGTTCATTATATTTTACCCTGTATGTACGTAGTACAATACTATTCCATTACTGCAATAACTGCTAATCTAGGAACTATATTGGATATCTGTTCTCTGGATTGTATGTGTATTCTGCATATTCTCTTCAATGGCGTTTCTGCTTTTGGGAAAGGTATTTGTTTTGTTGATTGTCGGGATTGTGGTTTGTCGGGCATGTGAAGTTTCATGTTTTTGAACTTTCGGTTTCTTTCAGTTTTGTCGTGTTGGTTATTTCATTGTCGGTGTTTTGGCATGTCGGTGTTATCAGGTAGCCCCATATATATATATATATATATATATATATATACATATATATATATATATATATATATATATATACATACATATATATATATATATATATATATATATATATATATATATATATATATACATATGTGTTACATCGGTGTTATCAGGTAGCCCCATATATATATATATATATATATATATATATATATATACATATATATATATATATATATACATATATATATATATATATATATATATATATATATATATATATATATATATATATATAAAGTAAGTATATATATATATATATATATATATATATATATTTAGAAAAATGG